>NC_081358.1:46261222-46567133 GCF_030684315.1 Stegostoma tigrinum
GATGTCGTGTTTATGGAATGAGGTGCTAGAGGAAGTGGTGGAGGCAGGTACAATTGCAACATTTAAAAGGATTCTGGATGGATATTAAATAGGAAGGGGTTAGAGGGATATGGGCCAAATGTTGACAAATGGGGCTAGGATTTGTCTAGGACATCTTGTCAGCGTGGACAAGTTGGATTTAAGCATCAGTTTCCACGCTGTACAGCTCCAGGACTATAACTCTATAACAGTTTTACTGTGTTTAAACCCATGGGGAAACTAAGTTTGTGATATGGTCACTTCAAACAAAAAGCGAGATAGGATTTTTAAAAATCCTGAGGGAAGTCTCAAGGATAAAAATAGACTGGAAAGCCTCTCCTCCATAGCAACAATTAGTAATAGTAAAACAAAATTAGGGAATGCATCATAAACTGGCTAGTGTGCTTTGTTTATGTAGGATGAATATTTAAGCTGCACTTTGTAAAGACTGAACTTCAACAAAACACTCCTAAGGGTACGTGCCTTTAGCTTTGCCAGTCATTAAGGCTCCTCACAAAGCTCAATAGACTTGACTGTGCATCAACACCTGAACACCACCCAGAATCAGCTCCTTCACCGCCCTTTAGTTCTTGCTTTAGCTCCTGCTGGGAAAGCAATGCACTAAGCTGTTAATGTGGCAAATGATATAAAGTTTAAATAGTCTTTTACACACCACTTTAAAGTCACTACTCACACAATAGCAAGTAGCACACCTGTGAAAAGGACTTCAACAGGCTTAAATGGGAGCGAAACTGAAGTTTTAAAAAGTAGCAAGCAAACATTTAACTGAGCTGAAAGAGAAAATGCACGAGAGAAGAGCTGACTGAGAGTTAAGTGATTAACAAACTTCAAGATAGGATAACAAACAAATGGAAAATTGTGTTTACAAAAGAGTCTTTATCTCTATCACTGAACCCATGATTACTGCTGATCTTAAAAGATTTTAAGACATCTAACTATGGTAAATCACTGGCCTCTCCTCAAGGTCTGTTCGCTTCCAAATTTTTACTTGGGTAGAATGGAGATTGACAAATATTTGGAATAGCAAAATATTTCAGTGGTGCCACAACACTGCCCAACCCCCCTCCTTGTACCTGGGGTGACCTAGCACCCTGCTAGAGGTAATGAACTTCTCTATCACTTCAATCTACTTCAGAACAACTCTCTCTACAAGTTTGCCACTGGGGATTCTCACAAATAAAACTCCCGGTATCACACTTTCCCACAACCACCCTTTTTGTTTCACTCTGTGAGCTTTAATTACAATGCCTTGACAAGAAATTTTTTCTAATAAAAGATTTTAAATGCTTAATTGTTTAGCTAGATTACCACGAACTGCAGTAACTCTCACTAATTAATTATTATGTAATATCATTACAGCACATTTCAGCAATTTACACAGCTCACAAGAAGCTAAACAAAAAATGATTCTGAAGACCCCCATGTTTGGAACCCAGTGCTGAACAATTTCAAAATGAGCAGATGCAGGTGTATACAACACAAAAGAATGAAAACATAAATCAACTCTCCATCTGTGAGTTGAAGGTAAGAGGCCACATTACACTTGTACACAAATCTATCTGGTCAACTGAACGTCAACACAGAGAGCTTCTCCCCATCCCCCTCAACAATACCGATCTATTTATTTTGTGACTTTAAATAATGATCTCACTAAAAAAATGTATTTTCAATAACAGCAGCTGTTATTCATTCCTGTGAAGCCTGAAAAATCAAACATCATCACCATTGCCAAAACTTTAATGCTGGATGGATCTGCACAAAATCCGCCAGATTTCTGTCACTTCTGCATTTCGTCATGCATTGTGCTGGTGACTTTTGATTAGATTAGATTCCCTACAGTGTGGAAACAGGCCCTTTGGCCCAACAAGTCCACACCACCCCTTGAAGCATCCCACCCAGACCCATCCCCCTATCACCCACACACCCCTGAACACTACGGGCAATTTAGCATGGCCAGTCCACCTAGCCTGCACATCTTTGGACTGTGGGAGGAAACCAGAGCACCCGGAAGAAACCCACACAGACACGGGGAGAATGTGCAAAGTTCGCACAGACAGTCGCCAGAGGCTGAAATCGAACCCGGGTCCCTGGTGAGGCTGCAGTGCTAACAACTGAGCCACTGTGCAGCCCACTAATAAAAACTTGGACATTAACACAGGAACTGATGCTCATCCAGGCAATGTCTCCAAGTCACAGCTTCCTTACTTCACTGTCACTCTACGTTAATGGAAAAGAAACAGCTTCTAAAAGTACATAAAAATGCAAGACATGTTAATGTAGAAGACATTTTGAATTATTTCTCAACATTTTGCATTTGGAGAAGTGTTGGACTACAATTATACTGGAATCCTGACTGGCTGGAAGTGTCAATCCACCTACCCTTTAAATGTGCTACATACTTTATGCAGAATTCAAATTATGGTCTGCAATAATTTTTCCACCTTCATGTTAGGGCACCATGGCCTGACTACCTTCAGCAACCATAACTAATGTGTAACGAGACTTCCCACTTCAACAACACTTTTATATTGATGGAGGCGTTACTACTCATTTGTCACTCCTTTAAATGGTCCAGACACTGGAACCATCACTAATTGAAAACAGGCAAACACAGTCAACACGGGCATCTGCCTGGCTACCCGCCAATTTACCAGTGAACGCGAGTTTCAGGTGAGAAGAGCTTTTCATTCAGCCAACAGGTCTGTTAGGCCACAGGCTCAACATGTCAAAGGAAGACTTAGTGGGTACTTGCATTACTCAGGATGGTGATGAACCACATTGGCCCTCAAGGAGCTCCACACAGTTGGCTAACCTCATCGGAATGCTAGGCCTGAAGGTAGATGGGATCATTACCCAAGAGCAGAATTAAGCAGACGTAACTAGTTTAAACAGAGTGATAACACTGGAGATTCAGACAAGCGTCACTGCTGGAGGAAGTGCACAGTGGGGTATCAGACAATAAAATGGCAGCAATCTGGCACAATGCTGGCCCAGTTGAATAAGCTAATACAATCCAGAAACACAGACAAAGAACTACCACTCGTACCAGCCAGCCCATGCCATTTGTCGATTTCTAGTCGAGCATTAAACACGCCACGATTTGAAGAGGAGGATCAATAACATCAAGTGGTGTGAAACAACTGACTCAATGTCGTTGAAGGCAGCCCATAAGCTATGAGCTTTGAGGACCTCTAATTTGGAAGATGGTAAAAAGCTTCCTCCAGCCACAACAATGATCCAACAAAATAGTCAAGATTGAATTGTATTCTCACTTCCCCTTTTTGTGGATTAACTTGGGAACGAAAGAAAAATGAAATTGCACATATCAAATGCATGTTATGTCCAAGGACCTCAAACTGCTGCACAGGTAACATGGTCACAGTCACTATGACACACTAAGCAAGTACAATAGTTATATAGTCAGTGAAGAAGTGAGTGATCAGGTGGCAAACCTTATAAAAGTATGAACACACAATCAGGCCAGTGATCATGTTCCACACAAACCTCCATGCTCCCATCATCTAAGTTCACCAGCATATTCCTTTTCCTACTGAGCTTACCTGGAGTTCCCTTAAATATGTTGCTGCTACTCACCTCAACTATTTCCCACGGTTGTGGGTTTCACATTCTCCCCATACTCGGTGATTTTATAAATAAACTCTTCCGACCTCCTTACTGATCTTAAGGAAGTGATAAATGGAGGCCACACTAAGATAGGCAGGCAATGGGCGTTGCTGAACATTTTGATATTGAACATGCTTTCCAGAGTTCAAGGTCTCCCTGCACCAACTGGCTGCGCAAATGATAACTAACTGGCAAACAACAGACAGAACACGTGAGAGGCTAGCAGGCTGTACTCACAGGAGGCCCCACCACCGTATACATCTCAACTGGAGTAAAAACAGGGTATGTTTGGCCTAGTCTTGGAGAGACAGTGTGGGACAAGAGAAATAGCAGCTTCCCCTTGTGTGGCATTTCAGAACACTCCTGTTGCTTCTTCCTCAGGAGGAAGGTTTTCCTTGTAGTTGGTTGGCTAGCCGAGTGGGTTCGTTGCTTCGCAGATGTTTCGTTACCACGCTGAGTAACATCAGCGCAGCCCTCGATGAAGCACCGTTGTTTTCTCCCACCTGTTATTTAAACTCAGGAGTCCATTGAACTGGATTACCTCATTTCCGGTTTTCCTTCACAGTGGAGTATATATGGAGTCAAGCTCTGTGTGTTTATTGCTGGCTTTCTTCGTGGAGTACGAATGCTTTTAGGAACTCCCACGCCTGTCTCTGCTTTCCTTGTCCCAGGATCTTGGTGTTGTCCCACTCGAATTGGTGGTTCTCCTTATCCACTTGGATAGAGATGAGTGAGTTTTGGTCGTGTCTTTTTGTAGCCAATTGATGTTTGTGTACCTTGTTGTTACTTTCCTTCCTGTTTGTCCGATGTAGTGTTTGTCACAGTCTCTGCAGGGAATCTTGTAAATGACATTGGTCCTGTCCATAGTTGGTAGTGGGTCTTTGGTTCGGGTGAGCAGTTGTCATAGGGTTGATGGGGGTTTGTGTGCCACTCCGATGCCCAGTGGTCGTAGTAGTCTTGTGGTCAGTTCAGATGTATTCCTGATGTAAGGTAGCATGCTGAGTGTGTTGGGGTGTGTAGTATCTTTCTGGTGTTGTCCATGTAGTAGGCATCTCCTGACCCAGTTTTTCGGGTATCCATTGTCTCTGAATACCTGCAGGAGGTATCTTCTTTTTGGCGTAGCTCTGTGCTGTTGCAGTGTTGTTGTAATCCATTTAAATAAGGCTCTCATGCAACTTTGTTTGTGTTCATTAGCGTGGTTGCTGTTGAAATTCAGCGCTTGGTCAGCGTGTGGGGCTTTCCTGCCTACCTTAGTTAGGAATTCTCCTTTTGTCATGCGCTCTACCATGACGTCCAGGAACAGGAGCTGTTTGTCCTTCTCCTATTCTCTGGTGAATCTGATTCCGATGAGATTGTTGTTAAGTAGGCTCCTCCAGTTTGGCCTGTTTAATAATGACGAAGGCGTCTTCCATGTAGTGTGTCCACAGCTTTGGTTGGATTAGCAGAAGGGCCGTAATTTCTAGTCTCCACATCACCGCTTCAGCTATTAGTCTGATTTCCGGACCCCAGAGATTAAATAACAGGCAGGAAAACACAACGGCGCCTCATCGGAGGCTGCACTGCTGATGTTACCCAGCAATGAACGATGAATCAGCTTGGAAAGCCAACCACCTACAATGTCCACAACCCAAACTACAAATCTACTCTTAAAAACCTTAAGGAAGGTTTTCCATTTCCCATTTTGCTCGTGTTGTGTAATGTAATGTTTCTGAGAGAGTTCATCTTGAAATCGTATTAGGTTTTAGGTGTAGACAAGGATTCCCACCTAGCCTTCACGAGAAACATTCTCTACAGCTCCTACAAAGCCCTTCGTAAATGTGCCTGACTGACAATGCAAGCTGTACTCTTTGCAACCACGCAATAAACTCATTTTGGTACAGATGAGGAGTTTTGTTTTCGGTTTAAACTTTCGGATTATCCTCAGCGATCTCAATTTGACAGGCCCTGGATACAGCATAGACAGAGAAGGCAGAGTGGCAGCAAACTACCCCAAATAACCATCCCACGTTCTACCAGCTGGTAGGGACAACTTATCCCATAAGCTGCCAACAGCAGCGGCAACTTCAATCAGGGCAAATACTACAGGTTGGGGGACTGAAAATCTCCTTTCAATCCAGTAGGAGATCCAGTACTCCAGAGACATCACAGCATTGATGCAGATACAGTAGGGATGAGCAGAAGTGATTTTTTAAAAATACCGTAATTTCAAGATCAAGCGGAGCCAACATTATTTTCTCAAAGGAAAATAATGTTTAACTGATTCTTGGAAGAAAGGAGTTCTTGGAAGAAAGGACCTTCTCCCCCTGGTGCGTCAGAGGCTGTACGGTGATCTTACAGAGGTTTATGAGATCATGAGGGGCATTGATAAGGTGAATGCCAAGGTCGTTTTCCTAAGATCAGGGAGTCCAAAACTAGAGGGTGCGAGGTTTATGGAGACAAGGGAAAGATTTTAAGACAAGACCTGTTGGGCAACCTTTTCATGGAGGGTGTTGCACGTATGGAACAAGCTGCCACAGGAAGTCATAGAGGAAGGTATAGTCACAACACTCGAAAGACATTTGGATAGGTACATGTTTAGGAAGGTTTTAGAGGAGTATGTGCCAAATGCAAACAGATGGGACTAGTTCAGTTTAGTAAACTTAGTTGGCATGGTCTAGTTGGGCCGAAGGGCCTGTTTCCATGCATTTCTATGTTATGTGCTGCGGATGAAGGGGAGCCACAGGATGTGTTGTACTTCAGATTTCCAAATGGCATTGGATAAGGTGCCACATCAAAAGTCATTGTGAGTTGTGCACATATCCACCCAGAAGGTCTCGAAACGTCAGCTCTCCTGCCATTTCTGAAGAAGTGACTTGACCTGAAACGTCAGCTTTCCTGCTCCTCTGATGCTGCTTGGCCTGCTGTGTTCATCCAGCTTCACACCGTGTTATCTCAGATTCTCCAGCATCGGCAGTTCCAACTATCTCCCCTAGCAGTAGTCTGGATGCGGGGTCACAGAATTAACCAGGAGCTCAAAATGGCACTATTACAGTACTCATGGGGACTTCAATATGCAGGTGGAGTGGGAAAATCAGGTTGGTAGCATATCCCAAGAAAAGGAATTTGTCAGATCTCCACAAGGTGGTTTTTTGCAGCAGGTTATGGTACAGCCCACCAGGGAACAGGCAATTCTAGATTTACTGATGAGTAATGGGGCAGACTAGAGTCATGAGCTTAAGATGAAGGAACCCCAAGGGGAAAGTGACCACAATTTGATAGAATTCACCCTGCATTGGACAGGAAGAAGCCGGAATCATATAACAGTATTACAATTGACTGAAGATACTGCAAAGACATGAGGGAGCACCTGACCCTGAGTTAATTGGAAGGGGAAGATGGTGGACCAACAATGGCAAGCGTTTCTGGGGCTAATTCAGGAGGCACAGCAGAAATTCACCCCAAAGAAGAAGAAACCTAGTAAGAGGTAGATGAGGCAATCGTGGCTAGAAAGGGAGTATGGGACAGCACAAAAGCCAGAGCTAAAGCATATAATCTGGAGAAAAATTAATGGAAGGCTAGAAGATTAGAAAGCCTTAATGCATAAAAAGGACAACTAGAGAAAGTATTAGGGGAGAGAAGAGGAGATAAGGAGGATAAGTTAGTTAGCGACATAAAAGAAAATTACAAGATTTTATTTTAAGATATACAGAAGTGTATGAGAGGGGCAGAAGTGGGCATTGGACCACAGGGAAATAAGGCTGAAGTAACAGTAATGGCAAACAAAATAAAAAAATGACAGAGGAACCAAAGAGGCATTTTGCATTAGTTTTCATGGGGAAAGACACCAGTAGTGTACCAGAACTTAGAGAGTTAGAGGGCAGTAGAGTGTGTAGTGGCCCTCATGAAGGAACGGTGCTGAAAACTCTAAAGGCAGATAAATCACCTGTGCCTGTACTTGATGGAATTTAGGAGGATGTCGGGTGGGGGGGGTGAGAAATCTGAACGAATCTTGCTGAACACAGTGGTCTGGAGGGTAGACAATGTTGTGCCTTTATTTACGAGAAGCTGCAAGGAGAAGCCTGGGAACTACAGAACTGTGAGCCTGACATAGGTGGTGGGTAAGTTGTTAGAGGTGATTCTGAAAGGTAGGATTTGCATACATTTTGAGATGCAAGGAATGATTATGGATAGTCAACATGGTTTTGTGTGACAGACATCATATCTCTCAAACGTGTTTGAGTTTTGAGGAAGTAACCAAAAAGCCAATGAGGGTAAAGCGATAGACATTGTTTACATAGACTTCAGTAAAGTCTTTGCAAGGTTCTGCACGGTAGACAAATCAGTCAGGTTCGATCACATGGGATTCAGGATGAACTTGCCAATTAGATACAAAATTGTCTTGACTGTAGGAAACAGAAGGTGATGGAAGGTTGGAGGCCTGTGACCAGCTGTATTCCACAGGGATCGGTACTGGGTCCACTTTTGTTTGTCATTTATCAAAAACAATTTGGATGAGAATATAGAAGGCATAGTTATTGAGTGCATGCAGTTGACACTAAAATGTGTCATAGTGGGCAGTAAAGAAGGTTATCTAAGATTACAAAGAGATCTTGACCAATTGAATAAACGTGAGGTACTGTATTTTGGTAAAACAAACAAGGGGAAGACTTGTAATTAATGGAAGGGCCCTGGGTAGTATTGTAGAACAGAGATACCTAGGGGTACAGGTACATAGTTCTTTGAAATTTGCGTCACATATAGGTGGTGTGGTTAAGGCGGCATTTAGCACGCTTGCATTCATTGCACAGAGTATACGAGTTAGGACACCATGTTGAGGTTTTTCAGGATGTTGGTGAGTCGTCTTCTGGAGTACCGTGTCCAGTTCTGTCGCCCTGCTAAAGGAAAGATATTATAAAATTGTAGAGGGCTCAGAAAAGATTTATCAGGCTGTTGCTGGGAATGGAGGGGTTGAATTATAAAAATAGGCTGGGACTTTTTTCACTGGTGTGTAGGAACTTGAGGGGTGACTTTATAGAAGGCAGTAAATTCATGAGGGCATAAAAAGGTGACTAGCAAGGGTCTTTTCCCTATGGTGGGTTAGTTCAAAACTAAGGGGCATATTTTTAAGGTGAGAGGAGAAAATTTTAAAAAAAGAGCCAACTTTCTTTTTTAGAAACAGAGTGGTTCATGCATGGAATGAACTGTCCGAGGAAGTGGTGGACGCAGATACAGTTGTAACATGTAAAAGACCTTTGGATAAGTGCATGAATAGGAAATCTGGAGGGCCAAATGCAGGTAACTAGGACTAATTTAGTTTGCGAACATGATCAATATGGACTAGTTGGACCAAAGGGTCTGTTTCCACAATGTATGACTAAGACTCCATTATCAAATGGCAGAGCAGGTTCAATGGGCCGAATGGCCAAAGTTTGCTCCTGTATCTTATGCACTTATATACAGCATCCTGGGTTTTATATAGAGACAGTAGAAAGGAAATTAGGATGAATCTTTATGAGTTACAGACTTTGTTCAACTGAAGTACTCTCTGTAACACTGGGCACCACATCTCTGCGTCGGTTTCCTCCGGGTGCTCCGGTTTCGTCCCACAGTCCAAAGGTGTGCAGGTTAGGTGGATTGGCCATACTAAAGTTGCCCGAAGTGTTCAGGGCAGTGTGGGTTACAGTGGGATGGGTCTGGGTGGGATGCTTCAAGGGGTGGTGTGGACTTGTTGGGCTGAAGGGCCTATTTCCACACTGTAGGGAATCTAATCTAATGTAATCTAATCACTGGGAAATCAAGGCTTCAAGGTCCAAAAAGGATTTTTGAGAATGGTTCCAGGGTTGGGGGACTTTCATGATGTGCACAAAATTACATCGCTATCGGGTTTCCTCCATGTCGAATCCACTGTCAACTACCTTCAGCTACTTCTCAGGCCTCCCTTCATTGTAAGTCAGAAGTGGGATGTTCACTGTTGGCTCCATAACGTTTTGTACCATTCTCAACTCCTAAGGTACTGAGGTAATCCATACCCAAATGTAGCAAGGCCTGGACAACATCCATCTTTGGGATAACAAGCGATAAATAACATTCACACCACACAAGTGCTGGGCAACACCCATCTCCCAATAAGGGAGCATTTAATCATCACTTCTTGGTATTCAATAGTATTACCATTGCTGAATACACAACTCACAACATCCTCGGGGGTTATCATCAATCAGAAACCAAACTGGACTAGCTACATTAAAAACTGTGGTCGAGGGAAGATCAAAGGTTTGGAATATTGTAGTGAGTAACTCACCTTTTGCCTCCTCAAAGCTGGTGCATCATTGATGTGGCACAAGTCAGGAATATGATGCAATACTCCTCACTTGTCTTGAAAGATGCAGCTCCAACAACACTGAAGCCTGACACCATCCAGGACCAAGCACCCACTTGATTGACGCCACATCCACAAACTTTCACTTCTCCCATCACGAACACATCTACCAGATGCACTGCAAAAATCATTTACCCAAGGCTCCTTAGACATGACCTTCCAAACCCATGACCATCTAGAATGATAGTTAAAGCAGTTATATAGGTACACTACTAGCTGTGACTTCCCTTCTAAGCCACATGAAGCGTATTGCTATCCTTCAATGTTGCGGGGTCAAAATACTGGAACCAGTATTCACTACCAACATTATAGCTAGATCTACAGCACAAGGACTGCAGCAGTTTCAGGAGGCCGCTCACTACCACCTTCCCAAGGACAACTAGGAATGACCATTAAATGATGGCCCAGCCAGAGATGCCCATATTCCATGAATTAACTGTTAGAAATTGGGGTGGCTGTGGATGTTTTTCCTTAGACACAAGAACATGAAGGAGATTTGGTCGAGATGTGCAAAATCATTTGGGGTGTGGACAGAGTAGATATAGAGAGACCATGTACTTATGGTGCAAGAGACAGAAACCATACAACACCAATTCAGTGAGTGTGGCAAGAGAACAGTGACTGGTAGAAAAATACTTTCGTACAGTGAATTTTTAGAAATTCAAAACGGACTGCCAGAGACTGCAAGAGGAGGCAGATTCAACTGTGGATTTCAAAAAGTTAAAATAGAATCCCTATCCTGCGTAAACAGGCCATTTGGCCCACAAAGTCTGTAGCAACCCTTCAATGGGCATCCCAGCCAGAACACCCACCACTCCCCAATGTTATTCCCTGTAATTGTGCATATTGAATGACTAACCCAACTAACCGACACATCCTTGAGTACTATGGGCAATTTAGCATGGCCAATCCAGCTAACCTACACATCCTTGGACTGCAGGAGAAAACCGGAGCATCCAGGGGAATCCCACACAAACACAGAGAACGTGCAAAATCCACGCAGATGGTCACCCAAGGCTGGAATCGAACCTGGGTTCCTGGCACTGAGGCAGCAGTACTAACCACTGGGACACTGTGCCACATCGGCGAAGTAACAAGAGAAAAAAATTGCAAGGGTGTGGGGAAAAAGGTGGGGCTCAGAACTAGCAAAGTTGGTTTTGTGGAGAACCAGCACAGACATTATGAAACAAAATGGCTTCCTGTGTATTCCAAGATAATAAAATGTGAGGCTGGATGAACACAGCAGGCCAAGCAGCATCTCAGGAGCACAAAAGCTGACGTTTCGGGCCTAGACCCTTCATCAGAGAGGGGGATGGGGTGAGGGGTCTGGAATAAATAGGGAGAGAGGGGGAGGCGGACCGAAGATGGAGAGTAAAGAAGATAGGTGGAGAGAGTATAGGTGGGGAGGTAGGGAGGGGATAGGTCAGTCCAGGGAAGACGGACAGGTCAAGGAGGTGGAATGAGGTTAGTAGGTAGATGGGGGTGCGGCTTGGGGTGGGAGGAAGGGATGGGTGAGAGGAAGAACAGGTTAGGGAGGCAGAGACAGGTTGGACTGGTTTTGGGATGCAGTGGGTGGAGGGGAAGAGCTGGGCTGGTTGTGTGGTGCAGTGGGGGGAGGGGACGAACTGGGCTGGTTTAGGGATGCGGTGGGGGAAGGGGAGATTTTGAAACTGGTGAAGTCCACATTGATACCATTAGGCTGCAGGGTTCCCAGGCGGAATACGAGTTGCTGTTCCTGCAACCTTCAGGTGGCACCATTGTGGCAGTGCAGGAGGCCCATGATGGACATGTCATCTAAAGAATGGGAGGGGGAGTGGAAATGGTGGACCTGTCTCTGCCTCCCTAACCTGTTCTTCCTCTCACCCATCCCTTCCTCCCACCCCAAGCCGCACCCCCATCTACCTACTAACCTCATTCCACGTCCTTGACCTGTCCGTCTTCCCTGGACTGACCTATCCCCTCCCTACCTCCCCACCTATACTCTCTCCACCTATCTTCTTTTCTCTCCATCTTCGGTCCGCCTCCCCCTCTCTCCCCATTTATTCCAGAACCCTCACCCCATCCCCCTCTCTGAAGAGGGGTCTAGGCCTGAAACGTCAGCTTTTGTGCTCTGGAGATGCTGCTTGGCCTGCTGTGTTCATCCAGCCTCACATTTTATTATCTTGGATTCTCCAGCATCTGCAGTTCCCATTATCTCAGGCAGTGTCTTGGACCTCATAGATGTTTCCTCAACATTGGGAGATCTTACAGACAAACCACATTTGAAAAAACCACAAGGGATGCAACTAGGGAAGAGAGTAAAAACACAGCTCACAAGCAATAGACATAGAATGACTTGCGTTATGCACGGGTCAAAAACAGGAGACAAATGGCAGGGATGGTATGAGAAAAATAAACTGTGTATAAGAGGCACAAAGTATTTTATTAGCCGATGAGTATTCCGACTAGGTTGCTCCCTAAAGAGGCAGCATGGACTTAACACAATGAATGGACTCTCCTTTGTTGTAAATGGCTATGACTCCAATCAAAGGCAAATTTAGAAAAAGTAATGCGAAGTCAACCGTACTGAAAGGCATCATGCAGGTGAACACTATGGTCATGTGGTACTCACTGGGAGTGCTCTGATGGGAAAGACCCTCACCTCAAGTACAAAGCTGCACAGTCCCCACATTTCTGGAAACATCACTAAACCCATGCCACATTAACAGTAGATACTGGTAAAGAAAACACTGGAGTTAAGGTTTCAAAGTGGTCGAAAGCCCACATTTCAACCAAGGAGCTGTCCAGAAGGAAGACAAGGCATTGCTAACCGAGTTCACATTGAGCCTCACTGCAGCAATTTCATGTAATGACGATATTGTCTATTTGGCAGCACTGTGTCTGGTCAAATTTAAACACTGACCAGCAGTTGGCATCATAGGAATCAGCCTGACTGGTCTGATTCTCTTCAGCAGACAAGACAATGACCGTTCAATAGGTGGGTGGTAGAGATGAGTGTGCCTCTTTCATTTGATCATCTTACATTCAACAAACATTCACAAATCATTACATTTCCTCTCGTACGTGATTTGTCTTTTTTGCTTTATCATTCTTCTCCTGTAAAGCATTCCTTTTAAAAAAGGTAAATATCGCTCATCTTAATACATTCTAATTCCCAAGCTGTGGTCTGAAGCCTCTAATGACCTTCTGTTTTCTCCACAGGCACTTCCCAGTGGCTAAGTATTTCCAGCTTCTTCTGTTTTTCAGATTTCCAGCATTGACAATATTTGCGTGTGTTCTCTGGTAAATATGGATATCTATTTAGAGATTGGTTCCTGGTGCCTCTTACCTCTGCAGCGAGACAAGGGTTCCAAACAATCAAAAAATAGCTAAATTTGACATTACTAAGAGGCTCATGTACCAATTGGCTCTTTGCCAATAAAAAAGATGTATTCATGTATCATCTTTAACCTAGCCAAACATCCTAGGACTATTCACCAAAGCTTCAGATTGTCAGCATAAAGTAGCTAAAAAGTTGGAAGTTTTGAATGAGAATGCGACTGAAAACTAATAAGAGTTTGCTTTGCATCAATTCCTGTAGGACATGTCTTCTCAGAATGGCTCCATATAGCTTGCCAGAATTTAATCTGGTTGACATCAATGTAATGTTAAAACTACTTTGCACCAGATTTAATTGTGCAATATAACTGGCCTCTTTCAGCCTGTCAGAAAGTATGACAGGATCATATTCAGTAAACAAACCTCAGTGTTTGAGGCTTCCCCCTTCCTGTGGATGTTAACACGTTGTAAATGTTTATATTAAAAAAAGTAACAAAAATATGGAAAATATATTTAAAAAAAGGGGTTATTTGGCAGCTTGAGCCAATTCATTTTAGGTCTTTCTGGCCTGAACTGCTTTCCAAATATGCACACACTATTCAGAATTACCCAACTCTCTATATCCAAGGCTTTAAAGTCATTATAAGCCTGACGTATTTCACGTGAAAACCAGTCACAAATCCCATCACATTGCTTCCTTTCAAAGTACAAACTCCCAAAAGACTAGGCAACAATGTTCTACTGTAAATGGAAAACTATCAAACAGCAAACCAAAGAAGAGAGCTGGAAAGAATTTGTGAATGGAAGCCCAATCATGAATAAGAAACAGAAGGGACGGATATAAATGGGTACAGCTGCCTAATACTTTCAACACTGGATGAGCAATGGAGAGATTGTGATTTCAAATTCCATCACGGAAGTTGTGAACTGAATTGAATAAACTAAATTAAAAATTACTTCAATATATCACTTCAGAGAAGACACTATTTATCAAGACCAGTGTACACAGTGAATTCAGTCTGATACCATGTGGTTCTCCTAATGTGGAAAATTAAATGTTGAATGGATCTACAGGCAACAGCCCCAGCAGCAGGCGAGATTCAGTACATCCCAGCCCAACCATGGTGGCTCAGTGGTTAGCCCTGCTGCCTTAGAGCGCCAGGAAAATGGGTTTGATTCCAGCCTCGGGCAACTGTGCAAAATCCACACAGACGTTCTCCCCTTGTCAACACGGGTTTCCTCCCACAGTCCAAAGATATGTGGATTAGGTGGATTGGCCATGTTAAATTACCCGTTGTCCAGGGACATTGGATGCCTTCAAGGCAGAGATCGACAAATTCTTGATCTCAGAAGGAATCAAGGGCTACGGGGAGAGTGCAGGGAAGTGGAGTTGAAATGCCCATCAGCCATGATTTAAATGGCGGAGTGGACTTGATGGGCCAAATGGCCTTACTTTCACTCCTATGTCTTATGGTCTTATGTGCAAGTTAGGTGGATTAGAAGTTGGGATGCTGGAAGAGGGTTGGTAATGGGTTTGATGGGGTGAATGGCCTGCTTCCACACCGTAGGGATTCTATGATTCTAGGGGGAAGTCGTACTGTAGCAATTGTCCCATTGAACAGCCAAATCTACCAGCTAACAGGTTCTCTATTGCCTTCCACAAATAGATCTTGGGCCAGTGGAGCTGACAATATAATGGCTATACGATCAGCTGGCCTTAGCCCTAGGATCTGTTGCGTAAGGAAATTGTTCTGAAAGGGTTGATGTTGAAAGACTGCTATGAGCCTTACATGATTTTATATTGTCAAAAGGGACTTGGCAGAGGAGATCAGAACGCCTTAGGACATAGAAGGTGATATCCCAGATCTTCTAATCTTCTTAGCAACAATGCCCATTGAATGTAACTTGTACCTAACTGCCATCGTGCAATAAACTGAATTTTGTTTAAGACAAACAGCTTCCTTCGCATCATATTACTGGAATGTTTTATCGACACAATTTTAGACATAGTTGGCCCTGCAGACCCAGTCAGGATAACAGGATGGTGGCAGCTATCTAACCAACCATGTGTTGGCAGTGATTTGCATCACAGGCTCATATGGCAGGATCCACAATGTCTTATTGTTTCTTCCATCAGTCTTACCTGGTGAATTCAGGGAGCTCCACAGTGAGCACAAGATAGACAGAGCAAAAGGAAATTAGAACATAGAACATTAAACATTACAACACAGTACAGGCCCTTCGGCTCTCGATGTTGCACTGACCTGTGAATCCAATCTGAAACCCATCTAACCTACACTATTCTATTTAAATGCCCTTAAAGTTGGTGAGTCTACTACTGTTGCAGGCAGGGTATTCCACACCCTTACTACTGAGTAAAGAACTTACCTCTGACATCTGTCCTATATCTATCACCCCTCAATTTAAAGCTATGCCCCCTTGTGCTAGCCATCACCATCTGAGGACAAAGGATCTCATTGTCCACCCTATCTAATCTTGTGATCATCTTGTATGTTTCTATTAAGTCACCTCTTAACCTTCTTCTCTCTAATGAAAGCAGCCTCAAGTCCCTCAGCTTTTCTTCATAAGGCCTTCCTCCATACCAGACAACATCCTGGTAAATCTGCTCTGCACCCTTTCCAATCCTTCCACGTCCTTCCTATAATGCGCCGACCAGAACTGTATGCAATACTCCAAGTGCGGCTGCACCAGAGTTTTGTACAGCTGCAACATGATCTTATGGCTCCGAAACTTAATCCCTCTTCCAATAAAACCTAACACACCATACGCCTTCTTAACAACCCTATCAACCTGGGTGGCAACTTTCAGGGGTCTATGCATATGGACACCGAGATCGCTCTGCTCATCCACACTCCAAAGAATCTTACCATTAGCCCAGTACTCTGTGAGGTGATTCACTTTGGAAGGAATAACAGGAATACACTTTTCTGCATTAAATTCCATTTGCCATCTCTCAGCCCAGCTCTGCAGCTTATCTATATCCCTCTGTAACCTGCAACCTCCTTCGCTCACTACCCACAACTCAGCCTACTCTAGTGTCATCCACAAATTTACTAACCCATCCTTCTACGCCATCATCTGGGTCATTTATAAAAATGACAAACAGAGGCCCCAAACCAGGTCCTTGTGGTACACCACTAGTAACTGAACTCCAGGGTGAACATTTCCCATCAACCACCGGCCTCTGTCTTCTTACACTAGTCAATTTCTGATCCAAACTCTAAATCACCCTCAATCCCATGACTGCGTATTTTCTACAATAGGCTACTGTGGGGAACATTATCAAACGCTTTACCGAAATCCACATACACATCAACCGCTTTACCCTCATTGTTTTTGGTAGACATGAATGTCTTCCAACCAGTGAGAATTATAGAAAGTCTTGGATTTAATTAGACATTTTCATATTCCGCAGATAGCGCAAAGCAGTTCACAGCCATCGATATTCTTTTGAAGCAAAAATACGCCGAAAATTCAAAAGAAAACAGAAAACGCTAGAAATATCATCAATTTGTGAGGAAGTATGTGTGGAAAGACAAAGAAAATTAATGCTTCTGATGGGTCATCTAACTGAATCCTGGACATTAGACCTCAGGGGTCACTGATCTGAAGTGTTTATCTCCACAGGTTCTGCTTGATCAGCTGAACATTGAGCATTTCCAGCATTTGTTTCTATTTTGTATACTTCTGAAATGCAATCACTGTTGTAATGTAGGAAATTCAGTACCTAACTTCAGTACCTAACAGCCAACTTCCACAAACAGCAAAGTGATAACAGGGCTTTTTGTGCATTAACCCACACACCCCTGAACACTACGGGCAATTTAGCATGGCCGATCCACCTAGCCTGCACATCTTTGGACTGTGGGAGGAAACTGGAGCACCCGGAGGAAACCCATGCAGACACGGGGAGAATGTGCAAACTCCACACAGACAGTCGCCCAAGGTTGGAATCGAACCTGGGTCCCTGGCGCTGTGAGGCTGCAGTGTTAACCACTGAGCCACCGTGCCGCAACAAACAATAAATGTTCTGTTCTACTTTTCAATCGTGCCATGGCATCTTTTGTATTGGGCCAAGTAGGCCTTAGATTCACATCTGATCTGAAAGACTATCTTCATTACCATAGTGCTCCCTCAGCACTACACTGAGGTGTCAGCCTTGATTTTTCTGCTCAAATCAGAGAGTAGGACTCAAACACAATCTTCTGACTCAGGTTGCATTGTTACCACAGCTGCCTGCAATAACCCTAAATAGTCAGAACTGCATATTGATAATTGTTTTTCCATCAACAGATCTTTTTAATCAGTATTTCTTAATGAAAAGCAAAACCAATTTATCTGATTGCAACTACCATTTTGTGCCCACCCGTGCCATTTTGCAATGGTTTAAGTAGCTGTAGTGATTATGCACGACTTTAACATGGCCAACCCATTATTCCTGAGGGAGCAATACGTTGATTATTATTTGTGCAAAGCGTTGACAAGTGTCTTTGTTATGCAGCAGGAAAGTCCCATCAAATTATATACACGATGGTGTAAGTTACACACCTCATAATTTCCTGGGGTTTGTGCACCTTACTTACAGGTGTAGGCTGAGAACATGAAAAGTTGCAACACACAAGAAATTCTTACACCTCTTTCCACAGATGGGCGATGTTAGACTTTTAGATACATCTTAAACCACAGAAATCAGAAAAATCCAGTTCTTCCCAACTTGGCAAGAAGAGAGCCCTGATTTCAGATAGATTCGCACTTCATTCCAATTTTGTCCGGGGTAGTGAACAATTGGGAGGGGCTTAAATTTTTATTGCCCATCTCTGGTTCAGTTCACAAATACTCATGTTTGAAGTAGTTTGATGGTTGGCTTTTATCCTGGGTAAGTGTCAGTCAGGCAAGTTGGGTTTTTGGTAGGTTCACTGGGACTATTATACATTTGGTAATGGTTTGTAGAACAGTGAGGCAAGATTATTGGCACGCTGTTCCTAATTACACCCTTACAACATTTACATCCACACGATCAGTTTAATGTTTCACCTCCAACTCTGCACTTTCCTTTAGCCGTGCAGTGGATATGCCAGTCGGGACTTCTGTGCTCAAAGCTCGAAGTCAGACTTAAACCTGGAACTTTGAGACTCGGGGAAGTCACAACTGAACCTTCAAAAAAGCAGAACAAAGAAAAAGAAATTGCTGGAGAAAAACAGGACATTGTAAAGAGAGAACAGTTAACATTTTGAGTCCAATGACCCTTCAAAAAGGTTCTGTTTGTGGAACCTTGCAGTGCTCAAGGTGGTTGTCACATTGGCCATACTTTTGAAAAGTGACTCATGGTGTGTAAAGAGTCTGAAACATCCTGTTGTTATGAAACATGCAAGTATTTCTTTCCAAAACAATTGGAGTTGGAGTGACTAAAAATGGTTTTATATATATATATATATATATATATATATATATTCAATAGCTTGACGCTTCGTTTCCCAGCCAGCTGCCTTGAACAACAGGATCTGTGGTTAGGAAGGAAACACTTGCAGCAAGTACTCACATCTGGGCACAACCCCAGCAGTCCACAAAGGGTGTTGAGTAAAGGCCTGGTGAACACTGGCCTCACTGAATGGCAGTGCAAATTCAATGGGTTGAATGGATTACTTCTGCTCCGATGTCTTTTCGCCTTTATGCTAAAGAGAATATCAATGGAGACAAAGGGGCACGATCAGTGTTGAGCCCCTTAGCTCCTGTGCCCCGCAAGGCATGTCACAATAGTCGTGAACCTTCGGGAAACCTGCAGCTCCTGTCTGCTTCACAGAGGATTTCTGATTCCCAAACAGTGACATTTAGTGTTACAAATCAGTCACCCATTTGAACCGAAGCTCAATTCAAATACATCAATTAGCATCTCTCAACCCAGCAAGAGACTCCGAGGAAGCTGGAAATAGATAAAACCAGGCCAATTTTGATCCCTTCCACTGCTGCCGCTACTCAACCACATTACACCTGGCAGGAACAAAACACCAGTTCGTCGCCTCCAACTATTGCCCCCAACATAACCTTTTTTGGCAGTTTGGGTTGTGATCATGAACATCTACATGCCCGTCTAGACCTCCTTAAGAACAACTGTTTTGGTTTATCCTTCCACTGAAGGAGCTTGGAAGATCAAAAAACAGACCTCTAGGCACTCATTCCTGTTCACTGGGTCAATGAGAATTATTACCGCAAAAGGATCATTGGGACCATTGCATCTAAACTAGCTCTCCAAGTGACCAATGCATTTGAGGTCATCCCCTCTATAGTCCCACATATTCTTCCTTTCCAGATAATAATCCAAATCCCTTGAGTCCCTTGACTGAGCCTGTCCCTATCCGTACTGTCAGCAATGGAATTCAGACCTTCATCACTCAGTGAATAAACTTCATGTCTCTTGTCCCTTTTGCCAATTACCATAATTTGGTGTCTTCTTGTCCTTGATCTTTCCACAATTGGGAGCATTTTCTCCCCTATCTAGTCTGCCCAGATGCCTCAATTACAAGTTTAACTGTCTATTCAAACACATCCAGGTCAGAGTGGCATCGCACCACAAACAGTTTCACTCTGTCCATTGCTGAGGCCTCCATGTTCTCTTTCAAACCTATTCCCAAAATAACAGTTCATCAACTACTCCCATATCTCCTTCAATAGCTCAATATCAAATTTTCTTCAGTAATTATTAGCATGCAGCACTTTTAACTTTTTTTTAAAAGAAGAACACCTTTAGAGACATTATGCAAGTTGCCGCTGATTATGCCTCCAGTGATAAAAAGCACAGATTTATCAGAGGGTCAGGAAGTAAACATGACTAATGGTCCGAAGGACAGTATTCGTTGGTAAAATGATTACTGCTGCAATTTTCTGACCACAGTTACTGTTCCACCTTGTAATTTTAAGAATTAATCCTTAATATTTGTGTTCTTTATCTATTGGACATTGAGATAAACAAATATAATGGACTCAAAAACCATGCTTGCTCAGCCATTCAGGCAACTAATTACAAGTTAACTATTACAAAGAAACCAAGCAATACTCTAAAAATAAATACACACTTTTTAATTAAAAAGTCATCTGTTAGGGTCAAACTAACTTATTTTAGTTACCACACTCAAAGAATCATCATCTAACAAAAACTTTCAGTGAAAGGCTTGCCGGACAATGTCAAGAGTTGCATGTATAGAGTCAGAGTTATACTGCATGGAAACAGACCCTTCAGTCTAACTTGTCCACACTGATGATAGATTCTAAACTGATCTAGTCCCATCTTCCAGCACTTGGCTCATATCCCTCTACATCCTTCCTATTCATATACCCATCCAGATGCCTTTTAAATGTTGAAATTGTAGCCATCTTCGTCACCACCTCTGGCAGCTTGTTCCATTCAAGCATCACCCTTTGTGTGAAAAAGTTGCCCCTCAGATCTTTTTTTTAAATCTTTTCCCTCTGACCTTAAACCTTTGTCCTTTAAGCTTGGGCTCTCCTACCTTGGGAAAAAGACCAAAGCCATTCACCCTCATGATTTTAGATGCCTCAATAAGGTCACACCACAGCCTCCAATAAAAAGCATCATGTGATTTTAGAGATTAAAGAATTATTAAATTGATCATACGAGTGGAAAATGAACCAAATCATCCAGAGCAAGCTGGCAAAGGGCAGGCAAGCCAATTTCTCCTGATACAAGCATCACTTGAATAATGACTGGCCTACACTTCAGCAAGCATTGGTCACATAACTCTGGGTCATTCATGTTCAACACACACCTGGAAAGTAACGTAGCCTGCTATCATTCTTATTTTTCTCCCACCATTGACAAAACAGATCACCTGTATAATGCAAACCGAATCAGTTGTTTGTTGTAAAATAAATCTGGGGTCTACAATGCGGCATTCACATCATGCCAGCTGCTGCCACTTCTCAGACCATACAAAGGAAACTCTATACCAAAGAATACATGCAATTCACAATGCAATTGGACTTCATAACTGAAATGAGAACTACATGTGCTCAGAGAGATAAAAAGAAACTGAATACACTAGCTTGCCAGCAGCTGCAAGTATTTAGAAGATACAGGAAAATATGTTGTATAGGGGCCGTTACTGAGGATTTTGAAATTTTATTTTGTCTACATTGCTCATAACCAAACAGAACATACTGTGCATAAGACAAAAGGTGATTAAAAAGGTGTTGGAAATGGACTAATTTTCCCTGGTTACAAAGTTAGAATAATGGGAGCATTTCTTTAAAAATAGGAATAAGCTAGTAAAGAGCAAACCTAGGTTAGTACGGTCTGGTATTGGTAGGAGCTTGGAATTCTTGTATTCCAAAAAGGATCCAGGATACTTCAGAATTGGATGAAGGGTTAAATAAGGGAGTACAGAACAAGATGCTGTATTCTTGCAGTGTTGCAATAAGCCAATCGTTAAATGGCAGCAATACTTCAACGAAACTAATACCAAAAAAGAAGCAGCTTAACTAATAATTCTTGATGTGTCTAATCGTCAGTATGCCTTTAACGAGCAGGTTGATATTATCACTAACATAGCAAGTGACCTCAGGTATGCTAATACCTGAGATGGGTGGGTTGTCATATAAGGAAAGTTTGGACAGGTTAGGCTTATTTTCACTGGAGTTTAGAAGATTAAGAGGTGAATTGATTGAGACAGAAGATCCTGAGGGGTCTTGACAGGGCAGAATGGAAAAGATGTTGTCTCTTACCATGCTGTTGGTGTCACATGGCAGTCCAAACCAGCTGTCCAGCCAATGGAACTACCTGCTTCCATCCCAAAATCCACTGTATGCCACCAAGGGACTTGAGAGATTTCCTGGATATGCATACCCAAAGGCCAAGCCAGACCCAACCCCAGATTGTAACAAAGGTTACCAACAAAACAGTGCAATTCCACAACATTGGCAGAGATGATGTTAACAAGGTGCACAAGCACAAATGAAGTTCAGCGTTACCAAGCAAAAGGCAAATTTCAGAAGAGGACCAAGCTTTCCATATTGTTTTCCGTATGGAAAGTTTCATGCACCATGTTAACGATATAAAGTGACCAAGAGCTTTAATAAGGTTGACATTTCATGTCTTGAAAATGCAGGAAAGCAAATAACGAAGCTAACACCAACATGTCACACATCTTAAAGACATGTACCTCAGGTACTTGTGCTCCATGGTCTAGCCTGCAATTGTCTAATGATTACCAATTCTCTGCATTGGCAATAACTGCAGTGCCAAGAAGAAAGATCATTTTGGTGTCCCAAAATCTGCTCCCTGGTAGGTACAAAAGTTCCAACAGTGACAGAAATAATTGTATGCACAGATCATGGTAAGGTCACAGTTCATGAGATTCAAACCACACCCATGTGGCAGCATAGACCCACGCATGACAATTAAAATCAACACTAAAGTCTGCACCCAGATGGATTTGGCATGATTTGTAATTTTAAGGGTGGTGCAGTATTGCATCTTAAGAACAGTTCAATATTCATTCCTTTATTGATCACCCTAGGAAGTGCCATATGCACATTCCTACTCAGCTTCTCCTGAATGGGAGAGAGGGAACTGAGCTGTATAATTTGTGGATTTGACCAGCGCACCAGCCAATTTAGCTCCACCATCTGCATTTTAGATGAAGACAGTACCATAGTGTATTAGTTGATCAAAAAAGTATACTATAAAAGGGTCCAGCACATCAATGTGAGCAACATTCAGTTTTAGCTTAATAAGTAATAAATAACATTCACACTGTAGGCGCCAAGCACCTACAGATAGCTGAAGCAAGAGAATATCAATCAACAATCAGCCTGATGCAGTTAAGCAGCGAGTTATATTCCATAGCATTACCAGCACTGATGCTTCCAGTATTAACATCCTGGTGGCTACCACTGACCAGAAACTGAAACAGACTAATTACATAAATACTTGGTGGCTACAAGAGTCCAAGGATAGGAATCCTGCATCAAACAACTCATGCCCTAACTTCCCAAAACCACCATCTACAAGGTACAAGTCAGGAATGCTCTCCGCTTGCCTGGATAAGTGGGCTCCAACAACACAAGAAGTTTGACACCATCCAGGATGGGGGCAGCTTGACTGATCAACACCCCAAGCATCACCTTAAATATGGACAGCAGCAGTTCAAGAAGATGGCCCTTCTTCTCAAGAGCAAATGGGGGATAGACAATAAATACTGGACTTCTCAGTGATGCCTTGCACAAATCAAGGCCCTCAGCTGTCACTTTTCCAGAGATTGCTTTAATCCATTGTTTAAATAAAAGCACTGACCAACTTACGGAGCTGCAGTTTATTTGCGACAAAATTCCAATATTTGATTGTCTGGGTCAGACAGTTAAGATTTCCTCTTTCAGGCCTTTGATTGTTCTTGTGTACGTATGGCTGCAAACAAGTGTCAGGACCTAATCCAAACTAAACAAGACGCACTTATTTACCAGACACACAGTTCAAAGAATGGGTTCCTTTTATTTGAAAAAAAAGGTCAAATTATTTATTCAACTTTTCCTGTTGGAAATGAAACTGTTTTAGATTGCAAAGATGCAGCCGAGATTTGCTAGCACAGTTTATATAAAAGTGAGGTACTAATGGGGAAGATTCCAATGTTATCCCCTCAAAATTTTCATCCCTCTTTCCTGAAGGTATTGACTCATACTGGGGTTGCATTTTATACATTCCATGCCCAAATGAGAACCCAGATAGTAAGTGACAGCAGACGACCGGGACTAGAAAAGCCTGATCACTTACCAATCGCGCTCTAGCTAAAGGCTAAATTCTTATGGAACAAACAGGAGTAAAATCTGGGACAATAAAAGGTTCTTTTCACATGCTGGGTATTTTCCACAAGGCTATTTAAAAAAATGGTTCTGGGATCTCTCATTGAATTTAGCTTGTTTTTTTAAAAAGCAAAGTAGGCAGTTGGAACAGAAAGAATTTGCAACATGTCCACATTTGTATGAAGAATTATTCACAGATGAAAAAGGTTGCATTACTGTACCCCATTCGTGACTCCAGTCATATGTCAAAGCACAGAATATTTACAGCCTCAAAGAACTATATTTTACAATATTTCACCAACACCCACGCAAAGTAATACCAATCATTTTAGTTTCTCATAATAACCTAACTGAAATATCATATGCTTATTTAAAAGCCCTCTAGGGCAAAAGTGGAATTATTTAACTAAATGTTCTAGCCTTTTTGTCTACTGCAAACATGCTTACCCTGTAGATAAAAACATTATTAATTTGCAATATTAGGCCACATGGTTAGCAAAGTCTCCTTACTACAGAAACCAGTTAGGCAGCCAATAGAAAGCAGTTAAATTATGTGTCTTAAGGAAATACGATACTAGTTACACAATGGGAAGCATGAAAAGCAACACAAAATGACATGAGAGATAACGGCTAAACACCACAATCACTTGTGGATGGGTAAGATAAGGCCCAGGGGCAAGAATAATACAATATATAAAACACACATAATAGAGTGAAGTTGTGCAATGCTTGTAGAAACAAAATATTTAACACAACCCAATGACTCCAACCATTCAATGCAGCAAGTTTTCAAAGCTTGTCTAAGGGCTACTTATTGGCAGCACAAAAAGCGCACGCACACTCCTAACACACTCGCTTCCGATTGTCACCACAAAGAGGAGCTCATCTGAATTAATGGGAATTATCTGAGCTAATGGAAACTAAAAATACTGATGTTTTTCCAATTCTAAACATGATACGCTTAATAAAACAAAAGCAGGTAAACTTCCTGCATTGAAGTCATGGGAACAAAATGTAGCCATTCATGTTATAGAAGCATACCTTGCATTTTAACTTTTATTTGAAGTAACCTAATTTATAACATCACAACCTTCTGGTAAACTAATACATACTTTGCATCTGCATCATTCAAACAAAAAACAAACACAGTAGTAACATAAATAAATTCTTTGACTTTAAAATTACATCGTTTGAGCTCATCCTTCTAACTGACTTGGTCCACGCATTTGCAAGCCAGTACGGTTGCGTTGGCACCCTGTATAGAGTAAGGATGATGGTTTGGATCTGTTCTCTTGCATGACCTTGACTGTGTGTCACTGACTTGCATTTTGGTCCAACTCAATGTGGACTACATTTTGAGAACCACTGTATTAGAGAGTGTGGAACAAAGGTCAGAACTGGTCATGCACGACAATTGCGAAGCAAATTAACAATGTATCTAATTCCTCACCATTCTTCTCACTAAGATTTGGTCTGTTGACAGAATCTAAATGTCATTGTTTGCCTGCAGACTGGCCAAAGATGATACAATTTTCCTAACGTTTACTGGTGCATGGATTTTCCATAAGCAGGTCCACATCTCACGAAACAATAAATTAATTATATTAAATGGGAAGGGATGTTAAATTCTAGGAGAACCAATAGGCAATTTTTTTCCACTGGGTTACACATTAGTTTTATGGCTGCTCAACATTTGTTAGCTTCTCCAAAAGGGCACAAAAAGATTTGGCTAACATGATCATCTTTTATTGTCTTCACAACAGCATTACGGGGCCACTGGCATCAGCCTGCTTCTTCTTTACATTCCTTCGCGCTTCCATCAGTCCATTTGCGTATCGTCAACAAAAAATAATTTTTCTTCTGCCTCTTGTTTTTAACCATTACTTGTCTTTCATTTGTTGCCAAAGGGCTGCCTGGTTTTCAATTCCAACATATGTATTTGACTATCTATCCCTTTATAACATATAATTAAATTACTATATTTTTAATGCAGAGAAAGAAATGGTTACATTGCACGTAAATAATGATGCTAGCACACAGATGCACAAATTAATTCCGCAACAACTTTTGGTCAGGGGTGTGGGACAGTAGGATATTATTGAGGTAAAGTTACATCATGCCTTCAATTCCAGATTTGATTAATTGAATTTAAATGCCACTTACCGTCGTAGCTTAAGCAAAAAGTTTCATTCACTGATAGTAATGCTGGTTCCTGTTGGGATGAGATCTACCCCAATTTCTATGCACCAAACAACGAGTAAAACAAGTGACAGTGCTTGTGCACAACTCATATTGGTGCATTAATTCCATAGTTGTAACGACAACAATAATCCTACTATTCATGCAAGTACAGGCCAGCAATATGAATTGCTGACCCAGGAGTGCAGACCACCCACAGTCAGACCAGCGTTATTGATATACATGCTGGTTGTACCTGCAGTTTAGCTGTACTTTTTTGAGGAAATTTCACACTGCGCAATATCAAGAGTATCAAGTCACTTAGTATACGTGGCTAATCTGATAGAGCTCGTGCCTTTACAGCGTATTCAATAGGATAAAGGGAGTCAATCTTAAAAAGCACCATCCCAAATTCAAAAACAACTTTGATTTCTCACATCAACTATGATGAAACGATTACTTGAAGAGCCAATTCAGTAGTGTGCAGTATACTGCATCAAGGGAAGGGTGTTGGACCACACCACGCCACGTTGTGAGTTGCCCCAGGGTGAAAAACATATTTGAACCTAAAATACCTCAGTCTCCCGGAGTCTTTGAAAATTTAAAAAAAAAAGTGTTGTAATTGTAGCCCAGATTTCCATAATTCTTATTTAAAGAACAAGGGGTTCTTTCTTTGGTTTATTCCCTTCATATAATCCTCCTCTTTCTTTGGAGCTGTATCCTTGTTTTCAGTTATAGAATCCCAATGGTGTGGAAAGAGGCCATTTGGTGCATCGAGTTTTCACTGACCCTCTGAACAACCATTCCACCTAGCTCCCATCCTATCTCCTGATAAAATTCAATGTTCTGACGTGTTTCCGTTGTTCTCCTGAAGGGTAACAATTGTTTGAAGGGTTTTATGAAGCATCAATGGCAAACTGCAACAATAGTCTATGAAACTGCCAACCTGTGGCTCTTTCGAACCTGGAACCTTGGGGCACAGATACAAATCCCACTCAAGTGCTTGGATACTCTCCACTGTACAATACTGAGGGAGAGCAGCATTGTCGCTTTGGGTGAAATGTTAAACTATGCGGATAGATGTGAAAAATCCCAAATCATTGTTTCAAAGGAAGACAGGGTCATTAGCCTCAGTGTCCTAATCAATACATTGCCCTCAATCAACACTGCAAGTGGTGGCTACCTGGTCATCGTCAATGTTTCAGTTTTTTGGGACCTTGCTGTACACAACTTGACTGCCATATTTCCTAAAGGTGATTACAAATATTGAAATATCTTTCAGTACAAAGTGCTCAGAGACATCCAGCTGTCACAAAAAATGCTGCATGAACGATTCTCTCTTTTAAAGTGAGCAAAGCTGTGATGCATTCCAGCCCATCAGTTTTCCAGTAAATGGCTGCTTCCTATCACACTTGATGGAAGTTGACAGTCAAGGCTGTACTCCGTAGAGATCAAACCCTTTTGGGCAAACATGCTACAAAAAAAAAGGCCAGTGCTTTTCAAAGCACTCTACCGCAGCTTTTATTTTAAATTGCTTCCTCCTCTTCCTCTCCCTTTTACACCGACCCTCCCATTCTCCAAATCAACCCCCTCCTTACACACAATGCACCAACCAAGCATTTCTGCCACACAGATGGAATTCCAAAGGAACAAAACAAAACCCTACAGCAAAAGCAGTGATCAAGTGTTTAGTGCTGATAAACTCAATAGAAATTGCCTCTGGGGAGAAAAAGTCAACCAGTATTTCTCAAACTCAGGAATGTCCTGCAAAGCTAGGTTCAGTGCCACATTTATGAGAAACTGCTCAAAGACACTAAACACAAAACACACAACTCTACTTCTCAGCAAGTCCAAATTCTACCTTCATTTCTTCAGTCAAGTTGGTCACTTATATGTTTATCTGGGCTGTTTCAACGGCAGAAAGAGACATAGGATATTGCTCATTTGTTAAGCAGGGGCCAAAATGATCCTGGCAGGGTGTTGTGCTCTCGTGCTTCAAGGGGGTCAGGGATAAGGCTGCAAAACCTGAATTTCTGACCAATATTGACCTTTAATGCAGACTGAATCCCATTAGAAAAATGGACTTGTCGAAGCATTCCACAGTAGTCAACACTGAGTAAATTTAGCTGTACTAAAAGATCATCAACCTGAAACAGCAACAATGCTTACCCCCCACCACAGATACTGCCAGACATGCTGAGCATTTACAGCATTTGTTTTCGTTCTAGTCATCTGGAATATTTTGCTTTTTGTTTCAAAATACTAACTGCATGAATTTCTTCACTGTTTTGAGGACTCGAAAAACACTAAGTGCACTTTTGTTTTTAAATTTCCAACTTCAACACCCTTTTAAAACCTTCCCTTGAAAGTAGGTCGTGAATTTCACAAAAATAGTGATAATTGTTGGGCACCCTACAAACACTTTATAACTACAATCCTGTACATGAATGTTAAATTCAGATTCAATGTAAAATAGCCATGTTGCATAGCAACCAAGGCTGATTGGAGGTCACCGGTGCAACTTGCATCAGAGATTGGCATCTCTAAGGCTTAACCAGGCAACACCTACTTTTAAATGTACATAACTGGACTCCACATTTCTCAATTTCAAATACATTTAAAACTTAAAGCAGTAATCAATTGTAATCAGTTTATAATCGACCCTTCCTGTATCTCATCAGCCTTAAAACAGTGTTCCATTTCAGTGCATTGAAACACCTTGCCTTCCGTCACTCCAAAACTAAGTTTTCAAAATTTGCCAACTAACATTTTAGGGATAAGCGAAATAAACCAGTTAAACTTAAAACTAACTTCACTGTCATGTCAACTCCTGATAAGGCAGGTACTATTTTTAGGTAACACAAAGTAACTCAATAGCCATCTCTCTCGCTTATCTACTTTATTAAATACAATTCAAAATGCGTTAGGTTTTAAAGAAGATCTGAAGGGGGAGTACGGGGGTGGTGAGAGGGGGGCAAGTGGGGGTGCGGGGGGGCAACAGCGGAGGGGGGTGCAAGGGAGAGGGAAGGGGGCAGAGGGGAGGGGAAGGGGGGGAGAGAGATGGGAAATGGGATGTAGCTTAAATTCAACTACTAATGGCAAAGAGTGGACATAATAGACTAGATGATATTTAAAGATGGCGCTGCGTTCAGCGTAGGATCGAGAGATTGATATGTGTTACAAAGATAGGGAAGGCCAATGCCATAATAAAACTTAAAGTTTACATTTAAATGGTTGCGCCACTGGAAGGCAAATGTGAATCAACAGGGGTGGGGTGGATTAGCAAGAGGGAGTATTGCAGAGTTTTGGACAAGTTGAAGTTTACAAAGTGTAGAAGCCAACAGAGAAGGCAATGGATGAAATTAGGCAGGAGATGACAAAGGTATGCTTTATGGGCTGAAGATGGGGTAGAGCTACTTTAACAATGGAGGTGCAAATAGAAGTGTCTTTGGGCTGAATGATATGGAATCAAATGCTCAGTTTGTGCAGTTGAACCTTCATCTACCATCTAAACAGTACTGATGAGTGGGATTCAGATGACTGCAGCGAGCTTGTGGTAGGAACCACAGATGATGGTTTTTGTCCTTCCGATCTTTAAGTGAATGACATTATTGTTCACTCAAGACTGGACATCAGATAGATGGTCCAACATATACCAAGTCCCTCCCCCAGTTCTAAATTCTTCATTCTGATCATTCACCCAGAAAGCACTGGGAAGATCAATCATACAAACTCCATGGTTCATTTCAACAGTTTCGCTTCGTAGATTGGGGCCAGGTCCACAGGAAAGGTCAACAACCACAACTTCTACCTCACCAATGCTTTCTTAGATAATCTCAATGTTAATATTGGATGATATTAAATCACTTAAGATTTTACAACTGTAATTCAGTTCAGTGCTGTTTTCAAATCTCATTAAAAACTCTTAATGCTTTCTATGCCTCCCTTATTTACCCAAGTCACTTTTACAGGTTGAATACAGGATATGCAAACATTCTGTTCCAGTTAGGAGAGTGCTTGAAATGTCACATTTCATCCACTAAAACTGTTTAACCTCAGCTGCATCCAACCACAGCCCCAAAAGCCTGCTGCTAGATCATATGTTACATTCTCCCACTGCTGAAACCCTAACTAATGTGTACAACTGGTATTTCCTACACTGTTCTAGTTAGCTCTGCCAGCACTGTTCCTTCATGAAAATTCAAATCACTTAATTTTACCCTCCATGTCCGGTACTCAAACCCACTACTTGATAATCCCCTTTACCTCTATGATCTATACTGCCCTCCAGTGAAGGATCCTTTACAACCTCATTACACCTTACATGTGCAACCTTTCAACATTACAACAGGGATTGTACTGATTCTAAAGCACATTGGGACATGAAAAGTGTTCGTAAATGAAAGTCCTCTTTCTCTTCAAACCTTTCTTTCTGACACACTCTGAACCTCCTCCGAATCTCCCTCCCCAACTTGATTGCATTTCTGATAACTAGGCACTCTTATGATTTTCTGCATTAGCGTTACCTTAGTCACAATTTTACCCAGAGCTTGAGTAAAAAAGTCTCAGCTGGGGGTCCTCTTGTGGCACAGTGGTCATGTCTCTACCACGGGACCGCGAGTCCTGGGTTCAAATCCTACCTGCTCCAGTGGTGTGTTCCAACATCTCTGAACAATCCCTGATTAAAAAAAAGTGCGACTAAAAAAAACTCAGATGATATTTCTGTCAGATACTGAGGCAGTGCTGCCCCATGGATGAGATGTTAAATGAAGTTCCCATCTGCCTGCTCAAATACATGTGGAAGATTCCCGTGACATTGTTTTGGAAAACAGCAGACGGGTTATCTGGCCAAGATGTATCCCTTAAACTGTGGCACTAAAAGACAGAACATCCAATCATTATCGCTTTGCTGTTTGTGGGAACTTGCAGTGTGCAGATCCTTCACCACATCACTTCCATTACAACAACTAGCTAAATTTCAAAAGTACTTCTTTGGCTGTAAATCACTTTAAGACATCTGAGATGGCTGCGAGAAGTACAGCAAAATTGAAAATAATTTTTCTTCCTAACCCACAGACACACACACCCCTGACCATTATGGATACTGTACTCATCCAGGGAATATTTGTGGCGAACAAACTTCATTGGCACTCTTTACAAATAGTAGTAAAATTAGATTTCCCTTCAACAGCTAAATATAAAATACTAAATAATACGTTGTCAAGTTTTACTTAGTGTTCCCAGTCATTCATTAAATTGATTGCTAAAAACTGACAGTGCAAGATATTAACTTCGTTGCTTAAAATAATAAATTGCCTATTCTCTGAAATGCCAGAATTATACATAAGAAAATAATGAACACTAAAAATATAACGCTACCTGCTCCAACATAAACTGCTTGGTCATGCTTCTCACCCTTAATTTAGGAGCCCTGAAGTGTAATAATACTTTGTGACTGCCCCCAACATCTTATTCACTATATTTATTCTCCCAGGTGTTAATGTTTATTGTTGATTTATTGAAATAAAAAAAGGCACAATGAAGATGCCATTTGTACAACACATGGACCAAACTCAACAACCTAATTCCAACCAGCTGGAACAAAAAGCAAGGAGGATCTCTCTCTGCACAAGCAAGATAGATTAACACCCCTAGTCCACTGTTAATCTTACAGGATACTCCAACACTAGGCAAAGTCCATTATTTAGTGCTGGACTGAATGGAAAAATTATTTTGTACAATTCCTAGCTGTAACTTTTGATCTGTCTCCTTCAGGGATGGAGCATAGGCACACAATTTAAAAAAAACCCTGATATCTTTGAAATGAACAATTTGATACTGGTTTCTGCAGTCTTGCATCATACATCAGTTTCAGGGTAATTAAAGGCAGCAAGTACGAGTTATTAAATGTTGCACCATAACAGATGGGAGAACCACGAAATTCAGTGGCATCTATTAGGCATCCATCTATCGAACAAGACTTTAAAACTGACTTCCCATCCACTCTCTCAGGTATGTGAAAAGATCCCATATTTCAAGAGTCAGGGAATTCTCCCAAAAGACCTAGCTACCACTTATTCCACAATATAAGTTACCACGGTCATCACCAACCTGACTGCTACCTACAGTGAACAGTGATTACAGCTCCAAAATGGATTTAATTGACCGGTGGGTGCTTCAAAATGCAAAGATGATAAAAGGCTCTACGAAAATGCAAGACATTTTCTTAACGACGATGATGGGCAAACCCGATATTCTTCACAACTGGAAAACACAAAGCTTTTGAGATGCAAAGCTGTGAAAAAAATCAGTTACATATATGTATTCAAAGCATCTATTTGACTCAAGTTTCAGACTCTTGGGGGTCTGAGTGGGGTTAAAGGTCGAACAGAATAGTGTCCTTAACAATTAGCAACCAACCTTCCCTGTCCATTCAAATCAGGTTACTGGTATTCACTTCCAGTAGCTAAATATAAGGCTATTATTTTGGCTTCTGCAATTGATATGGCTTCTACCTTTTTTTAAAACCGCAAATACTTTAACTTTCTTGAGCAAGGGATGTTCTGACCGCAGATAAATACTACCAACCCCACAGGAACCTGTTTAAACACGCAGATTTCCAGCCACCATCATGAACAAGGCTCTTATGAAAAAAAGTTCCTTCCCTGCTCGGACTGGCTCGACTGCGGACTTACTTGTTAGCCAGAAATGTATGGCAAATCAAAATAGCCTGCTGTCAATATTTGGTCTCAAAAATCCTGACTAAATCACTTCCAGTCATGTGTGTTAAAAGAAAAGTATAAGTCAGAGGAAGTCTCATTTTAGAAAAGAAGGAAAAATGGACGGGGAATTAAAATATCCCTGGGCCGGACACTGAGTTTGCATGCTTATGGGTAATTACACAGTATCTTCAAAGACACGCACCAGCCCTTAAAATATCGCAGGTGCAGGTCTGCAACACCTTGGGGATTTAATGTTGTTCCATTTTGTGCCATGGGTTTACTTAAATCTAGTTTAAGAACGAAGTTCAACTCTCAGTTTAAAAAAGAGAGAATCGCACTTTTTTTGCCTGAAATCGACACAGGCGGCAGGTGCATAGCCAGTCATGCAAAGGGTAACAATGTTCTGAACTCCAAAAATTGGGTTAAGATTTTAATAGCTCCACCCGCCCACACTTTCAGCGTAACGCTTCTGATACTGAATAGGCACTTTTCCTGGCCACTAGTACAAGCTTAAACATTTTTTTAAAAAATCAACAAAATGGTACGCTTATATTGTATGTATACATATATAAACAAACAAAAATCACTTGATAATTTGTTGAATTAGGATTTAAAATTGCATTCACTTCATTCCCAAGACCGTTTAACAGGACGAGTGACTAAACTCCAAGACTGAACTAACTCTTGGAAACACCTCTGACTGTTGGACGCCGACGTTCGCGTATAATACAAATGCTGAATATTGAGTGTATTCATGGGGCACGTTTACTATATTGCTTCGGGTACATACACTCCCATCCAGAGGTTTAAGTGCCTGGCACTGGGACGCTCTTAGATGCTGGTGGGGGATGGGGAAGAAAAGAAGGGGAAATAAATCAATCTTGCTCCTGCACCCAGATCCATTGTGGGGGGGGGGGGGGGGAGGCAGAGAGAGAGAAAGAATACAGCCCTACACCCTTATCATCGTATTTACCACAAAAAAGGGCGATAAGGGAGGAAGGCAACTGCAAAATGACTTTTGATGCGAGTATGCAGGAACAGCGGAAGTTTCGCCTTACCCAAGTTCACAAAGCTCATGACCATGTCGGCCTGGTTGAGGAAGGTGCTGTCCTGCAAGCTGGCCAACGGCGGGCTCTGCGTGGTGAACACGGCTCTGTAGCGGTGCGAGAACCCCTCGCCATCCTCTTCCTCCTCTTCGCCGCCTCCGCCGCTGGACATGGCGTTGTACAGGTCAAGCATGAAGAGCGGCGCCGAGTCCTGTTTTCCGTGCGAGTGTGGCCGTGGTCGGTGGGGAAGCCCCAGGATGGAGAGGATCTCCCGCTGCATGTCTCTCTTCTCGTGCTGCTTGAGGCGCCGGTGCACGAAGCTCGAGTGCATATCGCCAGTGTCCAGCAGTAGGCTGCCCGCCGCTCCCGCCACCGCCAGCCACTCTAGCAGCAAGCAGCCACTCCACAGCAACCCGACTCCCTGCTCCATTGAAAGTGCTCCCATTGTCCAGCGCATTGTGAACCGACAGAATGCAAAACTTTGAGACGGAGACAGAAACAAACACAAAGCTTTTCTACTGAATATAAATATGATTTATGTGTGTGTGTATATATATATATATATATAATATCTATATAAATAAATAGACACGAGCCCTAAGGTTGTAGCTCTCTCCTGTGTATGGCGCGCTCTCTCACACAGCCCCTACTCCTCAAATCTTGTGAATGAACGATTGGAACCTCGCAGCAGGTAACACTCCAAAACCCTTTGTTACATCACCTGATTGACAACCCAGACGGCCGACACAACTTTCCATTTGCGCAAGCGGAGGCGGGGATTGTTTGCTGAGCTCTCCACTGGTCCCCATTCATTAGTCTGGCTGCTCTGTGTATTTGTGTGGGGGTGGGACATTTCCAAGGGAAAATAAATGCTTCGATTCGTTGTTTGTATCTTGCCTCCGCTTACCATTTGTGAAGGAGCTAAAAGAACTCTGCTGCAGCGCTGAAGTTTGTTTTCTCCCTTGAAGTTCATGAACCTATTTAAATTCTAAAACTTCGGATGCATGCGTTTCAGAAGCTATAGATCCGAAGTTATATTGTCTTTGGGAGTCACTACATCCGTTTCAAATCAAACATTCTAACCAGGGAGCAGCTTTCCGAGTTGGCCATTAACTCAGTGTTATTTTAGCGGTTATCTGCTGCATTCCTTGCTCCTTGATAATGGGACAGTGTTTAACCGGAAATGTTCAGTCTAGCAGTGTTTATTTCTGCAGGGGGCGGGGGTGAAATCTTGGGTTTCTCCCCCTCTCTCGAATACACTGGCCAGTGAATCGACTTTTGCAGAACAGGTAATAAGGGTATTTTTCCTGTCATCGTTCAGCTCTGACGTTGTTCGATGCTCTTGGATTTGCCACAAGGATACTAGAGATGTCCTATCAATTTACTCCACATCGAAAGACACATTACCAGCGTTTCACAGATTCAGTTTATTAAACGATTGAGTGCCTCTGCATATGTCGTCATATACTTCTGGATTAAACCAGCTTTGGTTAAATTAATACATATAACTGCTTATACTATATATTACAAAAATAGAAAGTGCTGGAAAACTCAGCAGATCTGTCTCTTTTCACAGATGCTGCCAGACCTGCCGAGTTTCTCCAGCATTTTCTGCTTCCAATTCATGGTCCAGCCACAGAAATTATTTGACTAAATCAAAAATCTGAAACAGAAATTGAACCGGCTACAGACTGAATTTAATATAACTCACTTTCAACAAACCGTTGTGCAAACTCAAAATGAAAACAGAAAATATGTGAAGAAAACTTTAGTTCAGTTTAATTCCAGAATTTCTGGAGAAGGGTCTTGACCCGAAACGCCAATTTTCGGTTCCTCTGATGCTGCTTGGCCTGTTGTGTTCATCCAGCTTCACATCGTGTTATCTCAAGATTCTCCAGCATCGGCAGTTCCTACTATCTTAGTTTAATTCTCTGTTTGCAGACTCCAAACACTTGCTGTTTTACTATGTAACTTGAGCTTTCCAGCACCGGCAGTATTTTTGTTTTCATGCTGGTGTTTTCCATTGACATGGCTGGAGCGTGTTATCAAAAGCTGCAAATACCATTTCTAAAATAGAAAACTGCATTTTCCTTTCAGTAAACTGGTCAAACAGCAGTAAATCCTGCGGATGCTGGCAATTTGAAATAAAAACAGAAAGTGCCGAGGAAACTCGACAGGTCTGGCAGCATCTATGGAAAGAAAAGCTGTTAACATTTCAAGTCCGAAATGTCTCTTCACTTTCTGTTTTATTAAATAAAGTCGATCGGTCACTCATTTCACACTTCTATTTTGTTCGGGCCGTGGTTTCGGATGGACATTCTCCCTCTGTGCATGCCACCTAGTGATTCAATCCGGAAAAGCAGAGTTTAGTGCCACTGAAACCAGTCAGATATAGCAAGGCAACGCAACGGTTTTATTTGTCACAGCCAAATTATCGCCTATTGTCACATTATCACTTGTGTCCTGTTTTAGCGTATTAAAAAAGTTTTAAAAATGCACCACCTTAGACTAAACTCATCAAGTTTGTCAGTTCTTTGGAAGGGTCACTCGACCCGAAAAGTTAACTGATTCATTTGCACAGGCGCTGAAATCTTCGAGCAATTTCTGTTTTTGTATCAAGTTTGTCATCTGCACAAAAGAAAAATCCGGTTCAATTAGCAGCCATCTAGCCTCTGAGTCTAAAAATCTAAGTTCAAAACTCACTGCATGACCTGGGCACAAAATATAGCAGGCTTGACCAAGAGCTGACGATAATAAGATGTAGAGGTGGATGAACACAGCAGGCCAGGCAGCATCAGAGGAGCAGAAAAGCTGACGTTTCGGGTCTTCAGAAATGGCCTACTATCTTTGACCAAGAGCTGAATGTCTGAGATTCCTTCTTTCAGTTGAGACATTGTGAATGGATCCTGCCATCTGTCCTCTCAGCCCGTTCAGTAAAAATTTATTTGAACATTTTATAATTTGAAAATATATTAATCTCGCTGTTAGCCCACATAGTCTAAAATTTACCAGACTATGCCTGGAATACACTACTGTTTTACAAGTGAAGTTTGGACAGAGTAAGCTTATATTCACTCCGGTTTGTGAGAGGCAATTTGATTGAAACATGTAGGACAATAAGATGGTAGAGCAGATAACAGCCATTCAGCAATCACGGCTGGTAATCCTCACATTATCTCAGATCCTCAGATAATCCTCAATTCTGTAGAAGGGTCACTGAACCAGAAATGTTAACTCCACTTGCTCTCCAAAGATAGTGCCAGACTTTCAGAGTTTTTCTGATGCTTTCTGCTTCTGTTTCCTCTTTCCTCCTTTTCCCCATGATACTTGGGGATTTTATTGATTAAAAATCTGTCCATCCCAGCCTTGGACAAACTGAGTGAGCCTTGATGGAATTCCACAATTCAGTACCTTCTGAGAGGTGAAATTCTGTCTTATCTCTGCCGTAAACGGGCTGCGGCCCCTTACTTTAAGATTATGGCCTCCGGTCCTAGACTATCTCATTTGGGGAAACAACCTTTCTCCATCAACTCATTCGAGTCCCATAAGAATCTTGTATGTTCCAATAAAGTTGCCTGTCATTCTTCAAAATTCCAATGAATCAAAATTCCAAACTACCCAACCTCATCTCATAAGACAACTCCTCCATTTCTAGTATCAGCCTACTGAACCTTATCTGGACTGCCTCCTATGCCACTATACCTCTCATTAGGTAAGTGGCCCAACACTGTTCACAGTATTCCAGCTATGGACAAACTAATGACTTCCCTGGGTGTCTTGAGAAGGTAGATGTGGAGGGGATGTTTCTTATTATAAGAGAGTATAGAACTAGGAGGTCTTATTTATAAATTGGAAGACGTCTTTTTAAAACAGAGATGAAACAACACTTTTCCTGAAAAGGTGATGAAAGCAGAGTCCTTGAATATTTTTAAGGCAGAAGTGGATAGATTCTTAGTAAACAAGGTGTAAAAGCTTAACGGGGTAGATACAAATGTAAATATGAGGTATGTGTCAATATTATTGCATTGAATGGTATAGCAAGTTCAAATCTTCTTTAGCCATGCCTCAAAATTGAAATCCTTTGAAAGCCACAGCCAAGAGGAATCGACATTAGGATCCACCATGCCACAGCCACTGCAACAGGCCCTCACAACCGCCTTCCTCCATCACAGCCGCAGAAAAGGTGAACTTTGATACAAAAGAGAAATGAAGAAAGAGATGGCTTGAACACAAGGAGCGAAGCATTATAGTGATTGATATTTTTCAGACTACCAAAGTGGTTCATGGCTGACCCAGCTATGTTGATGAGACTACTTTTGTTCCAATATCTGGAGTTAGATGGTATGGAGTAGATGGCAATGAGTACCTTCTGACTGACTACAGCATATGAACAAAGCATGATGACAGTGTTAGTTAACATTGGTATTTCCAAACCCCAAATTTATTTTCCCAGAGATAATGGGAACTGCAGATGCTGGAGATTCCAAGATAATAAAATGTGAGGCTGGATGAACACAGCAGGCCAAGCAGCATCTCAGGAGCACAAAAGCTGACGTTTCAGGCCTAGACCCTTCTTCAGAGAGGGGGATGGGGTGAGGGTTCTGGAATAAATGGGGAGAGAGCCTTGCCTTCATGCTCAGTCCTTTCAGCATAGGAGTTGGGAAGTCATGTTGAGGTTGTATAGGACTCTGACTCCGAAATAACTGCACAAAGGACGTTATCCCATTACTAAGTCCCCCTTTATTCCCATGTGCACTGTACATGGGCTCTGACCGGCCAGTTCCTAGAATGAGGAGACTCTCTTGACATGGCTTCCTGATTGGCCCAGGTTAACAACTCCAATCAAAGATCTCACAGTCCATGTAATCCACTTGACCCTCATTTTAATCACTTTAATCTCCTATCCCTAGACTGTCCAACTGACATTAATAATTTCCATAGATTTACATTGCCTGTTTCCGGCATTCACTGTTTTAAGTTCTTAAATTATATGTTTGTTCCACCCACATTCCATCAACAAGCTATATTTTGATATGTTTTCTTTCCCTATTTTGTAAAAGTAATGAAATTCAACATTTATTTCACTGAAAATAATAAAAACAATTACCAAAATAATTTGAAAAGATTTTCATCTAATTTCATCCTCTTTCGTCTTCAGACAACCTTTCACCTGCTGTGGTTTAGGATTTACCATCCTCAGTACAAATTACTATTTTTTTAAAACAAAATGCAGCATTTTTTTGCTGTTATTGTTAGTTGCTACCAGGATCTGGACCTGCATCAACTGCCAGGAGAAGGGTATATCTTAAGTGAGGAAGTTAGATCAAGAACTGAATCAGTAAAGGTAAAGTTGTCATAGTTTTAAAGCACCATAGAGCTGGTCTCTCATTGCAGAGAGAGAGAGATGATAGACGACTCGTAACTTGACAGTCATCACCCGTCAGGTCAGGGGCAAGGCAGAGAAGGTAAGACCTTCACTGTAACTGAAATAATTCCACAGAGGTCCATATCCCATCCCAAATGAACCTTTATTTGCACGTGGAGAATCCTTGACACTGATCCAGCTTCCTCAGAGCCAGCTTTCACAGTGAACAGAACCTTGAGCACTCCAATTTATATATGTCATCCAGGATTCCCTGATTGGGCCAGATTGTCCCAATCAGGAACTCATATTCAATGAGGTCAACCTGGCTGACCTCGTTACAAATACTGCAGTGAGCTTAGGTCATGTTGGAATTCAACCTGTACTTTTGGCATCTCTCTGTATTTCATACCCTTCATCCAGCCAACAACTGACCAGGACTCTAATCAACACTGAGTCCCCCTACCAACTCTCCCCCAATAAAACAGGATACTCACAGCAATTTGGATATCTTCATATCTTTCAGAAACTGTGAGAATTTTCCTGGTCATCCATTTCCTAAGACAAACTTGTTTGCACTTGATGTCGATTCCTTTGTAAATTGTTAGCATTGTCACATTCGTCCTTCATGGTTTCCATAAAAGAAGAGGCAGCAAACACACCAGAACAAGCAGAGTTTCTGTTGGTGTGAATGCAGCACTGGAGAAAGACATATGTCTGTTCTGCCATTCTATGGCACTCGGAAGAGTTGCAAGAAAACAGGTACGTATAGTCAGGCCACAGTGCCATCTAGTTGCTGATCAAATGAACTGTGAGCTATAGAATTTTAGCAAAACATGGTTAGTTCCACAAGTCGGGTTGGCAGTTTCCAGACCCCTAAAGTATATTCTGTTAATCTGGTCCAATCAGGGAGCCCTGGCTGACAGATGTAAATGGGAATGTCAGGCATTCTGTTCACTCTGAGAGTTGACTATGAGCAAGTGTCAAGTACTATGCACGTGTAAATAAAGGGTGACTTGGTGAAAGGATACTGGCCTCCGTTTCCATATTGCAAATGTGCATGAACCTGCAAGTGTGAGCTAGAAACAGCAAGTTCTATCAATACTGATACAGCTAGCCACCTATGGGGGAGATTTCAACAGGCACCATCACTGACTGCAATTACATTGTACAGGCACTGATCATGAAAAACTCCTAGAAGGGGCCTTCAGAAACAACCATGCCTTTATACAGACAGCACAGCATTCCTAAATGAAAATTACTCAGCAGAAAACCTTAACGTAGTAGACACCTCATCCAGAAATCTTAGTGCTTCCCAATGCACTGGACGAGAGGAAATTACAACAGGGCACAATGCACTCATGTTCGTCATAAGCCTAGGAGCCTTTTGCACTGCCTTAGAACAGTCCAATATTCACTTCTAGAAAATTTCCCATCAGTCACCCTGAATCAAGTTGCTAGTCATCTGTTCCACGTTCTGAGGATACCATTGGACAAGAAAATGCAAATGATTATCTAAAATGAACTGTAAAACAATGCCAGCAACACGTCAGTCATGGCAGTACAGATCCCTTCAAAGTCACAGAACTGGAGGAAATATCATCGGGATTGAGATGTGGTAAATCAGTAAGATACAACAACATTGTACTAGAATTCCTGAAACAATTTGGTCCCCATGATCATGCCTGACTGTCTCATTCTAGACAAGACTCATTCCTGAAGGTATGGTGTATGGGAATAATCATTAGAGTTCTAATACCTGGAAGAAATCCCACACAGGCAGCTAGTTATGGACCAATTTCACTATTTCCAGCATGCTTTAAGATCTTTCTGCATCTTATCTTGCAACTCAAATCTGAAAAAGTAGCAACCATCCTTAATGTTGACCAATTTGATTTCCCTTGGGGTGCAGCACATGTGATCAAGTTCTGACATTCGCCACCTTCATTGAAAGTGGATTCCAGAAACAGGCAGCTGCGACGTCCAGTAGTACTATACCTGTGATAAACTGTGATATTATACTGCTCCTAAAAGTGTCCAGAGTGAGTCCAACCTGAGATGGGACAGTTATTGAAACATGTCTTCACAATAAATGATTCAGAATCTATCCTGGACAAGACAGACATGCACAGAGAAGACAGGCCAACAAATAACCACAGGGCTTTGTGCTAGCACAAATTCTGTTCCACATATTTTCAAATGACCTGCCAACAACCATGTCTTGCAAGTTCATCTGCACTGACGCTACCTATTACGAAATCCAAGTTCCCTTCTTCTGCACAGTGGGCCAGAAAATCCAGATCCTCAATGAAGAAATTACAACATTGACAGTCTCATATAGCACATGATGTCTCACATTGAATCCTTTGAAAACTATGTCCAGAGTATTCCATTCCCCCAACACCAGTGCCAAAAGTAAATTACAAACCAACATGGTCATAGACCAAAGAATGATCCCAACTCTACATTTTTGGAAGTGACTCGAGATAGGACTTTTGTCCCGCTGGGAGCATCTGAAGAAAACAGCAAAGGTCAAAAACAAGAACTTACATTTCTGTGGGGCACAGCTGCCCTATCGCACTTGTCTGATGTAGGTTCACCACACACACATGCACACACTCTCAGACACACACACACACACACACACACACACACACACACACACACACACACACACACACACACATTGTGTCAACACTTCATTTAAAGCATCAAGGCGCAACATAACTGGAACCCATCTCTCAACTTCTTTCCAAAAGCTTCCTGTCCTCACAAACAACACCCCCTCACACATCTGCTGACTGTCAAAAACTCACAAGCTGGTTGAAATCATCTGTGCTGCAATTAATAATGCATTCCATGATGACCTGTTCAATCCACCGACTGCCTGACTTCCAACAGAGCACTCCATATGAAGCAACCTCCCTGAGCAAGGTTTCTCAAACAGACACTATTTGGAATGGGAAGCACAGGAATTCACTAACAAATTTCTTGTGACAAATGCCATCTTTTGACTGGCAAGTTTTGATCCACCTTGGTGTCATTGCTAACCATGTTCAGGCCAACCTCTACCATCCACATCTCACTGCAAACCCAATATGCACTTGTGGAGAGACAAAAGTACATTGCCAAGGAATGCTCCCTCCACAGACTAAATAGTCACAAATCACCTTAAATTCAGCAAATGCATGATAAAATATGCATTTACCAGGAAATTAAATTGTGTACGTTAGTTTACCACCAGATGTTTACCATTCAACTTGACAGGACATTAGAAAATGGATAATAGCAAAGTATAAGCACTCATTGGTAATTCCTTCAACAAACTCATCCACTTCTGCCACGGGAAAAGATGCCACTTAGCTGGTGGTCAGCTCAGTTTGCTCAAGGGTTAATGTGCCATGCATGTTGATACTTGTTTTCCTACAATGTTTTTATTTTCAGTCAATCCATCTTATTCCATAGCACATGGTTGCTCAGAAAAGTAAGTGCCTAGGAGAATCCTTGAAGCTCAAAGCTAGCTTAGAATAGCAGATCTACTACTGATCAATGACATCAGCTCAGCGCTGTTAAAATAAACCTGAATCAATGTCCAGAATTTACTAAGTCCAGACTACACATTCTGAGCACACATCAGAGGTGCCTAGATTAGGTTGGGATGCCCTGTGAAATATGCTCCAGCTAAAACCTCAAGAGTTCTGGTAGGGTGATGCATGTTTAGTGTTTCAGTATTTCTCCTGACTCAAGAGAGATTTGAGAAACTGAAGAAAAAGACACCCGGGTTTCAGGTGAGAAGCAACATGAGGAGAAAGTAGTGAATGATCCATTTCTGCGCTGGAAGAAACATTTGAGCCAATATGATTTTGAATAGCCTGTTGTGTCCTCACATTAATAATTTTGATTTTCCTTTGGAAGGACAGTCAAAGGGAAATTCACTGATATTTGCACAATGTTCAGCACCATTTGCTACTACTCAGATACTGAAGCAGACCATGTCCAAATGCAGCAAGCCCTGCATGATATCCAGGTTTAGGCTGACAAGTATCAAGTGACATTTGCATCTCACAAGTACCAGGCGATGATCTTCTTCCATCAAAAAAGAATCGAGTCATTGCCCCTTGACATGCAATGGCATTAACATCTTTGAAACACTGGCTATCATAATCCAGAGGGTCATCATTGATCAGAAACTGAAATGGACTGGTCATACTGTGGCTGCTTGAGGCCAAAAGCTAGGAATCCTACAGTGAGTAACTCTTTAATTTTAACATTTGGGACGGCATGGTGGCTCAGTGGTTAGCCTTGCTGCCTCACAGCACTAGAGACCCAGGTTCAATTCCCGCCTTGGGCAACTGTCTGTGTGGAGTTTGCACACTCTCCCTGTGTCTGCGCGGATTTGCTCAGGGTGCTCCAGTTTCCTCCCACAGTTCAAAGATGTGCAGGGTAGGTGGATTGGCCATGCTATCATGCCCATAGTGCCCAGGGATGTTTAGGTTAGTTAGGTCAGTTAGACATGGGGAATGGGTTTGGATGGGAGGCTGTTGGGAGGGATGGTTTGGACTTGTTGGGCTGAATGGCCTGTTTCTACACTGCTGGGATTCTATGATAACTCACCTCCTGACTTCCAAATCCCATCCACTAGGTACAGTTGGGAGTGTCATGGAAAATTCTCTACTTTTTTGGATATGTTGCTCCAACGACACTCAAGAAGCTTGGCACCATCCAGGATAAAGCAACCTGCTTGATTAGTGTCACATCCACAAACACTCACACTCTCCACCACCAAAGCTCAGTAGCAGCATTGTGTACCATCAATAAGATGCACAGCAGAAGTTCACCAAGATTCCTTACAGAGTACCTTCCAAAGCCCATGGCCACTTCCATCTAGAAGGCCAAGGGCAGCCAATAAACGGGAGCACCATAATCCATAGCATCCCCTTCAAACCACTCACCGTTTCGCTATCTCTTTTACTGTCAGGGGTCAAGATCCTGGAACTGCTTCCACAGCTGCGTTGAGGGTGTACCTACACCAAATCAACTGCAGTGGTTCAAGTAGACAGCTCACTACCACATTGTCAAGGACAACTAAAGATGGGCAATAAATGTTGGCCCAGCCTGCAATGGTCTCATCAAATGATTGAATAAAAATTTTCGTCAATGCCAACACATCTCCTCAATGGAAGCATGTGTTTATCCACAGAGACAAAACAATAAAGTGTCAACATGTGTGCCTCCCAATCAAAAACGTTTCCATTGGTCACTGAAGAAAACGGTTCAAAGCAATGTACCACTTCATCACTGTAACTTAGGTAGGGTTAATGGACAAACCACACTTAAACAGGTAAAAAATGATTTCTGCCACCCTCCTGTCAAATTTGGAGTGGCAGATTGGGGACATGACATGAAGTTGACCCTCAACAATTGGGATGTTTACAAATTCACTTTATGGAGTAGTCTTAGGTCAGACTTCCTGCTTGTTGACAGGAACAAATGTGGTGTTTTGGAAATTAAACTGTTCATTTTCTAAAACCTCTAAAGCAAACTTTCATGAGTGCTACATTTTCTAAAATATGATCACTGAACTCCATTTACTTATGCGTTAGAATATTTGGTTTGCTCATCAGGAATTCCTGACTATTTCCCTTGAAATTTTATGATTTTTTCCCCCTCTGATCAGGTTTGAATGTTTTAATCTCTATTCTCTATCGTTCTTATCAAAAGCTAATCCATCAACACAAGCTTACTGGATCCTGCTGAGATATCCTGGAGAAAGGTTGAAGCAGGTTTAGAGGTGCCTTTGTATTTTTTCAGGGTGCTCAGTGATTCTCATGTTTTCAAACGTTTTCATCCAGGATAGCAACGTTTAAAGGACCTACTGGTGCCACTCTTACAGATTTATGTGGTTTTCTTGTGGATTTGAACAGCATAGTTGCTTGTAAGCTAGAATTCCATTTTTTGGAGCATGCTTTGAAGATATGGGGGTAAAATAAAACCAGAAATATTGGAAAACAAAACTTCCCATTCAAACCACTCAGTAGCAGAAGTAATTTCAAAGATATATAGCCTGAGAATGATGACTACAATTTTTAAACTGTTGCTGAGTTGTGTCTAGACAAATTGCGAAAGTGCTGTTGCTGTACATTGGTTTGCAAACACATAGGTATATACAGGGCTAACTTCAGAAGAACAGGGTCCACAAAATATTTTGGATTTCAACACTTTGGACTTTGACGTGATTTCCTTTAGACTAGATAGTGTCAGTGCATGAGCACAAATTGTAATAGTATTGGTTGGCCTGAACGTGGGGATGACTACTTCCTTAAAAAATTCTCATAACATCTAATGTGTCTGCTTTTGAGTAGTAAATAATCTGTGGAGCCTAATTTGTATTTGTTTACTATTCCAAAGTGGGATGGCAATCAGCCATATTCTGAGGTTTTAATAGCTCTTTCATCAAAAGCTCAGCTTTTACAGATCTTGGTGATCCAAATGCAAAAGGTGATATGGCAATGCAGCTTTCACTTACTTGACAGAACCAATATTATATGCTTAGAATTGCTCTGTACGATACATTTGTACAACTTTTAATCCATCACTGTGCAATAATTCACTAAATAACTGAAAAGTAATCTTTTCAATTAAACTGAAAATGCTTGACCCTGCTAAAAGTTTTAACTTTTCATGCAAGGACTATGCTATTTGCTAGGCCCTAAATCACAACTTTACAAATTGGAACTTATTCTGAATCTTAATTTATAATCAATTGAGCAGCTTCTTATATTTTCTGCATCATTTTTCAGGATAGAGAACAGGCAGTCTGGCTTCAAACCACCAGTGAAATTTTGATCCTTTCCACAAAACTGGAATCAATAGCAACTGGCAAGACAAATCTTAAGAATGGCTGCTTAGTAGTTAAAGTTTGACAAAAATAAACGCCTATGACCACAGAAAAGGTTTTCTTTAAGTGAATAACTTTTTAAAGGAGAACCTAATGTTCCTTGTTGTGTAAGGACTTCAAGACCCTGTAACAACCATGTGTTAATGTTAGAGAGCTGCACATAGCTGAGCATAAATAAAACTGAGCACGTGGTGTTGGATCAGCCTACTCTGCACTCCGACATTACACTAAACTACACTGACCTGTCTGGAAGACTCACGTCAGTAAATGGACATGAACATATGAATAAGATAAATTAGTCCTTAACTAATGTTAACATAAGAGCAACACCTGGTGTTTCAATGATTAATTTGCATTTCAGTGTTAATACAGACAGTCGTAAGGTTGTGAATGGATTCTAATTATGAGTCTGTTTGTAAGTCAATTTGTACCCAAGTTGGAACACACCACAGGACAATATAAATAGTCCTTTGTAAGCACAGAAAAATTTCACATGTTGGATCTTTAAAGTTATACCCGTGTGTGGGATCACCCTCGTGAGTACAAGTTTTTGTAAATACATTAGTTTACAAGTAAGACATTTGTAAATTGGGGACACCCTTCATGATTGTTCAATTAGTAGCTTTACTTTGAAGCCTAAGACAGAAAACAATACTTGAATTTGTCTTCTCCTAAATCAGTTTGTTTTGAACCTAAACTCATAGTGCGTCACACACTAAAAGATCTTGATCCCAATTCCACAGAATGGATGAGCAGAATTATTTGAGACTTGATCCTGAATTCAGATGCTCTTTCATATCTGAACATGGTGTTTGAAACGTCTTCCTGATCCACTGAGATTTGACATGTCACCCATTTCTTAACAGTATTGTATTCCGGACCATGACAAAAAAGTCTCCTTATTGTCCCTTAATTTTCTTGGCAATTGCCAAACCTGTGGTTACTGACCATCTCACTTCATCAAGTGTCTCAAAGTTTTGAAGAACCCTATGAATTGTGAATCACGGAGAACAGCACAGAAAGTGGCCACTATTACTTCCAATATCCTGGAAATAGCACCTAAGATACAGGCCAAGTGGTGACCATCATAGCAAACGTTGTGCATCTTCATTTGGGCTGCTCATTCAGTTGTTACATTTTGGACACAGCCTCCAGATAAAGGACAAATCAGCTTAATAAAAGAGTTAACAACTGCAAAGAAAAGGACAAAGGAGAGGAACGTGGAAGCACTATAGCCAGGTTTGTGGATGACTCAAAAGCAAGTGGGAAGGAAAGTGGTGACACATTGAGTTTGCAGGGAGATACAGACAGGCTAGTGAAAACTTGGCAGATGGAATATATTATGGGAAAATGTGTGGTTATACATGTTGGTAGGTGTAATAGAGGAGCTGAATATTATTCAAAAGGAGAAAGACTGCAGAAAGCTACAGCATAGGGAGTCCTTGTGCATAAATCATGCATACAAATTCAGTATTTAAAAAAAAATTGGAATGGAATGTTGGTCTTTATTTGAAAGAAAATGGAGCATAATATTAGGGAAGTCTTGCTAAAATTATGAAGAGGTACATGAAGAGTTTTGGACCCCATATTAAGGAAATATATTTTAGCATTGGAGGTAGTCCAGTGAAAGTTCACTATCCTGATACCAATGGAAGAACTGCCTTATGAGTAGAGTTTGAGTAGATTCAATCTTTACACATTGGGGTTCAGAAAATGAGAAGCAAATTTATTGAAACAGAGCACCCCACAGAAACCCACACAGACAGATGGTCACCTGAGGATGGAATCAAACCTGGGTCCCTGGCACTGTGAGGCAGCAATGCGAACCACTGAGCCACCATGGCTTTCCCACCAAATTATCCAACATACTAGGGGTTTCAATTTCTTATATTGCTTCTCAAAGGATGTGACATCCTTTTCAAAGTGTGGTGCTTACAATTAGATAGAATACTGATGCAGGGGTTTAAGATGTAATTTCTAATGGTCTAGTATAACTTCTGCGCGTTTGACTTCTCTGTCAATTGAATTTTAGACTTTAGGTTTAAACCTTAGAAGCAGAACTGGTGCTGCAACACCAGTTGGGGGGATTTGACAAAGTAGATGTGAAGAGATTGTTTCACTTTGTGGGAGAGTACAGGGCCAGAGAGCGTAATCTAAGATCAAGGAATTACACATTTAAAACAGAAATGAAGAAGTTCTTTTCTTATAGGATGGCAGTCTGTGGAATCTTTTACCACAGAGGGCTGTCAAGGCTGGGATATCAAGTTAACCAAGACTGTGATGGACAGATTTTTAATCAGAAAGGGAATCAAGGTTCATGGGGCAAAGCCATAAAAGTGGAGTTGAGGATTATTAGATCAACCACAATCTCATTGAATGATGAAGCAGACTTGATGGGCTGAATGGCTTACACTGCTCCTACATCTTTTGGTCTTCTCAGGAGACTGGCAAATATAGAAACAGATGATGGGATTCAATATTTAATTCAAAAGTGAAAGTGGGACTACAAATATTTCCTTTCCATATCAATTTCTAACTGAAAACTTCATAAAATCCTTCTGTAAACTTCTTCTTGAAAACTCCTTAGAATGAATCTAAAGTAGGGCGGCATGGTGGCTCAGTGGTTCACATTGCTGCCTCACAGTGCCAGGGACCCAGGTTTGATTCCATCCTCAGGTGACCATCTGTCTGTGTGGGTTTCTGTGGGGTGCTCTGGTTTCCTCCCGTACTCCAAAGATGTGCAGGCTAAGTGGGTTAGCCATGCTAAAACTGTCCATAGTGTTCAGGGATGTATAGATGAGGTGTGTTAGCCATGGGAAGTACAGGGTTACAGGGAAAGGGTAGGTGGATGGGTCTGGGTGAGATGCTCTTTGGAGGGTCAGTGTGGATTTGTTGGGCCAAATGGCCTGTTTCCACACTGTAGGGATTCTATGATTCTAGCTGGGCTGTTTCAGGCTACTATAGACAGTGTTGCAGCACCAGTTCTGTTTCTAAGATTTAAACCTAAAGTCTAAAATTCAATTGACAGAGAAGTCAAACGCGCAGAAGTTATACTAGACCTTTAGAAATTACATCTTAAACCCCTGCATCAGTATTCTATCTAACTGCAAGCACCACACTTTGAAAAGGATGTCACATCCTTTGAGAAGCAATATAAGAAATTGAAACCCCTAGTATGTTGGATAATTTGGTGGGAAGGCCTTGAGAATTTAATATTATTCTCGAACAGAGAATATTAAGGAGCAAGTTAATAGAAGTATTCAAAAATTTGAGTCAATTGGTAGAGTAACTGAGGACAAACTGCTTTTTCTGCTGGGAGGGTCAGTGGCCACAGATTTGACAATTGCTAAGAAAATCAAGGACGCAAAAAGTTCAGTCCTACAATTCCATAAGTAAGGAGACTTTTTTTTACCATACAGTAATTTGTTGGACCCTAGAAATCTACCGCCTGGGAGGCTGGTGCAAGAAGATTCAATAATGGCCCTTAAAATGGAAGTAGACATGTACTTGAAATAGAAAAGATTGTAGAGTGATGGGGAAAGTTCATGAGAATGGAATGAAGGACGAGCGCAATGAATTGAACTGTTTTCTTTTATGTTGTTAAGAATCTGTGGTCTGGAATTTTAATACAGGGGCCGGGAACAAAGATTAGGACTGTTTCTAGATTTGAATACAATTCTGGCAGTGGAGGTACAGGGGTGTCATTTTAAAAGGACACCCTCTTCATTGGAACACAGACATGCTTCCCATCTAATTAAGGCTTGTGGAAGGGCAGTAGAAGCTATAAGACCAATCAGATGCATCCTAAAAGGAGCAACATCCTATAATGGAAAGTGAGTAAGAGGGCAATTCAAGAACTATCAGTTTTTTTTGTAGACAGGTTACCTTTCTGGCTGTGAAGGGAATGGGGTGGGGTTGAATCAGAAGGCGGTGTTTGGAGGGGGTGGGATCCGATCTATTGGGAAGCCTAGTCTGCTCCCGAATTCAGGGCAGGCTGAGAGACCCTTCCTACATTGCTGGGACCTGACCTACTGCTGAAGATCCATAGACCATAAGACCATAAGACAATAAGACATAGGAGTGGAAATAAGGCCATTCGGCCCATCAAGTCCACTCTGCCATTTAAATCATGGTTGATTTAACTCCACTTCCCTGCACTCTCCCCGTAGCCCTTGATTCCTTTTGAGATCAAGAATTTGTTGATCTCTGCCTTGAAGGCATCTAATGTCCTGGCCTCCACTGCACTCCTTGGCAACGAATTCCACAAGCCCATCACTCTCTGGCTGAAGAAATGTCATCTCATTTCAGTTTTAAATTTACCCCTGCTAATTTTAAGGCTGTGCCCATGGGTCCTAGTCTCCCCGCCTAACGGAAACAACTTCCCAGCTTCCATCCTTTCTAAGCCATACATTATCTTGTAAGTTTCTATTAGATCTCCCCTCAAGCTTCTAAACTCTAATGAGTACAATCTCAGGATCCTTAGCCGTTCATCATACGTTACACCTACCATTCCAGGGATCATCCTTGTGAATCTCCTCTGGACACGCTCCAGGGCTAGTATGTCCTTCCTAAGGTGTGGGGCCCAAAATTGGACACAATATTCTAAATGGGGCCTAACTAGAGCCCTATAAAGCCTCAGAAGCACATCGCTGCTTTTATATTCCAACCCTCTTGAGATAAACGACAACATTACATTCGCTTTCTTCATCACGGACTCTACCTGCAAGTTAACTTCTAGAGAATCCTGGATCAACACTCCCAGATCCCTTTGTACTTCTGCTTTAAGAATTTTCTCACCATTTGGAAAATAGTCCATGCCTGTATTCTTTTTTCCAAAGTGGTCACCACCACACACCTAAACTGGCCTCCTTGGCCTTCAGGAATCTGGAGGTTGACTGGAAAATTCTAAATCAGCCTCCTTGAACTGGCCTCAGATAGGTTCTCAATGAACCTCTTGGCTATCTGTCGTGTGGGCGAAAATCACTGCTGACACCCTAATCCTGTTTCCACAGAAATAGCCTGGAAACAGGATTCATCATGGGACTGGCACGCTGGTGGGCAGGGGTAGATTTAGCTCCCACTCATGTCTAATTCTCCACCACTGAGGATGCCAAGGGGTCAGCCCTATAATTCCATGAATCCTGAAATGTTTGGAAAAATAACAGTGGTAATCTGGGCCTCATGTGCACCCCTGGTTTTAGCATAGGATTGGCAAAGGCTTGGGTTTGATCATCTTCACTGACCAGCAGCCAATGATAGAACAGGTTGTGGAGAAAAGTAACTAAATTAAGATGTATTCTTTAGTTTGAATTTGTGGAGACTGGCATTCATAATATTGCCAACATTGAGCCAGGCCACACAGTTTACACTAGCAAACCCCAATCAACAAATTAGTTTTTAATAGAAAACGCTTTGGAAGGGAAAGAGAAGACCCATCATAGGGTTACTTTGATTTGCTGGCACTTGCGGTTCCTGATGAATGTTTTCGTCTCCGTGCTTTGAGCAAACACTCGGTTGCACAAACAAGCTAAAGTTCAGCTGATCCATACTTGGTGACACTGCACCTTCCAGACACTTTAAACAGCACAGTCAACATGTGACGATGTAGATTGGAATTACACAGTGGCCTTAAAATTATTCTCTGTAAACACACACAAAAATAAACACTTAACACACTCACTGTCAACTCCTCACCCTGTTACTCTATAAGTTGCATTAATTATACTCATTACTGCTTCCCTTTGAATACCAAATCATATCAATGGAAGTCCTGCAGATTCTGCCCATTGATCACATTATTCGATTAGTATATTTTCAAGGTGAATGATTTTAGTGCAGGGTCTCAAGCTCTTCTATAATTGCAAGCTACTGTGAAGAATCTCTTCCACAGTTGAGTAGAATAGGGGCAGTGCAACAATCTATTTGAAAGTCTCAGCAAATTGCACCTCTGTCCTCACCATGATATGGAGGTGCCGGTGTTGGACCGGGGTCAACAAGGTCACAAATCACATGACATCAGGTTATAGTCCAATGGGTTTATTTGAAAACACAATCTTTTGGAGTCTCAGTCCTTCCTCAGGTGTTAGTGAGAGAGGCAGTATCAGACACAGAATTTATAAGTAAAAGTCGAAGGGTCACACCACTAATGAGGACATATTAAACAAACCTAAGACGCTGTTAAATCTTTAATCAGTTAGAAGGTTATAATTGATTAATATGCATATGTAAATCCCCAAATTCCTTTCAAGTCACTGTCCTGTGAGAACTAAAGGTTTTCTCAGTGTAAAGAGGTGACATTTTAGGTCAGACAATGCATGTTAGGTGTGAGGTCTTGTTTAGAATCTGTTTGTGTTTTGGTCTGGAGTCAGACTAGTTTTGTTTCTAAAGTAGGAATTTATAAAACACCATACTTGGTGACACTGCAGTATCTTCCAGACACTTTAAACAGCAAGGCAAACAATGTGACAATGTAGATCGAAATTGCACAGTGGCCTTGAAAATATTCTCTGTAAGTACACACACACACACACACACATACACACACACTTACACACGCACACACACACAGACACAGACAGACACACACACATACACACACACTCACACACACACACACACACACACACACACAGACAGACACACACACACATACACACACACACGTGAAAGAATCTGTATTTGCAGATACATTCTACTTTGTTCAAAAAGCACACAATTCACAGAGAGTCAGTCAATGTGACATTTTAAAAACTCTACTTTAGAAACAAAATCAGCCTGACTCCAAACCAAAACACAAACAGATTCTAAACAACGCCTCACGCCTAACATGCATTGTCTGACCTAAAATTTCATTTCTTACTTACACTGATTAAACCTTTAGTTCTCTCAGGACAGTGACTTGAAAGGAATTCAGGGGTTTGGATATACAGATTAATCACTGAAAAACCTTCTGACTGATCAAAGATTTAACTCAGTGGTGTGACCCTTTGATCTTTTACTTATAAATTCTCTGCCTGATACTTCCTCTCTCACTAACACCTGAAGAAAGAGCCAGGCTTTGAAAGCATATGTTTTCAAATAAACTTGTTGGACTATAATCTGGTGTCATGCGATTTCTGACTTTGTTCTCACCAAAACAGGCAAAGTGGTGTAGCAAGAGGTCAGCATGTCGAGTCCTATACAACTTTGACTCCAATGACTACAGTGTGAATGAGAAAGAATGGCATGTGAAAAATACTGGGGAAAGAGAAACAGGATTTGCATGGGCATGTTTTAGCAATGACGCTACTTTCTGAGTTTCTTGAAATTGGAATTTACAATTTGAATTCTGGCATCTGAACTCATCTTAAAGGATTTTTCCATCAGTGTGATAATGATCTGTGAGTAACCCTTTGCATCACATCTTCGTCAGACTTAGGAACTGAATTATAATATGCATTACTCTGAGAATTTGATGTATTGCACCATTGGAAAAAATTTAAACCAAAATGTTTTAGGCTTGTGCTGAAGTAGAATGAATGCATGTGAATATTCTCGACTCATGAGCTCAAATCTCCCAAATTGGTACAAGGTACATTGTGTAACTGATCACACACATTAATTATCTGTCTGTACTTCTGCCCACTTAAGTCTCAGTGCTCCTAATGTATTCCTCTCAGTTTCATGGCCCCACTTCACTTAAGGAGTGTATGTTTAGTACTGGTGCCTTGACTCTCCTGATAATAATAAATACTGCTGTTAAGGTAAATAGTTCATTATAAAGTCAGCACATTCTATGTGCCAGCACGTTAAATCTCTTTGGTTTATATTGTGGTGTGCGCAGAGAACATGTTAACTGTGTAACAGAAGCAACTAGCAAAGTCGAAATTATGTAGTTTCAGCTGGTAACTCCCTCCAGAGCTGGAGAGTGACAAAGCATCTGGGTTAAAATAATGCAAATGCTGATGAATGCAAAAGTTAGAGCCCAATATACATGGGACAAATTTTCTGGCTTTGCAATTTTTGTTTTTATGGTCTAAAAAAATACAGAAATTTTTGTGCGCTCTGAAACCCCAGTCTCACAAAATATAATGTTAAATCAAATTTCAGATTTCACAAACGATTTGAAGCTGAAAATTGGAAGGACAAACTAATTGTAGTTCCAAGATAATAAAATGTGAAGCTGGATGAACACAACAGGCCAAGCAGCATCTCAGGAGCACAAAAGCTGACGTTTCGGGCCTAGACCCTTCAGTTCCCATTATCCCTAATTGTAGTTCCAGGTGCTTTTAGTTTAAGTATGAGGATGTCACACCTTTTACCCTAATTTAACTAAACGCTAAATTATATTTTACTGAATGATAAATTTGGTAGTGTTTTAACATTACAATCAAATGGCATTCAGTCAAATATTAATCAAGTCCTGTTCTTCTCCCCAGTACAATTTAATCTGGACATGACTATTTTTAATTTCTAAATGAGTTATGATGATAATTGTGGCGTCTAGGGCTAAATGTTTTTTTTGGCTATTTCTACAGTGCGTTGAGTTTTTGGAGGGATTTCTGCTATGAGGCCTCGTGAGTTTTTTGCCACTTCACATATGCCTCATTAACTTCCTATGATCTATTTGTAGAACACTTGGGAGAGGGAAGTAAGGATAGTATATTATGCAATTACTGTGAATGCAAAAAGTCTTCTATTTAGCTTCCCAATTCACCAAAACATCTGCAGTATACTCCCATGATATCACTTTGTTCCGTGACATTTAAATCAGTCATCGTACAGCTCCAATCCTCCAGCTACTGCATATCTACTCATAGCATAAATCACTGGTTTTGAAAACTGCACTCGGGACAGGTCCTGTCAAGAGATGGAAACTTATAACTAGGGTAAAATAAAATTCCAGAAATATACAGCATCTCAGTAAACACCTGAATTATTCTGCATACACAATTTGTATTTTTATAGAAACAACAAAAACACCTTGCTTATATGCTTATAAAACATATTTAATCTGGTAAAATGTTCCAAGGTGCTTCACAAGAATGTTAATTTTTTAAAAATTGACACAAAATTACTTAAGGAAGTACTGGGATAGGTAATTAACAGCTTAGGCTCTCTTTAGAGGAGGAGAAAGAGGTACAGAGCTCAGCACAGGAGTAGTTGAGAGCAAAGTGACTACAGGTGTAGTAAAAAAGTTGGGAATGCGTGGAAGGCCAGAATTGGAGGAGTGCAGCCAGGACGAGGCTGCAGAGAGAGGAAGCGGTGAAGCTATGAAGAAATATGAAAATAAGTCTTGAATTTAAAATTGAAGCCTTGCTCAACCATGGTCAATGGTGGAAGATAGGAAGATGAATGGGAGTACATTCGAATAGTCAAGTCAATGGTAAAAAACGCATAGTTGAATGCAGAAGGAACAAATAAGCTGAGGCTGAGGCAGAAACAGGTGATGCTACACATAAACGACTGAACTTACTTTACAGTCGGAAACAGCTTACATGAAGCAGGAATGAGGTGATAGGGATAATTATTGAAGGCATAGTCAATGAGGCTACATTTTGCAGACGTTCATGCACACATGGAGAATGCTAATAAGGCAAAGAAGTTTGACAGGAGAATTCCAGGTTATATAGTGTGATTGCTGAAGGTTGTATCACAGAAAAAAAAATTACCTTGTTTTCAATTACAATTGGAAAGGACATAAGTCTGAGGAGAAAATGAGAGAAAGGTTTATTAGAATAATATCAGTGCTGAAGAATTTTAGTTATGTAGAGAAAAATAGAGAAATTTTATTCTCCTTATAGAGGAGAGGGAGATTTAACAGAGGTGTTCAAAATTATGAGGGGTTTTGATGGAACAGACAGAAAGAAATTCTTTCCACTCACAGGAAGGTCAAAAATTAGAGGACACAACATTAAAATAATTGGCAGAGAGCCAAGATGACGAGATTATTTTTATTCACTAAGTTGGAAAACAGTGCATAAAAGTGTAGCGGCAGCAGATTTAACAATAATTTTCAGGTTGGTTGTTGAGAATCCTAGAGTGAACAATTCACCTCTTGACTTCTCAAAGTCTGTCCCCCATTTACACGATATAAGTCGAGAGTGTGATGGATTATTCCCCAATTGTCTGGATGAGTGCAGCTCCAACAACATCAAGACGCTTGACACCATCCAGAACAAAGCAGCCCACTTGATTGCCATTCTGTTTACCACTGGCACACATTGGCAGCAATATGTCCCATCCATGGTTGCACTGCAGTAACTCACCATGGCTTTTTCAGCAGTATGTGCCAAATCTGTAACCTCTGCCACTAAGAAGATTAAGGGGAACAAATAAATGAAAAGACCACCACCTGCGTGTATCCCTCCAAGTTCTGCATCTTCCTGATGTGCATTTATATCATCATTCCTTCACACTTGCTGGTTCAAAATTCTGGAACTCCCTTCCTAATAGCACGGTGGGAGTGCTAATACCAGCCAAATTGTGATGGTTCAAGAAGACGCTCATCAAGGGGTGGCACGGTGGCTCAGTGTTAGCACTGCTGCCTCACAGCACCATAGGCCTGGGTTCAAATCCACTCTTGTGTGACTGTCTGTGTGAAATTTGCATGTTCTCCCTTTGTCTATGGGAGGTTTTCTCTGGGTGCTCCAGTTTCCAAAGATGAGCACGCTAGGTGGTTTAGCCATGGGAGATGCATGGTTACGTTGATAGGGTATGGGGCTGGGTCTGGGTGGGATGCTCTTCGGAGGGTTGGTGTGGACTCAATGGGCCAAATGGCCTGCTTTCATGTTGTAGTAATTCTGTGAACAATGTCTTCTTAAAGATTAGCAGAGGTGGGCAATAAATGCTAGTGGTCTAGCCAGTGACACCTGCATCCTATGAATGAATGAAACAAAATCTCCAAAAGAAAAGGATTGCAGAGCTATGGGGAAGCACAAGGAAATGAGACCATGGGTAATGTTTTCAGAGAACAGGCTCAGGCAAAGTAGGCTGCATGGCCTGTTTACATGCTGTATCATTCTTCGACTCTGAAAAAGAAAGGAGTGTGTTGAAGATAAAGTGGTAGAAATACATTGTGAGCAGTGGCGAAAACAGAAAATAAGCTGTTTATTAGGGGCATGGCCTGGAATTTAATCCTATTGTAGTCAAGAGAATGAATTATCCAATGCTTTGTTTGGTAGGCAGCTGATCAAGTATCAAACATTTTGCATCACCACTTGAGAGGAATTTCTAATCCAATATCCTTTCAAGGCAATGCAATTATTTGGTCAAAGTACTTAGTTTGAGTACAGTGGAGAAATGATTGAAATTAGGTCAACATGCTTTTGCCATGTGACAGTATTCTTGTAAATTCCAATGATGGACCTGCACCAAAAATAGTAATTAATTTCCTTCACTTTTCAGACATTTGTTGATCTCTGTTTTTGGAACATTTTGTACATAATTCATATTTTCAAGACTTGCAACTTGTTTTTTGTTTGTTTGTGACTGTGCTATACCTAGAATATGCTTTAAAATGATTGTTTATGGCTTGTTACTACAGCTTCCTTGTCACACACTGTGAGACCATATAAAGAAAACTATATCAGAAACAAAGCATATTTTCTATTAAAATTAAATAAAATATTCAGCCTGAAGTACTAAAGGTGACACTGGAGTTGAGGCAGGGCAGGACTAGCGCCTACCATAAAGTGATGGCATTGATTCTGCTGTACATTGCAGGTCAAGTGAGTTCAGCCATGAACACAAAGAATCAGATAAAATTGAGTTGGTTGGAATCCTGCTGCAATAGCACTGAGGGCTAGTGAAAAATATTAGTGGGAGAGACAGACAGTTGGTCCTGCTTGAAGACAGTATTGAGATTGAAATAAGAAATAAGAATGGCTACCAGGCTAAAGAAATAAGCAAGTGTGGAGCTGGATGAACACAGCAGGCCAAGCAGCATCTCAGGAGCACAAAAGCTGACGTATCGGACCTAGACCCTTCATCAGAGAGGGGGATGGGGAAAGGGTTCTGGAATAAATCTGCCCACAACCTCCACAGCCAGCAACCCCAGAGTAGACAGCCACACTGAGTCCTGCCGCATCTTCACCATCCCCGCAGACTTCCCACTGACTGAGGACGAACGGTCAGTCCTAAGCAAGGGCTCACCTTTGTCCCCCTACAACCACACATCAACGAATACCAGTTATGTTTGGACATACAGCAGTTTTTCCAACGCCTTCGCCTCCACGCTTACTTCTTCAACCGGGAGCTTAACCCTCCCTCCACTTACCCCTTCACCCACCTCCAACACAAGTCCTCCTCCTGGACACCACCGCCAGGCCTCCTACCCTCCCACGACCTCTTCATCTCCAACTGCCGTCGAAACATTAACCGCCTCAACCTCTCCACCCCTCTCACCCACTCCAACCTCTCCCCCGCAGAACGGGCAGCCCTCCGCTCCAACCCCAACCTCACCATCAAACCCGCAGACAAGGGAGGCGCAGTGGTAGTATGGCGCACTGACCTCTACATCGCCGAGGCCAAACGCCAACTCTCCGACACCTCCTCCTACCGCCCCCTTGATCATGACCCCACCACCGAGCACCAAACCGTCATCTCCAACACCATTCATGACCTCATCACCTCAGGGGACCTCCCACCCACAGCCTCCAACCTTATTATTCCCCAACCCCGCACGGCCCGTTTCTATCTCCTTCCCAAAATCCACAAACCTACCTGCCCTGGTCGACCCATTGTCTCAGCCTGTTCCTGTCCCACCGAACTCATCTCCACCTATCTGGACTCCATTTTCTCCCCTTTGGTCCAGGAACTCCCTACCTACGTCCGTGACACCACCCATGCCCTCCACCTCCTCCAGAACTTCCAACTCGCTGGCCCCCAACACCTCATATTCACCATGGACGTCCAGTCCCTATACACCTGTATTCCTCATGCAGATGGCCTCAAGGCCCTCCGCTTCTTCTTGTCCTGCAGGCCTGACCAGTGCCCCTCCACCGACATCCTCATCCACCTAGCTGAACTCGTCCTCACCCTCAATAACTTCTCTTTCGATTCCTCCCACTTCCTACAGACAAAGGGGGTGGCCATGGGCGCCCGCATGAGCTCCAGCTATGCCTGCCTCTTTGTAGGTTACGTGGAACAGTCCCTCTTCCACACCTACACAGGCCCCAAACCCCACCTCTACCTCCGTTACATTGATGACTGTATCGGCGCTGCCTCTTGCTTCCCAGAGGAGCTCGAACAGTTCATCCACTTCACCAACACCTTCCACCCCAACCTTCAGTTCACTTGGGCCATCTCCAACACATCCCTCACCTTCCTGGACCTCTCAGTCTCCTTCTCAGGCAACCAGCTAGTTACTGATGTCCATTTCAGAGCCTACCAACTCCCACAGCTACCTAGAATACACCTCCTCCCACCCATCCTCCTGCAAAAATTCCATCCCCTATTCTCAATTCCTCCGCCTCCGCCGCATCTGCTCCCACGATGAAGCATTCCACTCCCGCACATCCCAGATGTCCAAGTTCTTCAAGGACCGCAACTTTCCCCCCGCAGTGGTCGAGAACGCCCTTGACCACGTCTCCCGCATTTCCCGCAACACATCCCTCACACCCCGCCCCCGCAACAACCGCCCTAAGAGGATCCCCCTCATTCTCACACACCACCCCACCAACCTCCGGATACAACGCATCATCCTCTGACACTTCCGCCATCTACAATCCAACCCCACCACCCAAGACATTTTTCCATCCCCACTCTTGTCTGCCTTCCGGAGAGACCACTCTCTCCGTGACTCCCTTGTTCGCTCCACACTGCCCTCCAACCCAACCACACCTGGCACCTTCCCCTGCAACTGCAGGAAATGCTACACTTGCCCCCACACCTCCTCTCTCACCCCCATCCCAGGCCCCAAGATGACTTTCCATATTAAGCAAAGGTTCACCTGCACATCCGCCAATGTGGTATACTGTATCCATTGTACCTGGTGTGGCTTCCTCTACATTGGGGAAACTAAGTGGAGGCTTGGGGACTGCTTTGCAGAACACCTCTGCTCGGTTCGCAATAACCAACTGCACCTCCCAGTCGCGAACCATTTTAACTCCCCCTCCCATTCTTTAGATGACATGTCCATCATGGGCCTCCTGCAGTGCCACAAGGATGCCACCCGAAGGTTGCAGGAACAGCAACTCATATTCCGCTTGGGAACCCTGCAGCCCAATGGTATCAATGTGGACTTCACCAGCTTCAAAATCTCCCCCTCCCCCACCGCATCCCACAACCAGCCCAGTTCGTCCCCTCCCCCCACGGCATCACACAACCAGCCCAGCTCATCCCCTCCTCCCACTGCATCCCAAAACCAGCCCAGCCTGTCTCTGCCTCCCTAACCTGTTCTTCCTCTCACCCATCCCTTCCTCCCATCTCAAGCCGCACCTCCATTTCCTACCTACTAACCTCATCCCACCTCCTTGACCTGTCCGTCTTCCCTGGACTGACCTATCCCCTCCCTACCTCCTCACCTATACTCTCCTCTCCACCTATCTTCTTTTCTCTCCATCTTCGGTCCGCCTCCCCCTCTCTCCCTATTTATTCCAGAACCCTCTCCCCATCACCCTCTCTGATGAAGGATCTAGGCCTGAAACGTCAGCTTTTGTGTTCCTGAGATGCTGCTCGGCCTGCTGTGTTCATCCAGCCTCACATTTTATTATCTTGGATTCTCCAGCATCTGCAGTTCCCCTTATCTCTAAAGAAATAAGCAGCAAACTTCATGGAACTGGAATGTTTTGTACTCCTAGTGTTGTAGAGTTGTTAGAATGGACAGGGCAGTGACCTGTAGGCTCTCCTGCAAAGCACACACCACTCTCTTGGTGTTCCTTCATTGTTGCTGGGTCAAATTTCTGGAAGTCTTTCCCCGATGGCACAGTGGTGGTGTGCCTGGTGAAACGCAGCACTTCAAGAAAGTGGCACACAATTGCCTTCTCAGAGGCAATTAAGAAGGGCAATAAATATTGCCCTTGCCAGTACCATGCCACGTTACGAAAATGAATAAGGAATTGGCACTTTATGGAGACATGGGCTATAACAGTACCTATCAACTTCTTAACCTCTAGGATTAATTTCTGATGCTGAAAGAAATTAGTTTTAGAGCCACTAGGGGAAGTCCCATGATGCCCCAACACTTTCTCACCAGCCCTGTCACAACATAACCAAACCTAGTCCAACCGCACGCCATTGTGTGTGACTCCTTCATCTTCTTCACCCGTTCCTGTTTCTGAGTCTATTATAAAGACAAATGGAAATGGCTAAAGTGAACCACATGCAAGAGGATCTGTGATAGAAGTCTGAACTGCAAAAAGACATGATACAGAAAATTTTCCTTGCAGCAAAACTGCAAAAAGAATTTTTTAATCATTCTTGCCGAAGCTGGTAATTGAAATGAAGATAATGAATAGTCAGCCACTCAACTAGTTGTCACATTGATACTGATGAACAGGTTCATCATTTTGCATTTACATTGACCCTTTCAGAGCCTCAGGATGTACAAAGCCCTTCACTGTTAAAGGCACCTTTGAAGAGTCATTCCTATTGTAATGCAGGGAACCATGCAGCCAATGTGCACTCAGCAAATTGTGTTATCCTTTTTAAAAACAGAATTACGTTTTATCAGGTGTGATTTAGAGCGTAATTGTTGTAATATCTGGGACAGCAACTTTTGTCTCTGTTACTCTGTTACTTTCATTCAGATATTTTTAGGGGATGAGTGCATTCAGAAACATGTATCACTACCTTTGGAGGTAGGGTTGGTTTAGTGGTGGTGTCACTGCACTCATAATCCAGAATCACAGGCTAACGTTCTGAGGACTTTAGTTTGAATCACAACATGGCAGTTGTAAAATTTGGATTCAATAAAATTCTGGAATTTAAAATGAATACTAGCCCAACGTGACCACGTACTCACCGTTGACTGTCACATCGAATGTCCTTTAGTGAAGGAAATCTGCCATCCTACTTGCCCAGGCCTACATTGGATCCAAACCCACAGCAATGTGGTTGACTCGTAACCGCCCTCAGGGCAACTAGAGAGAAGGTCACATTCTGTCAAAGTATTTGATGTGCACACTCTACTCTGGAACTGCAGTGATTTTAAACTCCAAACATTGCAGGCTTTCAAGTCTTGTCTCAGATTTTACTCCTTTTTGTCACTTTAACTTGTCAAGATGTCTCTTCTTAAAGTTGGCTGTTACTAGTGACCACTGGTTTTGGCACAATGTGCAGTTCAAACTGATAACTGGAGAAAAATAGAAAATGGTAAATGCTTGGAAATTAATAAAACATAAACAGAAATGTTGGTGTTGAACAGGAACGCAATGACTTCTGAAAAAAAGAAGCTGCATTAATGCAAACTCTTAATCAGAGCTGGCATCAAGGCTTTAGCAAAATACTCATCAGCTTTTGTCAATAATTCTGCCTCGATGTCTTCATTCCGAGCTCAATGACTACAACTCACCACATTTATCATATCACCACTCAACATGTTCCAGTATGTTGAGAAGACTTGATGATTCAGAAAAGCAATCCAGTTGCTGGCTTTAGAAACATTGCAACTGGAAGAACAACTCAACAATTCAACCTTTCAATAAGGTTACAGCTGAATTGCATCTTAATTTCAATGATCCAACAATTCCACATGCCTCAGTACCCTTTTAATCACAGAAACTATGATATCACACACACACAGAGAAAGAGAAAGCATGCGGCTCAGCATGTCTGCACCTGCTCTCCAAATGAGCTTTTCATTCCGTGCCATCTCCCTGTTACTCAACCTATGTGTCTTTTTCAATATTAAAAATGTTTTTTTTCAAAAAGAGCAGCAAAGAACAGAAACGTAAAGTAAAAGAAAAGCAGAAATCTACAAAAACTCAAAGCTGGTCATCAATGGAGAAGAGAACAGAAGAATTAATGTTTGAAGTGGTCGTCTGCAGTGGCTGTCTTCCCACCTGATATATAACTAACCAACTGAGCATTACCTGTATTTTCTCTTTCACCTCCTTTATGGGTTGCAGTACTTGGCTTCTTAAATGGAGTTTGACAAGGAGGGTGGGAACCATGTGACAAAATGGAACAGCGAGGTGCATGAAGTGGTGAGAGAATGAATATTGGTACGAGCCAGTTAGAGTGACCTGTTTCAGTGCTGTAAATTCTATTTAAAATATGCACATTTTCGATTTTATTATTGCAGTGAATAGATTGGTTTCCTGGTGCTGACGGCCAGCTAAAGCTCACTCTCCTTTTCAGCCTCAAGCATTCTATTTGAAAGTAAATAAAGTGGAAATTCAAAGCAAATTCAAAAGTCTAAACAACAGTCAGACTTTAAAGTGTACCACAAGGGTTTTTGCAGAACCGGACTAGCCTTGTTCATAATTTGGCTTTCCGTCTTGTTTGCTACACTAGCCACGGGTGATAATCCTTTCATGGCTTCACTCCTCCCTACCTTTGTAATCACCTCAAGCCTCAGAACACTCCGAAATATCTGTACTTTTCTAATTCTAGCCTCTTGTGCTCCACCGAGTTAATTCCTCCAACGCTGTTGGCTAAATGTTCAACTGCCAAGACCATAAGTTCTGAAATTCTCTCCTTAACTATTTCTAAGCCCACCCCTATCTCCTCCTTTAGATCAATTCTTATTTCCTATCTCTATGGCCAACTGCCTGTCGTCATATATTTATATGCGCATTTGTGTCAAATTTTGACAGACAATATTCCCATAATTTACACTTTACTACATTAAAAGTGCCATATAAATGTGAGCCGTTGTTGACATTTGATTTTTGTTTCCGGCATATAATGTTTATTCTTGTGAGTTATCTAGGATCATGACTGTAACTGAAGGTCATTTTGGTAATAATGTTAAAGTGCAATTGCATTTACCTAACATAACAGAGGACTTGCGTCCTTGGTGACAACCTGGTCAAGATTCATCGATATTGCAACATTGGCCAAGTTCTTGAAATCATTACCTTCTGGGAAAGTCAGAAAAGGAACAGAAACTACTGTACATGTACACATCCATATTTGGCCATTCATGCATCCCAATGTATGATTCAAAGACATATTTGGAGCTGGAGAGAAGGTCCAATGAAGGTGAAGAATCTAAAGTGTAAAGATGAACTGGATGACACTTCACTCAAGTCAAGTCTCTTTTGTTTGGGGCTAACCTGATTGTATGAACCATCAAAGTACCCTCCGTTGTAGAAATTACATTTCAAAATCAAAAGATTATATATTTTCCAGAACTAAGAAATCGAATTACCCAAGATCTCAAGATTTTGCATTTTACACTGAAGATTTTGCCTTTCAAGAGGTTCCAGTATGTAGCTTAATGTGTAAATGCTATAACTTACTGACCAGATAGCACAGATTTGATTGTGGTTCATGTTGATTTAGTTGGGTCACTTTACTTAGTCTTAAGTGTTGCCAGTTATAAAGGAGTAAAATCAGTTTTTGTTCACTACTTAGCACCCATTTTGGAGTATGGACACCAGATGTGAATGACAATGAAAGGTATGGCAGCCAACAAGTTACAACTTCATCACTTTCTCATTCTTGAAAGTCATGACCTCTAGATTATTAGAACTGTTGTCTTAGTCATGTGCTGTCAACTGATTAGAAAGCCGTGGTTCACTTAATAGAATGTTTGGTCGCATTGTCAAGACAGATACATGCCAGTTAAAAAATGTATCTTTAATAACTAGCAGTCTATTGATTTCCCACCAACCCCTGAAGAGAAAAACATGTCTAAGTGCCCTTTCTTAAATCTGTAGGGTTAAACCAAGCAAATACAAAAAAACTGCCCCCAAACTAAAATCTTCATCAGCCAATGGCTTCTTTCAGTAAAGACAAAAGGCCTCTGCTCTTGCTAACTGATTCTATTCTCTGTTATATTCTCCTACATTTGATGAAGCAGAATGACATATGTGCTGGATGGTCTCCGTCCATCTTTCATTCCTCAAATGTTCCACACAGATGGGCAGGTGTAATGTCTTATCTCAGTGTTATTCTTGAATAGTGTGAGTTCTTTCCAAGTGATTTTGCAACACCATAAAGGAATGCCTTGTACACAGATTGCCTACTGAAATTCACTTAGAGGCTTTAAGGCTTAATTGCCTGGGACTTTGCTGGTTTAACCTGGCTGTGTGTTTGTGTTAACTAAAAGCCTTTAAAACCAGAAGCTGAACTCTCCTTAGATGTAATTAGAACATATAGTGCAGGACCCAGGAACAGGTCCTTTGGCCCACCATATCTGCACACACCATGATTCTATTCTGAACAAATCCCTTCTGCCTGCACATGGTCCATATCCCTCTATTCCTTAACCTAGATAGTTTCCAGGCATTGCCACTAAGAATATCAAAGATACATCTTAGGCAACTTACAGATATGTTTGTACACATTATAAAGTTGACAGTATGATTGAAAGAAAATAAATCATTTTTATAAAATATTAACCAAAAGTGAATGTACAACTTTTCTACGACTCGACGTCAAGAACAAAATTGGAAATTCATCAAAAATAGTCAGGTGATGGCTAAAATGTTTCTCCCTTTTGTAAAGAATAAATAATAACTCAAATAAAGCCTAACAGTTGTCATTTTAAGTTTCAGGCTGTTACCTCTACAGGCACCTTGCCAATTATATTGAAAATAGGAGGTGCCCAAGTATTTATCCAAATGCTTTGTGAAGGCAACTGCTGAATCTGTATTCATCTTCCTATCATAGAATCATACGATTGTCAAGCAATGAAATTTCACAGTGATGTACCCATTATGGACACATTGACACTCAGTTATATTTTTAAGGTTCAACCTTGTGTAAGTGCCATTTAACTAAGATACTGAAGCCCATAGAACCGTAAGGAGTCAGCTAAGATGGGAAAAAAATGTTGAGGATAATCAAAAGCATTAACATAAATAAATAATGATGGGATTTCTCAAAACATTTAAAGGGATTATTAATGTTCCAAATACTGAAGTTGTTGCAGAAAGTGAGCTTAAATATTTACTGCAGTTCTCAACAGCATCAGATTTGAAATGATGGTCTACAGAAATTGAGTGCCAAAAATGGCAATCAAACTTCTGTTTAACCTTGGCCAGACCTACAGAATTACACATCTAATTGCAACGTAAATCATGGAATATATACCAGAAAATCACTTGAACCTGACTGGACACTTTTATGACTGTTATTCTGCTGTAAAATGGGCACAGATTCAATGAGTTTTTTGGCCATGAGTTTAAAATAATTAGGCAATCCAAGCAAGAACAAACAGGGCTAATGTTAATCTCTAAATTTTGGGTGAGTTAGGATTAGCTCAGGTATAATCATTTAAAAAATCTTAAACCTAAACCCAATCCATTCTCTTCTGTGTTTAACCCAAGGAGATAAAAAGGATGGACAGTCAACAATAACAACTTTGTGTTTATGTCGTTCCTCGAGCATTAATTTTTTAGATGAACCAATACAGAAGTTGTGGGTTGTCTATTTGAACATTATTGTTGGGAAAGTAGCCTCACATTTAATCTGTATTGCTGGTTTAGCCCTAGCAGGCTGGGCTTCCAGGAACAGCAGATTGGCCCTGACACCCAATATCCCTGTTTCTCCCCCACCAGCATACCACCAGTTTCTACACCCATGTTTCTACCCCCTGCTGTTTCCCCTCCATTTCTCACCCCCAATTCTGTCCACCCATTTCTCCCCCCACCCATTTGTTCCCTGCACCCCAGTTCTCAACCCCATGTTTTTCCTCAGTCTCTGGTTCCATTCCCATCTTTCTCCCCCTCTGTTTTTCACTCTACCTTTCTGCCCCTCTCTTTCTCAGTCTCAGAAGGTGAGAAACAGAGGGTGGAATCAGAGATAGATTTCTGTTGTAGTTCCTTGGCAGGTCTATGGTTTGGTGTACCTGGCTGTGAAACAATGGGTCTGAGGGGGACAGATTCTGTGATAAATTCAAAGAGTCTTAAACTTTGACATTTTTTTAACCATAATTAGCTTAATCAGGTTCTAATTTCCACTGAACTCTTCTGTGTATAACGTTTTCAAGAGGATTTGTAGCTCGGGTTGTGGGTGAGGTTACAACAGAAATTAAAATATTTAGTGGATGACACTACCCACTCCACACACCCATGCCAAGAATTCCTCAACATCATCAAGGACGCCAAGATAGATGAGGACTAGATGATGATATCCTTCGACTTAACAGCACTGTTTACACCCGTAAACATGAACCTAGTAAAAGAAACAATTGTCACACTGCTAGATAAATCAAGTGAGCAAACAACCCAGGATACCAACAACATCAACAAGGACACCACCATGAAACTACTAGATTTATGCCTCATAATCTACTTCACCTTCAACAACAACATATACAAACAAATCAATGGAACACCAATGGGATCCTCGATATCAGGACAGATTGCAGAAACAGTAATGCAAAGGTTAGAACAGACAGCACTTCCCACGATACAACCCAAACTTTGGGTCTGATATGTAGATGTCACCTTTGTGATTATTAAATGCGCTAAACTGGAAAAAACCCACCAACACATAAACAACATCCTCAGCGGGATAAAATTCACAAAAGAAGGAGAGAACAACAACTGATTATCCTTCCTGGACATAATGGTAGAATGCAAAATCACTGGGGAACTCCAGACTAGTGTATATAGAAAGATCACACATATGGACCGGATACTCAATTACACTTGCAACCACCTCAACGTTCACAAACAGAGCTGCATCGGGACACTATTTAAAAGAGTCACAGTAGATTGCAGAAGCCCAGAACTACACAAAGCAGAACAGGAGCACCTATACCGAGCTTCAAAAGAAATGGCTACCCGAAAAGCACAATCCACTGTTACCTCTGAGACAGACCACAACAGGAAGATACAACACGACCAAACTCATTAATCACCCTAGCATACATCAATGACATTTCACAGATGACCACAAGACTACTCAGACCCCTAGGTATCAGAGTAGCCCACAAACCAACAACCACCCTGCGAGAGCTACTGATGAACGTAAAGGATCCCATATCCAAAACCAGCAAACCTGAGGCAATATGCAAAATACTATGCAAGGATTGTGAGAAAAACTACATAGGAAGAAAACTGACAATACAGATACATGAACACCAACTACCCACCAAGAGACACGAACAATTCTCACTTGTCTTACTACACACGGACAACAAGGGACACAATATTGACTGGGGCAACACCGCCATAATCGCACAGGCCAAACAGAGACATGCCAGGGAATACCTGGAGGCCTGGTCTTCCAACTGAAACTCCATCAACAAACACACTGAATTAGACCCTGTGTACAAACCACTGAGAAACAAAACCAGAAATAATACCAACCAGCCCAGCAAACCAAGGCATATAAATAACAAGCGGCAGAACACTGACACTTCACAGGAGGTGCACTAACCATGTTACCCAGCAGGGTGACAAGACATTTGCAACCAAACCCACTGGCTCAGTGAGCATGTCTACAGCCTTCTTCACAACCCTTCTCGAAAATTTTATACACAGAAGAGTTCAGTGGAAATTAGAACCAGAGTAAGGTACTAATGGTGAAAAAAAAAGTTTAAGGCTCTTCACTTGAATTTGTAACAAGATAGAAGAGTTAACAGCACAAATAAAGTTAAAAGACCTGATACTTATGGAGACATGGTTGCAATGTGACCAAAACTGGGAATTCGGCATTCGAGGGTACTTGATGTTTCAGAAGAATTTGCCAAAAAAAGGAATTGGAAGTCAGGTAGTTTCATTCACAAAGGAAGGTATCAGTGCAGTGGTGTGTGGTGAAATGAAGTCATAGATGCAAGTCAATTGTAAGTGCCCTGGTTATTACACAAGATAGAAGCATATGAATTGAGGTTTAGTTAACACTCAGAAAGCAAAGAGCTGCGAATTAAAGGATATTTTTCAGACTGGAAAAGTCATTACTTGTGGAGTGCCACAAGGATTAGTGGAGGGTTCAGAGCCCAATGCATTCAAATTTAATAAGGATACAAAAATGGATGGGAAGGCTTGTTGTGAGGAGGACTTAACAAATCTGCAAGAAGATAGGGAGTTCACTTTGTTGACTAAACTATAGATTGTTTGAGTGAAAGGGCAAAAACCTGTCAAATGGTGTTTAATGTATGAAAGTATGAGGTCACGGACTTTAGCATGAAGAATCAAAGGCAGATTATTATTTAAATAGGGAGAACCTCCAAAAAACAGTGTCGACAAAGGAATCTAGGTGTGCTTGTGCATGAAACACAAAACATTAATGTGTAGGTACATTAAGTGATCAAAAAGGTAAATGGAATTGTGATCTTTATTGATAACAAAGTGTGAAGCTGGATGAACACAGCAGGCCAAGCAGCATCTCAGGAGCTGCTTGGCCTGCTGTGTTCATCCAGCTTCACACTTTGTTATCTTGGATTCTCCAGCATCTGCAGTTCCCATTATCTCTTGTGGTCTTTATTGCTAAGGTATTGGGGTTTAAAAATAGTGATAAAAACAGAAATTGCTGGAAAAGCTCAGCAGGTCTGGCAGTCACTGTGAAGAGAGTGACTATTCCTCAGAGCTGTTCCCGTTTTTGTTCGGTTAAAAATAGTGGAGTCTTCTAACAAATGTCGAAGGTGTTGGTGAGACAGCACCTGGAATAATGTGTACAGGTTTGGTCTCTGTATTTTAAAATAATATATGCTGACACTGGACGCAGTTCAAAAGAGATTCATTGGATTGATTCCTGGGATGAAGGGGTTGCCTTATTAATAATGGGGGAACAGGTTAGGACTTCATTCATTAGAGTTTACAAGAATGACATGTAATCTTATTGAAATGTACAAGATACTGAGACTTTTGATGCCTTCTATTGTCACCAATGGCAAGAAACAGGATACATCATCATATTTCACTACGTCCCTAACTTCACTTAAGAGCAGAATACTGTTATTAGAATGACTAGTTTATTATCCATCAGTTTTGTATCAGAGACTTAGGGTTGCTTGCCAAGCTGGCTTTTTGTTGTACAGACATTTCGTCACCATAGAACATAGAACAATACAGCACAGAACAGGCCCTTCGGCCCTTGATGTTGCGCAGACCTGTGAATTAATCTAAGCCCCTCCCCCACACTATCCCATCACCATGCTAGGTAACACCGTCAGTGCGGCCTCCAATGAATCGATGTTGCTCTACTCCATTTGGAATTTATATGATCTGGTCTGTTTATTTGGGTTGTGTCATTTCCAGTTCTGTTCTGCATGGGTTTGTATAAGCAGCCTAATTCCACATGTTTGTTGATTGCACTATGGGTTGAAAATCAGGTCTCAAGACATTCCCATGCATGTCTGTGGTTGGCTTGAGTTAGGATGGTCATGTTGTCCCAGTTAAATTGGTGGCCTTCATTGCCTGAGTACACAGAGAAGGAAAGGTTCATCGTGTTGTTTTTGCTGCTAGCTGGTGTTCGTGTATCCTGATGGCTAGTCTCCTGCTGGTTTGGCTGACGTAGAGTCATTGCAAGATATTTGGTAAGCTACGTTGGTCCTGCATGTCATGGGTAGGGGGTCTTTGGTCATTGTGAGTGTTTGTTGTAGTGTGGCTGTGCGTTTGTGTGCTACCATGATTCCTAGTGGTTGTAGGATTCTCGTTGTCACTTCTGATATGTTCTTGATATAGGGTAGTGTGGCCAGTGTCTTGGGGCAGACTGCATCCTCATGGCATTGTCTATCTAGTAGGCACCTGTGAATGAAGTTGTTGGGATATCCATTGTTAGCAGATACCTTGCATAGGTGTTCTTCCTCCTCCCTGCACAGTTGGTTCATTTGAATAGTGTCCTAACACAGCTTCGTTTGTGGACATTAGGCTGTGGAAATTGAGGATTTGGTCAGTGTAGGTTGCCTTCCTATATATTGTGGTTTGGAACTTCCCGTTGATCATTCATTCTACCCTAACATAAGAACATAAAAACTAGGAGCAGGAGTTGGCCATCCGGCCCCTCGAGCCTGCCCTACCATTTAATAAGATCATGGCTGTTCTTTTTGAGACTCAGCTTCACTTACCCACCCACTCACCATAACCCTTAATTTCTTTACTGTTCAAAAATTTATCTAGCCTTGCCTTAAAAACATTCAGCGAGGTAGCTTCAACTGCTTCACTGGGTCGACGCAGTTCTTCGAGAGGCTGAACAAAGGAAACAAAGCCTTGAAGAACTGAAGCAAAAGCAGAAGCTTACCAGACAAAAGAAAGTTGCAAAGAAAAGGAAACTTGAAGCTAAAGAAGAACCAGAAGTAGATGAGAAGCAACTTAAGAAAAAGGTGGTCAAATTGGAGGGTAAAAGCTCAAGAAAATTTCCATGCAGCAAGTTGAATAAGGTGCTTGATGCCTCAGATGTAATTCTAGAAGTAATGGATGTTAGAGATCCTCTTGGTTACAGATGTTCTCAAGTGAAGCAGGCAGTCTTACAACCAGAGGGGAAGAGGCAACTAGTCCTTGTATTGAACAAGATAGATTTGGTGCCAAAGGAGAATACAGAGAAATGGCCAAAATATTTGGAAAATGAATTTCCCGTTGTCATCTTTAGATCAGCAGTGCAGTTGCAAGACAGAACAATGGGCATCTAGGAATGGAAGTTGATTGTTGTCTTCCTCTTCACTCGTAAACTTGATCCTAGTGAAAATAGTGTTGATGAGATGATGCGTCTCTTCTAACTTGGTGCATTTAATGAAGATAAACATGTCATCCATGTATTGGATCCACAGTTTTGGCTGTTTGACGGCAAGGGTAGTGCGTTCCAGTCTTTGGATTACTACCTCTGCAACAAGTCCTGAGATGGCTGAGCCCCATAGGTGTACCATTGATTTGTTTGTCTATTTGGCTGTTAAAGATGAAGTGTGTGGTAAGGCTTGGGCCCAGCAGTCTGAGTATGTTGTCCTTGCTGATAGACCTGTTTAGAGTTGGCATTCCTGGCAAGTGTGGGAATTCCTAGAGGCCTGATTTCAACCCATAATGCAACCAACAAATGTGTGGAATCAGACCCCTTATAAAAACCCATGCAGAACAGAATTGGAAATGACACAACCCAACTTAACAGACAGGATTATATAAACACTAAGCAAGATAGTACAACATTGCTTCATCGGAAGCCGCACTGATGACGTTACCTAGCATGGTGACTGAACATCTGTACGATAACCAGCCAGCTCAGCATTCAAGCCAATATCCTCATCCACAACTTGAGCTACACATCTTCGCAAGAACCTTGAACTTAGAGCATTTTTGCGCTTTCTTTCTGAGATAACAGATACTGCTGCAGCTGTAAATGATGATGGTTACAAGTCTCCAACACTCATTTCTATTGCAGGCATGCAAATTACATTTTCGGCCCTCTTACTTTTGTCTTCCACATCACCGTAAGATGTTGGAGCAAGTCATTTGGCTCAACAAAGTTTGCTCCATACAGTTTCTGTTGCTATGACTGAGTATAACTTTGATCCTCCTAGTCAGTAGCATCAACTACTACCATTTCCATAGCTAACATATATATGTCTTCCAAACTCCTAATCTAGCTCTGGATTGACCATGACTTTGACCTAGTGCATGGCTATCACCTTGTGCGTTATTATGTACTGTTTCCTCTAATCCTACATGCTATCTGGATATGATTAGCTTCCCCACAAGTACAGCACTACAACAGGAAGTTGAGGCATTTGTTTGATTGCGGGCTACTGTGGCAATGGTACCAACCAAATTTCTAACTCTGGGACTGTGAATTTAGTTGTTGTGACCTGGATCTCACTGAAATCCAGTGAACCTCCCCTACCAGTTCAGGAAAAGAATTTCCTTGCAATTTGCAAGTATTTGTTTCTGCCTTTATCACAGGCTCTGCCATGGCACTCTTTGGCCATCAAAAGATTGACCTGGAATTTATTGTTCTTTGGGCTTCCTAATAAGATGTCTTCCATGCTGATTTCTAAATTCATGCCAAATTGCAACTCTCAGTGCAATAAGAGTCCATTATGTTATTAGCTTCAGAATTTTCCATAGTACTAGTGACTGTCACCCATTATTGGTGAAACGCTTTATCAAAACCATCCAGCCCCATAATAGTGAGAAAATCTTTCACCTTATTCTCACCTCGTCTTTTATTCACATCCGGCCAAATGTATAACCTTCATTCATAATTACAGCAGTTTTTTTTGTGAAGTTGTATTTCCTCATTGGCACCAAATGTATACCTTCGGTGACACATTTTTACTTAATTATGTCTGGTTTAACTCTTGGTGTACCTTGCATATGTGACATGCACAAGAAATAAAACTTCAAACTGCCTAATCATCCTCAAAATTAATTTTTAGAATTTTAAATTGCATGCCACAATGTTCTTCAGTCTTTAATTTCACAAATGACACATTAAAAGGAGAATTCCATCCTATTCTCATCGCGACCTTTCTGCTGTGTATGACACAGAGCAAAGAAAGATCATGTAGATTCACTTTGAAAACAATAATTGAACAAACTGTTTAACTCTTCCCAAACAGAGAGGACAGCAGTGAGGCAGCTCTGCAAGAAAATCAATCAGTTATAGAATACAATCCCTACAGTGTGGAAACAGGCCATTCGGCCCAACAAGTCCACACCAACTCTCTAAAGAGTATCCCGTGCAGACTCATCAACCTACCCTATCCCTACATTTCCCATAGGTAACCTACTCAAGCCTGGGCACTATAGGGCAATTTAGTGTGGCCAAACCACCTAGCCTGCACATCTTTAGACTCTGGAGGAAAACTGGAGCAAACCCACGCAGATATGGGGACAATGTGGAAACTCCACACAGTTGCCCGAGACTAAAATTGAACCCAAATCCCTGGCACTGTGAGCCAGCATGCCACCCCACAAAAGCCTACTTCAGGACCTGAAAAACAATTGTTCTATGGTGAAGTGACAGATCACATTAATGACATATAGAAATGAATAATATGCATATGGACTACAGCAGAACAAGGAGGCAGTTGACCACCAACTTCATGAGGACAATTAGGAATAGACAATAAATGTTGCCCTTGTGTAACTTCATAGCCAGTTGAGCATGGATTGGTGAAATGAGCTTTAGTATTCCCATAAGGCCCAAGTTGTACCCCACCAATTACCTCAACAATACCATCTCCTGCAGATTTAACAATTTATGCAGAACATTACCACCACAAATCCTAGCAGATGTCCACATTTTGCACCACAAGGAAACACACCATGGAAAACCTGACAGTCATTTGGAATCATTACTGTCTTTTAAATTTGCAGATCTCCAACTGATGAGATATTAAGATCCACCACCTGGTGGCATCGCAGAACTATTATCTAAATTTACCCAGTGTCACCAACTGCGATCTTAACTCAAAACACATCCAAGTCAAGTCTTCTGAGTTTACATTTTATTTGAATTTACACTTCTGGTAGCTACACACTTTCAGAGCATACGACTGGAGTGAAAATTTGTAATATCTTTCTTCTACAGCTATTGTAACAAAATAAATATAAAGTACACCCAAATTCCATTTATCAATGCTCATAAATACATATTACCTAACTTAGATATTAAGTGAATGGGTAAATATGATACTATTCTTTTAAAAAATGCATTTTGAAATAAAACCAAAATGATAAAAATGTTCTATTGAGGTTATTGTAGTCATTTTACAAACAGTATTGTCAAAACATTTGACACTTCTTGTTGAAATGAACTGAATTGTATTGAATGATTTATTGTCACTCTATTTAACAGTAAGTACAACGGAAAGCTTCAACTGCCATCATGTTCCAGTGCCATTTTGAATAACATAAAAACAAAAACAAAACTGAAAGAGAGTCCATCTTTATTCTTTATTGGCTGCTCCAGTTCAAAGCCTCACCCAGCTGCCAAGCCAGCAAGCCCACTAATGTCAGAGCTGCCACACCTCAGACACCATATCTTACCACTTGGCCCACCTCACCGATGTCACCATTGATGCTGATATCGTCCTTCCGCCACTGCCCAGCCACCAATGTGTGAACCTGACTCACTTTTCTTGCTTGACAATACGCTTCTCAACAAATGATGTTTTTTTCTTTGTATTCATTCAAGTGATGGGGACATTTATTGACTAGTCCTAATTACCCTGGAGAAGATAGTGGTGAGCAGGCCATGAATTGCACTACAGGTGTAAGTACACCCATAGCACTGTTAAGAAGAGAGTTCCAGGGTTTTGACTCAGCAACAGGGAAAGAATGATGCTACAGTTCCACATCAGGACGGTACGTAGCTTGGAATGTCTTTTTTGTTCACTCATGGAATGTGGGCATCTCTGGCTGGCCAACATTTATTGCCTGTCCCTAGTTGCCCTTGAGAAAGTAGTGGTGAGCTGCCTTCTTGGGCTGATGCACATGCTGCAGGCTGACCCAAAATGCCCTTAGGGAAGGAATTCCAGTATTTTGACCAGGTAATGGAGAAGGTACATTTCCAAGTCAGGGTGGTGAGTGGCCTGGAAGTAAACTTGTAAGTGGTAGTCTTCTCGTGTATCTACTGCCCTTGTCCTTCCAGACGGATGTGGTTGAGAGTCTGGAAGGTGCTGTCTAAGGATCTCTGGGGAATTTCTTTTGTGCACCTTGTAGTAGTACACACTGTCCCTATTGATTGTTGGTGGTGAAGGGAGTGGATGCCTCTGGATGTGATGTCAATCAAGTGGGCTGCTTTATCCTGGCTGTTGTCAAGCTTCTTGAGTGTTGCTGATGCTGCACCCATCCAGTAAAGTGGAAAGTATTCCATGGCACTCCTGATTTGTGTCTTGTAGACGACACACAGGCTTTGGGGAGTCAGGAGGTGAATTACCTGCTGCAGAGTTCCTAGTTAGTGAGATTCAGTGATGTTAAGACAATTGAATATCAAGAGGCAGTGGTTAGTTGTCTCTTATTGCAAATGGTCATAGCCTGGCGTCTATGTGGCACAAATGCTACTTTTCACTTGTCAGCCTAAGCTGGATATTGTCCACATCTCATTGCATTTGAAAATGAACTGCTTCAGTATCTGAGGATTTGCAAACGGTGCTAAACGTTGTGCAATCTTTGGTGACCATCCCCACTTCTGACTTTATAATGGAAGCAAGGTCATTGATGAAGCACCTGAAAATGGTTAAGCCTTGGACATTACCCTGAAGAACTCCTACAACGATACAGTGGAGTTGAGATAACTGACTTCCAACAACCATTTCCCTATGTGCCAGGTATGACTCCAATCAGTGAAGAGTTTGCCCTCAATTCCATTGATTCCAGTTTTGTTGGGGTTCCTTGATGCCATGCACAGTTGAAGGTGGCCTTGATGTCAAGGGCTGTCACTCTCAGCTTATTTGAACGAAGGCTATAACGAGTTGACTTGAAGGAACCTAAAGTGGGTGTCACTGAGCAGGTTATTGCTGAGCAGGAACTGCTTGATAGTGCTGTTGATGACATCTTCCATCACGTTATTGATGATTGAACATATACTAATGGGCCAGTAACTGGCCAAGTTGGATTTGTCCTGTTCTTTGTGAACAGAACATACCTGGGTAATTTTTCTATACTGTCGGTTGCCAGCTTTTTAAATGCACTGGAAGGGCTTGGCGAGGGGATTGGCAAGTTCTGGAGCAGAAGTGTTCAGTATTATTGCTGGAACGTTGTCAGGGTCTGTAGCTTTTAGAGTATTCAGTGCCTCCAACCATTTTTTTGATATCACATGGCATGAATTGAATTGTCTGAAGACTGGTGTCTGTAATGGTGGGGACCACTGGAGGAGGCTGAGATGGATCGTCCACTTAGCATTTCTGGCTGATGATGGATGCAAATGCTTCGGTCTTATCTTTCGCACAGATGTGTCTGGCTATTCTATTATTCAGGATGGGGATATTTGTGGAGTCTCCTCCTCCAGGTGAGCTGTAGCTTCCCCATGCAAATGATATTTCCACACAGCTTTGCGTCATTGACGAATTTCAATACATTACTAAGGGAAGATGGTATTGTAGTGGCCCTGGACTCTTAATGGAAAGCGTCAGGTTAATGGTCTGGAATCATGAGTTCAAATCCCACCAGATAGTGCCATATGAATTCAATAAAATCCAGATTATTTTTAAAGAAAGCTAGTCTAATGGCAACCATTAGTGATTATTGAAAATAGCCATTTGGTTCACTTGAAATAAAACCTGTTGCCGTTATCTACAAGTGACTCCAGATTCACAGTAATGTGGCTGCCTCTTAACTGCCCTCTGAAATGGGGTAGCAAGCCACTCAGATCAAGGACAAGTTGAGATAGGCAACAAATTTCAGTGACACGTCTTGTGAAATAGTTTAAAAATTCTTTCCCTTCATCTAAGTAATCGTAAAGTCACCAAAGTCGCAGAGAATCCTAGGACTGCTCTCTCATTAGAGAGAGCCAACTCATGGTAATTTTAACCTGAGGGTCACCATGCTTTCCATGAGGGCTAAGGCTGAGAAGGGAGGAACTTCATGATGACCTCAGCATACTGCTGGGGTCACTCTGCGTCACAAACTGAGCTAACTGATCCCAAATTTTAAGTTAGCAATGTAGATCTCTAAATAGTTAAGTTTCAATGATTGATCCTTGCAGCACTCACTAATACAGCCTACCAACTTGAAAATTCCTCATTTACTCTTCATTTGCTTCCCACAATCCTACTTTGGCACTAATATATCACCCCTAACCTCATGAGCCCAAATCCTGTTCATTAGGTTTTTGTGTCACACCTTATTGAATGCCTTTTGGAAACCAAAAACAATACATCTACTTCAGGCACCCAATTAGTTACACCCTTCAAGTAAGTATTATATTTGTTAAACATTATTATCCTTTCCTTCATTGACTTCCTCAGTAGTAGAAGACAGCATTTCCCCAAAAACTCATGCCAGACTGTAGTTCCCAATCTTTTCTCCCCCCACTTCCTTGAAAAAGGTGTTGTATTTCCTCACTCAGTCCAACTGCACTGTTCTAGAAAATACAGAATTATGGAAACCCATAACAAGTACATTTACAACCTCTACAGGTATGTCTTTTAGGACCAAAGGATGCCTTGGTGATTTGTCACTTTTGGTCTCTTATGTTTCTCCAAATGGCTCCCTTCAGTTCTTATTTACTACCTATGTTCCTCATTCTTATTAGGTCCTTAGTTTCCACCCTTTATTCCGAGTTTGTAATTTGGGTACTTTAATGTGAAGGCACACACAATGTTTTTTAATGTCTGTGTTATTTCCTCATTCTCCATGGTAATTTCACCTGTCTTTGCCTCTAAAGGACCAACATTTACTTTCCTCTCCTCCTTTTCACAGATATTTTATGATCAACCCATTCGGAGATGTTATGATCAAGTGAGACCTGAAATCAGGCCTCTTTGTTCCAAGATAGGAGCTCTATAATTGCGTCACAGGGTCCATATGATCTGTTTTATATACTGGGCTGGCTCACACTTTTTGATGACTTGTATTCACTTGGAAGATTTTCTAATATTGTTATTTACTTTGTATATACATTAATACTTTTAAATGTTATCTGCCTATTTGTCAGTATATTCTGGGTATTATAGTTATACAGATTACAATCTTTTCAATCCCCATCCCCACTGAATGGAAAAATATTAGAATGCATAATCTATAATCAGAATACATATCTTGTCAGCAAAGCAACACATCATGAGTACAACTTTATAAAAGTTGCTCATAATTGCACAAATCAATCACCTAAAACAATCTGACAGTGTAAGCTGTGTGGTGTTGCACGTTGGAATGTGTAGCAGCCTTGCATGACAAGAACACTAATTCAGGAAAGGGAGACCTGAGGGGAAATGTTCAAGTCTCGGCATAACTCAATCAAGATTTCAGATGCAAATCCAATTGAATAAACACACACTGTTCTCCATGATCAGGTCATTTAAATAATTACTCCTCGCACAAAGTGCAGGTTCTTCTTCACAGGGTTGTGTCTCATGTGAAAAGCTAAAGCAATTTGAACAAAATCCAAAGATATTAGAGGACTTAAATGGCAGTATAGTCATTGCAGTAGGTAAATTTCTTACAGCCTTTGGAACTGTTTGGAAAGGCACTTCAACATTTTGGCAGCCTCTGGGAAGGCTCCAGATAAAGAGGGAAACAAAATATAGATGACAGTGAAGTGAATAGAAACCAAACATGGAGACACAACAGTATTTTGAATAGTGGGTCAGGACACTGACACAAAAGTTCCCACACTGTCTGAGGAACAGTCATCCTGCAATGATCTTCCCCAAATGGGCCAATTTGTGGCAAAAAGATGAGAGGCGAGTTCCTGAAACCAGAGAAAACTCAAAGTCAACTCTACTCACCAGCACCAGCAGCAAGAACTTAGGAGCAGCCTGAAGTTTAACTTGAGGTCTACTTCAGCAACATTTAACTATTTGGCATAATTCAATCAAGAATTCAGATGCAAATCCAATTGGATAAGAATACACTGTTTTCCATGATCAGGTCATTTAAATAATTACTCCTCATGCTGAGTGCAGGTTCTTCTTCACAGGGTTGTGTCTAATGTGCAAAGCTAGAGCAATTTGAACAAAACCTGGGTGGCACGGTGGCTCAGTGGTTACCACAGCTGCCTCACAGCACCAGGGACCTGGGTTCAATTCTACCTTGTCTGTGTGGAGTTTGCATGTTCTCTCCGTGTCAGTGTGGGTCCCCTCTGGGTGCTCCGGTTGCCTCCCACAGTCCAAAGGTGGGCAGGCTATGTGGATTGGTCATGCTAAATTTCCCATAGTGTTCAGGGGTGTGCAGATTAGGTGGGTTATAGGGATGGGTCTTGGTGGGATACTGTAAGGGTTAGTGTGGACTTGTTGGGCCAAAGGGAATGTTTCCCCACTGTAGGGATTCTATGATGCATGAGAGAAACAACAAAGCAGACAGGCAGCGTATTGCAGGTTGAAGGACTCCTGAGCAACATGTCAATTGATGGCTCCACAAACATTATTGAATTCTCTTCTGCATTTGCACAAATGGTGCTGATCATCTAAAAGTCAACACTGAATGTTTGTGTGGGCCAGAAATAGGTGATGGAGGGAGCTCCATTCAATCTATGCATCCATGTCATGGCATGTCGTTGTTATGGGAGAAAAAGCGTGGCTAGTTGGGTGAGCACTCAAAGAGCTAAATGCAAGCACAACATCATGTACAGCCACAACATGACATTTTAACTCCTAGACTCAATGCACTGACAAATGAAGGCAAGTGTGCCAAACACTACTTTCACCACCTTGTTTACCTGCGAGTTTATATTCAAGCCATTATGCACTTGCACGCCTAGGTCACTTTGTTTGATCTTACTACTAACCATGCAAGTCCTGCCCAGGTTTGCCTTTCCAAACTGCAACACCTCACATTTATCTAAATTAATCTCCATCTGCCACTCTTCATCCCTTTGGCCCATCTGATCCAGATCCCATTTTCCTGAGATAATCTTCTTCACCGTCCACTACACCACTAATTTTGGTGTCATCTGTAAACTTACGGACTATACCTCATATTCCCATCAATATCATTTGTGGAAATGACAAAAAGCAGTGAACCCAGCACCGATCCTTGTGGCAGACTGCTGGTCACAGGCCTCCAGTCTGAAAAACAGCACTCTACTACCTCTCTCTGTATCCTAGCTTCACGCCAATTTTTGTATCCAATTAGCTAGCCGCCCCTGGATTTCATGGGATCTAAACTTAGTAACCAGTCTACCATGCGGAACCTCGTCTAACACTTTGCTGAATTCAGTGAAGATGAAGTCTACCAATCGGCCTTCATCAGTCTTCTGTGTGACCTCTTCAAAGAACTCAAACAAGTTAGCGAGCCACAATTTCCCACGTACAACGCCACGTTGACTATCCATTTTCAACCCTTGCCTTTCCAAATACATGTAAATCTTGTCTCTCAGAATCACCTCCAACAACTTTTCTATCACTGAAGTCAGGCTCATCAGTCTATAGTTCCCTGGCCTTTCCTTCTCATCTTCCTTAAATAATGGCCCCACGTTAGTCAACCTCCAGTCTTCTGGCACCCCACCTGTGGCTGTCAATGATACTAACGTCTCAGAAAAAGGCCCATCAAGACTCCCTTGTCCGCTCCACACTGCCCTCCAACCCCACCACAACCAGCAGCTTCCCCTGCAACTGCAGGAAGTGCTACACTTGCCCCCACACCTCCTCCCTCACCCCCATCCCAGGCCCCAAGATGACTTTCCATATTAAGCAGATGTTCACCTGCACATCTGCCAATGTGGTATACTGTATCCACTGTACCCGTTGTGGCTTCCTCTAAATTAGGGAAACCAAGGAGAGGCTTGGGGACCACTTTGCAGAACACCTCTGCTTGGTTCACAATAAACAACTGCACCTCCCAGTCGGGAATCATTTTAACTCCCCCTCCCATTCCTCAGACGACATGTCCATCCTGGACCTCCTGCAGTGCCATAATGATGCCACCTGAAGGTTGCAGGAACAGCAACTCATATTCCGTTTGAGAACCCTGCAGCCCAATGGTGTCAATGTGGACTTCACAAGCTTCAAAATTTCCCCTTCCCCCACTGCATCCCAAAACCAGCCCAGCTCGTCCCCGCCTCCCTAATCTGTTCTTCCTCTCACCTATCCCCTCCTCCCACCTCAAGCCGCACCTCCATTTCCCACCTACTAACCTCATCCTGCCTCCTTGACCTGTCGGTCCTCCCTGGACTGACCTTTCCCCTCCCCACCTATACTCTCCTCTCCAGCTATCATCTTCTCTATCCATCGTCGGTCCGCCTCCCCCTCACTCCCTATTTATTTCAGAACCCACTCCAATGAAGGGTCTAGGCCCAAAATGTCAGCTTTTGTGCTCCTGAGATGCTGCTTGGCCTGCTGCGTTCATCCAGCTTCACACTTTGTTATCTTGGATTATCCAGCATCTGCAATTCCCATTATCTCCCATCAATCTCTTTCCTAGCTTCCCACAGAGTTCTAGGACACACCTGATCAGGTTCCAGGGATTTATCTACCATTATACATTAAGACATTCAGCACCTCCTCTTCTATAATATGGACACTTTAAGACATCACTATTCATTTCCTGAAGTTCTCTAGCTTCCATACCCTTCTCCACAGTAAACACTGATGCAAACTATTTATTTAGTATCTCACACATCACCTATGTTTCTGCACAGATGGCCTCACTGATCTTTAAAGAGCCACATTCTCTCCCTAGTTACACTTTTACCCTTAACGTATTTGTAGAATCTCTTTGCGTTCTTCTTAACTCTACTTGCCAAAGCTATCTCATGTCCCCTTTGTGCCCTCTTGATTTCCATCTTAAGTAAACGCCTACTGCCCTTACAAACCTCTAGGGAATCACTCGATCCCTGCTGTCTACACCTGAACATATGCCTCCTCCTTTTTCTTAACCAGAGCCTCAGTTTTTCTCATCATCCAACATTCCCGACATCTACACTTCACACTAATGGAAAGATACCATCCCGGAATTCTCATCTAATTTTTGAAGGCCTCCCACTTTCCAACCACATCTTTACTTGTGAAAAATCAACTTTTGAAAATTCCTGCCTAATACTATCAAAATTGGCTTAACTCCAATTAAAACTTTAACTTTTAGATCCGGTCTATTCTTTTCCGTAACTATTTTAAAAATAATAGAATTATAATGACTTGCTCCAGAGTGCTCCCCACTGATACCTCAGTCACATATCCTGCTTTATTTCCCAAGAGAAGATCCAGATTTGCTTCTCCTCTAGTAGGTACATCGACATACCAAATATGGAAATTTTCTTATACACAACAAATCTCTCTCCATCCAAGCCCTTAACACTATGGCAGTCCCAGTCTATCTTTGGAAAGGTAAACTCCTCAACTATTACAACTGTATTATTGTTACAAATATTTGAGATCTCATTACATATTTGTTTCTCAATTTCCCGCTGACCATTGGGTGGCCTACGGTACAATCCCAATATAATTCACTGGACCTTTTCCCAGGATTATCCTCCCTAAAATTGCAATTTGATCCTTAAACAAAAATGCCACTCCCCATCTCTATCCTTCCTACAGTACCTCTATCACGGAACATTAAACTGCCAGCGCTGACCCTCACTGAGCCGTGATTGCTATTACATTCCCAGTCCCATGTTCCCACACATGCCTGAAGTCCATCTGCCATACCTGTCAGACGCCTTGCATTGAAATAACTAGAGTTTAGCTAGGCAGTGGTTGGTTAGTTCAGCTGGTTAAAGCGTAGTGCTAATAACACCAAGGTCATGGGTTTAATCCCTATAGTGCCCAAGTCGGTGTATTTTGGCTGGCTCAGTGGTTAGCACTTCCAGGGACCCAGGTTCAATTCCACCCTCAGGCGACTGTCTGTGGAGTTTGCACATTCTACCTGTGTCTGCATGGGCTTCCTCCGGTTTCCACCCACAGTCCAAAGATGCGCAGGTGAGGTGGATTGGCCATGCTAAATTGCCCGTAATGTTCAGAATGTGTAGGTTAGAGGGATGGGTCTGGGTGGGATGTTCTGAGGGTCAGTGTAGGCTTGTTGGGCCAAAAGGGCCTGTTTCCACACTATAGAGATTGTATGATCTTTATTAGTCTTACGTTGTTCTCTGCCGTAGTCTTGCCTACATCTTGACGATTTAACTTTCTCCTCTTCTCTACTGTACCAGCCTCAGGTGTATCTCTTTTCACACTTTGTATCCCAGCCCCTTACTAGTTTAAAGCCTACCAAGTAGCACAAGCGTATCTCCCAGCCAGGGCACTGGTCCCCTTCCAATGCAGGTGCAACATGTCCTTACACAGGTCACTTCTGTCCCAGAAAAGATCTCAACTGTCCAAAAATGAAAATCCTTGGATTAAGAACATTTTAAAAGCCAACAAATTGACCAAAAGGCAAAAAAGGGAGGAGAAAATAAACTTACCGCAAATTAGCAAATAACAGAGAAACTCTTTATAGCCATTTTTCTAAATATATAAAAGGGAAGAGACAGGCAACAATGAATGTGGGCCCCTTCATGAATGAGGCTGGGGAATTAATAACAGGGGCCCAGGAAATGGCATTTGAACAAATGTTTTGCAACATTCTTCATGGTAGAGGACACAAATAGCATTCTAGGGGAGGAAAAACACAGCAATCATACTGAAGAAACTAATGGGGATAAACGCCAAGAAGTCCCCTAAACCTCAAGGTTGCATCCATGGACTTAAAAGGATGTAGCTGCGGAGGATAGTGGATGCATTGGCAGTAATCTAAGAATCCTTAGTTTCTGGAGATGTCCTGGGGCTAAGAAAGCTGCCAATAACTCCCTTAATCAAAAAGGGAGCTAGGCATAAAATAAGTAACTACAGGCCAGCTAACCTAACATTCGTTATTAGAACACAGAACAGTATAGCACAGTACAGGCCCTTCAGCCCACAATGTTGTGCTGAACTTTCACCTGAAACCTTAGCTCTATCTAACCTCCACCCCTACTTTATACTATCACCCATATGGCTGTCTAATACTGCTTAAATGCCCCTAATGAGGCCGACGTCACTACCCTTTCTGGGAATGCATTCCACATCACTACCACTCTGAGTAAAGAACCTACCTCTGACATCTCCCTGATATCTACCTCCACTCACTTTAAAACTATGCCCCCTTGTAATAGCTACCTCCAGCCTCAGTGGGTGGGGGGAGGGGACCCACTGCATCCCAAAACCAGCCCAGCCTGTCTCTGCTTCCCTAACTGTTCTTCCTCTCACCCATCCCTTCTTCCCACCCCAAGCCGCACCTTCATTTCCTACCCACCACCTCATCCCACCTCCTTGACCTGTCCATCTTCCCTGGACTGACCTATCCCCTCTCTACCTGCTAACCTATACTCTCCTCTCTACCTATGTTCTTTCTCTCCGTCTTCAGTCCGCCTCCCCCCTCTCCCTATTTATTCCAGTTCCCTCTCCCCATCCCCCTCTCTGATGAAGTGTCTAGGCCCGAAGCGTCAGCTTTTGTGCTCCTGAGATGCTGCTTGGCCTGCTGTGTTCATCCAGCTCCACACATTGTTATCTTGGATTCCCCAGCATCTGCAGTTCCCATTATCACTGATACAATACTCCAGACGTGGCCGAACCAGGCTTTTGTATAGCTGGAGCATAACTTCACGGCTCTTGAACTCAATCCCTCTACTAATGAAAGCTAACACACCATATGCCGTGTTAACAAGTCTAACCACCCGAGTGGCTGCTTTCAGGGAACTGTGGGCATGAACCCCAAGATCCCCCTCCTCCTCAACATTGCCAAGAATCTTTCCATTAACTCTATTTTGCTTTCAAATTTGTCCCAAATTAATCACCTCACATATTTTAGGGTTAAACTCCAGCTGCCACTTCTCAGCCCAGCTCTGCATCTTATCAATGTTCCTTTGTAACTTATAACAGCCCTCTGCACTATTCACAACTTGACCGATCTTCGTATGGTCCATGAACTTTCTAATCCACCGTTCCACTCCTTCATCCAAAACATTTACAAAAATCACAAATAGAAGAGGACCCAGAACAGATGCTTGTGATACACCACTCGTAACTGAGCACCATGTCAAATATCTTCTGCCCACTAGCACCCTTTATCTTTTAAGGGTCAGCCAATTCTGAATCCAATCTGCCACATTTCCCCCATCCCACTCCTCCTTACTTCCTGCATGACCCTACCATGGGGAACCTTATCAAACTCTTTACTCTAACCCATGTACACCTCATCCACTGCTCTACCTTCATCCACGTGTTTGGTCACCTCTTCAAAGAATTCAGTAAGGTTTGAGAGACATGATCTACCCTTCACACATCCCTGCTGACTATCACGAATCAAACTGTGCCTTTCCAAGTGATCATAAATCCTGTCTCTGAGCCCTTTCTAATAATTTGTCCACCACAGACGTAAGACTAACTGGCCTGTAATTTGTGGGGTTATCCCTATTCCCTCTTTTGAACAAGGGAATGACGTTTGCCTCTCTCCAATCTTCAGGCACTATAGCCATGGACAGTGAAGATGAAAAGATCATCACCAAAGGCCCTGCGATCTCTTACCTCGCTTCCCACAGAATCCTTAGATAAATCCCATCAGGCCTGGAGGACTTATCTATCTTCAAGTTCCTCAAAATTCCTAGTACATCTTCCTTACTAACATCATCCTCCTTTAGCCTACCAGCCCCTTTCACACTGTCCTCCTTTACAACTAGGTTCTTCTCAGTTGTGAATACCGAAGAAAAGTATTCATTAAGGACCTCTCCTATCTCTTTAGCCTCAATGCACAAATTCCCTTTACAATCCTTGATCAGCCCTACCCTTTCTCTGGTCATTCTTATTCCTCACGTACATGTAAAAAGCCTTGGAGTTTTCCTTGATCCTACCTGCCAAGGTTTTCTCATGTCTCTTATAGCTCTTCTAAACCCTTTCTTCTGCTCCTTCCTGGCTAACTTACATCCCTCTAGAGCCTTTTCCGTTCCTTGTTTCCTAAATGTTATATAAGTATCCTTCTTCCTCTTAACCAGTCATTCGACCTCTCTTGAGAACCAAGGCTGCCTCACTGGACCACACCTTGCCTGCCTGCTAGGGACAACCATAGAGTGCACACAGTTTGCAATCCTTAAACAATTTCCAAATTTCAATAGTGCTCTTCCCTGACAGCATCTGTTCCCATTTTAAGTTACCCAGTCCTTGTCTAACAGAGTTGTAATTACCCTTCCCCCAATAATAAACCTTACCCTGCTCTATGTACTTATCCTTTTCCATGACTATTGTAAAAGTAACACAGAGTTATGATCACTACCACCAAAATGCACTCCTACCAACAGGTCTAACACTTGGCCTGGTTCATTGCCAAGCACCAAATCCAAAGCGGCCTCTCTTCATGTTGGTCTATCAACGTACTGTGTCAGGAATCCTTCCTGAGCACACTAGACAAAATCTGCTCCATCTAAACTATTAGAACTAAAAAGTTTCCAATGAATATTTGGAAAGTTGTAGTCACCCATGGCTACATCCTTGTGACTTCTGCACCTTTCCAGTATCTGCCTCCCAATCTGCTCCTCCACTTCTCTACAACTATTAGGGAGTCTGTAAAAAACCCCCAACAAAGTGATTACTCCTTTCTTATTTCTGACCTCAACCAAAACTGACTCTATCGGCACAGCATTCTCAAATTGCCTTTCAGTAGCTGCCATACTAGCCCTGACTAGCAATGCCACTCCGCCACCTCTTTCACCCTCGCTATTTCTTTTAAAGCATCTAGATCCTGGAACTTCCAACATCCATTGCTGTCCCTGACCCAACAACATCGTAGTTCCAAGTACTGACCCATGCTCTAAGCTCATCAGCCTTATTTGATACTTCTACCACTGAAGCATACACATCTCAAACCATCCCTGTGTCCACAATTACGCTCCATCGATCACATTTCTTTATTAACAACCTCACTCCCTGTTGTGTCTGTTGGAAAGCTGAATACCTCATCCTCTAAATTACAAATCCGGTTCCCCACCCCTTGCCAATCTAGTCTAAACCATCCCGTATAGCTCGAGCAAACCTCCCTCCCAGGATATTTGTGCCCTTCCAGTTCAGGTGCAACCCGTCCTTACTGTACAGGTCCCATCTTCCCTAGAATGTCCTCCAATTAGCCACATAATGGAAGCTCTCCCTCCTACAACAGCCCTGCAGCCACATGTTTGGCTGCACTCTCTCCCTATTTCTTTCCTCATTATCACGTGGCACTAGTAGTAATCCAGAGATAATTACCCTGTTTGTCCTCTACTTCAGCTTCCAACCTAAATCCCTGTACTCATTTTTCACATTCTCCTTCCTTTTTCCACCTCTGTCGTTGGTACCGATGTGTATGATGACTGCTGGTTGCTCACCCTCCCCCTTAAGGATCTTGAAGGCACGATCCGAGGCATCATGGATCCTGGCATCCAGGAGGTGACATACCATCCATTCATCTTGTTTGTGTCCACAGAACCGCCTGTCTGTGCCTCTTACTATTAAATCCCTCACTACAATTGCTCTCCTACTCTCCCCACTTCCCTTCTGTGCCATAGTGCCAGGCTCAGTGCCAGAGACCTGTCCGTTATGGCCTTCCCTTGGTAGGTCGACCCCCCCAACAGTATCCAAAACGGTGTACTTATTATTGAGGGGAATGGCCACAGGGGATCCCTGCACCGTCTGCCTATTCCCATTCCCCTGCCTGACAGTCACCCAACTACCTTCTTCCTGTACCTTGGGTGTGAACACCTCCTTATAACTCTTCTCTATCACCCCCTCAGCCTCCTGAATGATCTGGAGTTCTTCCAGCTCCAGCTCCCTAACGCAGTCTGTGAGAAGCTGGGGTTGGGTGCACTTCTCGCAGGTGAAGTCAGAGGGGACACCAGCAGTGACCTCTACCTCCCACATCCTGCAAGAGGAGCAGGCAACTGCCCTCACTTCCTCTACTCTAGATTTCCAGAAAAAAAAATGCCTGACCTTACCAACCGTCCACACAGCCATTTTTTTTTTTGGTTGGAGGAGGATGGCGGGTGGAGGACACTACACGTGTAGTGCTTCAGGTTTAGGCAATGCCTGGATATATTAGTTCCTTCCTGCTCGTGTTCTCTCCACACACCCACCGCTGAAAGCAAGCAGCTTTCAGGAAAATATAACTAGTCTATTATTAAAGATGTAATAGCACAGCATTTAGAGCCACACAATATAATCAAGCAGAGTTAGCATACCTTCATGAAGGGAAAATCATACCTGACAAATCTATTAGAGCTCTTTGAGGAAGGAACAAGCAGTCAAGGTAAAGGGGTACGAATAGATGTAATGTCTTTGGATTTCCAAAAGGCATTCGATATGGTACTATATATAAAGTGTTACTTACTAAAATGGTTTTGGGGGTAGTATGTTAGCTGGATACAGAATTGGCTAACTATTAGAAATCAGTGAGTTGGGATAAAGTAAGCATTTTCAGGATGGGCAATGTGTTACTAGCAAGTGCCACTGGAAGCAACGCTGGGGATACAATTATTCTCAATATATACTGATGACAAAAGTAAATGTACTATCACCAAGTTAATGGTTTGTATAAACATAGATGGGAAGTAAAGTCGTGAAGATGACAATATGGAGTCTACAGAGATTAAGAGAGTGTGCTAAAACTTGACAGATGGAATACAATATGGGAAAATGAGGAGTCATGCATTTTGACAGGAGAAGCTGAATCTATTTGAATGTGAAAAGGCTGCAGAAAGCTACCATATAGAGTGATTTGGTAGTGCCCTGTTGCATGAATCACAAAAAAAACTAGCATTCAATTCCATGAAAACAAGTAGAATGTTGGCCTTTATTTCACAGAGAATGGAATATAAAAGCAGGGAAGGTTTACTAAGACTACACAAAGCACTAGTCAGACAATTGCTGGAATACTGTAAACAGGTGCGTGCTCCTTACTTAGGGAAAGATATATTGGCATGGGAGACAGTCCAGAAAAGGTTCAGTAAATGGATCCCATTTAAGTATGGAGAAACTGTGATGTGGAAAGCTTGAGTAGATTGGGCTATACTCATTGGAGTCGAGAAGAATGAGAAGCAACCATATTTAAGCAAATAAGAATCTTAGGGAGTGGATGTTTTCCCTTGTAGGAGAGTCTAGGACCATCATCTCAGAATAAGGGGTTGCTCATTTAAGACAGAGATGAGGAGAAATAGAGGATGATGAAATCAGTGGAATTATTTACCGCAAAGGGCAGTTGAGGCTGGGTCATCAAATATATTCCAGGCTGAGACAGACAGATTTTGAAACATTAGCAGAATCAAGGGTAAAGTGCAAAGGTGGGAAAATCAAATCAACCAATGACCTCATTAAATGGCAGAGCAGACTCAATTAGCCAAATGGCCTACTTCTTCTCCTACCTCTTATGGCCTAAAAAAAATCAAAGATGGCAAAACATTCTAAACAAATGGTTAAGCCCACAGGTGTCAAATGCAGCTTCTCAGTCTCTCATCAGTAATCTGATGGACTCTGCTGAATTTTCTTCCCGTTGCATTTAATGGGATGAACTTAAGGTTCTATAATAACATGTGATCAAGTAAGAACAGACACTGCCAACCATCACATTTGTCCCTTTTTACTCTACAAGAACTATTTACAGAGTCAACAGTAAAGCTGCTATCAAAATTTATTATTTAAAAAAATCTGTAGGGGATAAACATACATGCACAGCACGCGGTGTGTTTAAAATGTTTGTATTGAAATCAGTAGCATACCATGATAACAGACTGCAACCTGTAAATAGCTATTGGTTCACATGCCAATTGTGTTCTTCCTGAGAAACTGTTTCCTCCTATTTGGCAACAAGTAAAAGACACATGAGATGATGTGACTGGATGCAGCTCCTAGACCTTCAAAAATGTGGTCCTTTGTTAAACGGGCTTCGGCCATTATTATAGGAATTATAACAGCTTGATATATCACATACTCCGGGTGGACCTGGTGCTCCACGCTTTCCTGGACTCCCGGGCGCTCCATTCCTTCCAGGTTCGCCATCTACTCCTGGCAGTCCATGACCAGTTGGACCTGGTAATCCTGGTAGACCTAGAATTATGGATAATTAAGATTTTCATATTGGGTGTGCAGTGTACATTAGATACGAAATGGCTAGTGATTTGCTTTTTGTGCTTCTGGTCTGCTTCACAGTGCTCACAACCTTTGACTAATTAGTGGACGGATGATCAGGTTGGGGCGCATAAAGGACTTGCTGTCTTTCTTTCTCATATTTCATTATGTGCCACTAATGTGCAGTACAGTAATGTTGAGTAACTACATCATGCTGCCACTCGGATGAAGCTGCCTATGCTTACGACAGGTACTTCAGCCCATTATTCTTTATATTCATATATGTATGGGTAATACGATGCCAATGTTAGGCTGGAAGAATACATAGGTAGACAGTTTAGGACAGTGACTGGCAAAGTCACCAATATCGCCAACCTTTTGGTTTAATTTGATGCAGATATCTTTGTAGCTGATAGCACAATTCACCAACTGGCTCCCTAGTGAATCTAAACCTACAAAGCTATTTTCCACAATTATACTAAGCTGCTGTCTCTGGACCGGTAGAAATCAAAAAGCAGATGGCAGCAGTTCAAACGTTCATGTCTCTGCTGAAAATACTGACAGATATAACTGGCCAGCATTTATGTCCTTCCACTCAAAACACGAATGAAAGGCTGTGATGGGGTAAGCACACCCCAAAGACTAGTGTCTCAAAAAGTAGGCAACGCTTGGTTTAGCTCTCAATTGGATACATAGCAGGTCCTTTGCAGGATAATCTTGATATTTATGGGAGACATCTTCAAGATGCTGTCTTCTTGAAGAATTCTCCTCTTCTGACATTTCTGTAGTTTCCCTGACATGTTTTTAAAGGATACAACTGCATCCCTCATTACATTATCAGTTCTCCACACTCTCTGAAGCATAAAACATAGGACAAATACACAAAGCATTAGTTAATATGTAGAAATAAAATTAATACTGGAAGGAAAAGCTAAAAATATGCTAATGCGGTTGGAAAACAATAACCTGAACAACACCAATGTCATTTTAGGTCAATATTCCTCAGAAGTTTCCTTTGATTGTTGATTTATAATATGCAAAAATGTTGTTGGACAGGAATTTGCCAAAAACAATAAACGCACAAACAAGTCTGCTTAAAAGATGTTTGCTGATTGTTATCATTGTATTTTAACTTTTGGATTCTATATGGTGACAGATTAAAAGCTCATTTATTTTGTTCAAATTATTATACTCATGGAGTGAATTGCAAAGGAGTTTAAAGCACAGAAGAAAATAAATATGAAAATCAACCGTAAATTAAGAATGTATGAATTCTCTAAATTATAATCAACAATTCTGTTTTGTATGGATATTCTTGCATCTAAGTTTCAAGTTTTGCTATTGAACCATTATGTCAGAGTAGTAAGCATTTTCCTGTAAAGCAGAATTAAAACCAGGGCTTCTGCGGCTCTTCTGCCAAAGCTATAGTGAACGCTCAGCAGAATTCTATGGAAATCCTCTTTGATAGACTGTAAACTGAGTATATTAGGGCAAGAAGCAGCTCTGAAATAAAATACAGTTACCCTTTATATAAAGCCTCACTCCCTTTCAACTGATTGTTAGATTGGCCCTGACTTCAGGTTCACATTGCTCCTAAAATTATAATTGCAGCACTGTTGCAAAACAGCATTGCTGGAGAGAACTGCGGTTGAAATGTGAATGCACCTGGAGAAGACATGGGAAGATGGACCTGTTTCCAAGACTGAAGCTATCACATTAACACCAACTAAGCATGTCCGACTTTCTGATTTTGCCTCTGTACTAGAATTGCCTAGACATCACTGGCTAGCTTGCTATGATAGCACTTCCAAGTGTAGAATTCACCTTGTGAAAAGTCAGATACGATCTGACATTGTAACATTTAACATAATATGTCAGAACACCAAGCACACTCCATCACATTATCTGTGGTTTGTTTTTTATTTGTTTGCAGTTTTTCTATATCTCACCTGCTTGACCAGGTGGGCCAGGTAACCCTGGGTGCTCTTCACCTTTCATACCTTTGGCTCCTTTTGGTCCCTGCTCACCTAAAAATATTGATAAACATTAAGACAAATTATTGTAGAAATTGGTATAAAATGACACTTTGCAATATGCAATATATAGAACGACACTCGCAATAAAGCACATCTTGTGAGAACCTTGGAAGACTGGTTTTAGCAGTACTGCACAACCTGAACTTAATCTGCACCCAATCTACTTGTCTGAAATGTGCTTCATATGTCACACAATGATAGAGCAATTTGGAATGAGTAATAAAAATAATGTAGAAGCAAAGAAACCTGAGTACAGGAGTAAGCCATCGTTCCTCTCAAGTCAATTCAATAAGATCATCGTTGATCTGCAACCTAGCTTCAAATAACTGCTTTTGCCTTCTATATCTATAACTTTAAGGCATTTTTCCAGTATCAACTGCCGTTGGCAGAAGACAGCTACAGGCATACATAGAATATTTTCCTAATTTCATTTCTGAATGAAGTGGATCTAGACGGTATGTCCTATTTCCCAATAAGTGGAACTAGTTTTGTTCGATTTATCCTTTGTTTTTCCTTTAATATTTCAAAATTACACTTCAAATTACAGTCTAAGGTTCTAATTTCTGTGGATTATTACTCCAGATTTCTAAATCTCTTTGTATAATTTAAGCCTGCAGTCCAGGTATCAATGCGGTAAGCTATGCTGTACTCCCTCCCAGGCCAAAGTTGTTATGTGTGGCTCTTGGACATAAACAGCATCACTTTCTCAAGGGCAACTAGGGATGGGCAATAAGTGCTGGCGAGCCAGCAACGCCGACATCCCAAAAATGAATACATAAAACAATCACACAAGGGGTTTGATGAAACAATAATTATAGGTTCTTTATTTGAATAAAAGTCTACATACAGCCTACTTCTTGCCATATCTTAGCATATGCGCATCATTAGTAAGCTGACCGAGCCCTGTGGTGCCTCTCACATTGGATTTCATGCATAATTCAATAACTCACCACGCCCTGGATATGTACTGAATGGCCAAATTCCTTATGCCTCTGCTATCTTTGAAAAGCTGCTATCCACCTGGACAAGCATGGCAATCGGGCATTGCCACTCACTGGCAATGGCATGATGCAATAACCATAAAGTCACACTGCTAATGGGGCATAGCATGTGCACACACACCGTTCTCGTAGCAGTCACTGTGGCTCTGTAGTTATCAGGCTGTACAGTTCATCTGTCCTGAAACCCATCCCATCTGAAGAGGGAAAAGCAGAGTAGATAAAGATAAACTACTTTCACCGCTAGTGATCATATTTTAAAAATTAGGGCCGGTCCATTAAGGAGAGATGTTAGGAAGCATTTCAACACACCAAGGGTGGTAGATGTTTGGAACTCTTCCCACAAGTAGTGGTTGATGTTGGATCAGTTGTTAGTTTGAAATTGGTGATAAATAAAGTTCTGTTAAACAAACTGACATCAACTCCATCCACATTGGGTACTGTCCCAAACATTTCACACCTAGAGAATGGCAAGTGATGGTAATGAACACAGCTCACGATTGACACCATCAGCAATAGGCTCTGCCTGGTCACCAGATATCTCACCCTGAGCCTCCATGATCCCCTTTAACCGTCTGTGCCCTGACAGCTGATTTACACCTATAATGCCCTCCCAAATGTGGAGACCTATCACACGGAGCTTCAGCTCCAACTGTCCTCCCTGGCCATGAACCTTGACACTACACCTTAATGATGACTCAACTTGCTCTTCTACATTCCCATTGTTGAGGCCATAGTGATGGTCACCACCAATAATCCCCTTTCCTATACTCTATGCCCTTTGATGCTGTTCCACATAACCCCCAAACTTGAGTTAACTCCCAATCTCATCCTTGTTCCCACCTCCATGAATGTCTCTGCTTCCCCACCATACCCCTATATCCTGCCCACCCTTATTACAGTGACCTCCCTGCTACCGCTGAATAGGTCTGTGCACCCTCCCTGACAATTGATGGACTGACCTCAGGACTACTGACTTCCATGAGCAGCCCCTAGAACTGACTGACCAGATATCTGAATGCTTCACTTGCTGCTGCTCAACTGATGATACACAATTGCCCCGACTGCTGAAATAGCCCTGCAGAACAGAATATTTCCCAGTGCCTGGATTACACTCGGACAGATCCCTGGATGGTGAATGCTCCAAGTTCTTGAGTGATCATGGCCAAACCCCCAGGTTGAGTGGACTGTGCCCCTAACCAACAAATTCTATACTGGCTCCCTCTGATCTGTGAAAATTGTCAGGGTGTTACTCCATCTTTAATAATGGACACTCTAGTCATTTTTCCAACACATAATATCATAAGTCTATTGATTTCCTGGTTTGTCTTTGTTATGTTTCTTAAGTAGTGAAGCACCATTGGTATCTAATTTTTGAATTGAGAAAACTTTTGAACAACTATTTTGTTTAAAATCCTGGGATGAAATCATGTACTCCTGGGAACTTTTCAAACCATCATTATCTCCATTACTATTAATTTGATGTTAAATTTGATGAGTACCCTTCCCAAATTTCTTGAGAGGTCCAGCTTGTCCTACTCTTCCCCTACAATGCAAACTGGTGAAAAGTTTCTATTACGTCTGGAATTTCCTTACTTTAAGTTAGAATACTGTCATCTATAAGGGTCCACATAATTCTGAACCATCCTCTTTATTCTAACGTACAGGTAGTTGAAAACAGTTTTGTGTTGATTTTGAACACTGTTGCAAATTTCTTTTACTGCATGCTTTATAGACCTCTAGACCTGTTTCATTAACCTTCACTGTCCTTTGTATTGTTTCATTTGCCAGACTCTTTACTTTTTATGTGCATTATCGTTTCCTTTTCTATTTCCATTCTGTCCCTTACTTTAAGTCTATGATCGTTTCTTTTTTGGTAACTGGGGCATTTGCCTCTCAGAGTACCTTGTCTATCTGATTTTCACTCACCTCTTCACTCAACACCCACCTCTTCCGCAAACATCCCTCATTCACTAGTTTAAAGCTTTTGTCTGCCCTATTCATCCTCTCCATTGGGACTCTGGTCCCAGTCTGATTTGGATGGATCCCATCCCAACTGTATAGTTCTCTCACATCCCAGTACAGTTTAAAGAGAACAATAGTTTAGAAATTAGAATGATTGTTGTGCAGAGCAGGGTCGATCCGAGGAACATCGGATTGCATACATTATTTTCATGAGATTGGCAAGTTACAGGCATGCGTAAAGTGATCACAGACAGTTTGACAGTAAAGATGACAGTTCAATTTCAGGTTTCTGTATTCTGGGAAAGCAGTGAATATGATTGGGAGTGAGGAGTGAAGTAGAGGTGTGAGAGCTGGGACTGGTAAATCTTATTCGGGCAAGCACATTTTAGAAAGCATGCCATTTTGACTGTCCCTCTCCTTTGCGGATAGCCATTTAGACTGCAAGTAGACTTGACAATTCTAGCAAAGTCACAGGAGCTCAGAGATGGGGACTTTAATTGAGTGTAGGCCCTTTATTTGGCTACACAAAGGGCCTAACACCTGTTCCACGCACAGACCCTGGACAGATCGATTTTTCCCTCACCAGTTGGTAAGGAACGCTTGCCCAATTACCACACTGGAAAATTGCCTTGAGCCTGAGAAAAAAAAGCACTGCATCAGATTTTGAAACTAGGGTTCTCGTAAAACAAAGTAACAATACTATCTGCAGCAAGGTCATATGTACTTGTCTGGCATAGGACATCACATGTAAACTTGTTGACACTGACTTAAATGTAGCAACGTGAATCATCATTGGAATTCTCTCAGCTCAACACTGTTCTCTAACACGGTGTCACAGCAAACATCACTCCCCCACACATCTGCCAACTGATGAAAACCCATAAACTGGTTGAACCCACCTACTGCCTGCTTTCCATCAGAGCACCCATATCAGACAATCTCCCTTACCAAGGTCTATCAGCAGATATCCTTTGCATCAAAGGAACGGAAACACGGGAAGTCATTAACAAGTTTTGTCTGACAAACTGCGTATGTCAAGTGGCAGGCTTTGAATGATCACAGCAATAACGTCCTTGCTAATCAGATTCAGAACAAGCCAGAGCTCCTGTGGGTAACCGGGATAACAAAGTGTGGAGCTGGATGAACACAGCAGGCCAAGCAGCATCTTAGGAGCATAAAAGCTGACATTTTGGGCCTAAACCCTTCATCAGAAAAGTGGGGAGAGGAAGAGGGTTCTGAAATAAATAGGGAGAGAGGGGGAGGCGGATCAAAGATGGATAGAGGAGAAGATAGGTGGAGAGGAGACAGAAATTAAAAGGAGTGGGGAGGGAGCCAGTAGAGGTGAGTGTAGGTGGGGAGGTAGGGAGGGGATTGATCAGTCCGGTGAGGACGGACAGGTCAAGGGGGCAGGATGAGGTTAGTGGTTAGGTGATGGGGGTGTGGCTTGGGGTGGGAGGAGGGGATAGGTGAGAGGAAGAACAGGTTAGGGAGGTGAGGAAGAGCTGGGCTGGTTTTGGGATGCAGTAGAGGGAGGGGAGATTTTGAAGCTTGGGTTTCTATGAGGGTAAGTTTGACTGCTGAGGTCTCATTATAAATCATTTCTGCAGTTGTAGAGAGACAGACAATGCTGCTTATTAGCAAGGAGTAACCTCTCTACAAGCTAAGTGATGGCTAATCACCTTAAACTCAGGAAGGGAGGGGCTACCAGGTAGATTCAGTTTTTTCATTTGCTAAACACATTTAGCCCATTCCCCCGCTGCTTTCACATACCCCTGCAGCTTTTCTCCCTGTCAGGTATACATCTCATTCCATTTTGAAAGTAAACATTGAATCTGCTGCCCCTTGCCACTAATTAGTTAGTGGAACTACTTGTCGTGTGAGCCAAACCCCATGGGAAATGCTTCTTGAACTTTATTGTACCTTTCATCCCTGGGAGTCCAGGCGCACCAGGCAGACCTCGATACCCGCGTCTGGCTGCTCTGCCTGGGTAGCCGGGTAATCCCTGTTGTCCTTTCTGTCCTGGCATGCCTGGTTGTCCAGGTGTTCCCTTAATTCCTTCACATTGACAGCTGGGTCTCATGCTTTGAAGTAGCGATGGCAACTGAGCTGTACAATTGAGTGCAAAGACACATTTATGGTGCATGATCACTGGACGTTTCAAAGCACTTTACAGTGATGCAATAGTTTGGAAGTATAGTCCATGTTGTAATGCGGGAAACATAGAAATATCACAGAATCTCTAGTGTGGAAACACGCTGTTTGGCCCAACAAGTCCGCACTAACCCTCAGAGCATCCCACCCCCCATAACTCACCCAATCTGCATGCCCTTGAACGCTATGGGCAACTTATTTTGGCCAATCCACCTAGCTTGCACATCTTGGACTGTGGGAGAAAACGGGAGCACCCGGAGGAAACCCACACACAGACACAGGGAGAATGTGCAAGCTCCACTCAGACAGTCACCCGAGGGTGGTATTGAATCCAGGTCCCTGGCACTGTGAGGCAGCAGTACTAACCAGAGTCACTGTGCCACCCCATTCTTTTTCAAATGACAAAGGTTGGGGGGGGATAATTAAATCTATTCATGCACAGCAAACACCCACAGTCAGCATTGTGAGAACGGCCAGATAATTTGGTTTAATGATATTGATTGGTATGGTATTGATTGGGATATTGAACAGAGATAACTCCTCTGCTCTTCAAAATACTGCCATGGGATCATTTACATCCACCCAAACAGGAAAATTGAGTTTAACTTCTTATCTGAGAAACAGCACCTCCGACACATCCGCACTTACTCAGTACTGTGCTGGAGTGTCAGCCTTAATTTTTGTACTTAAGTCCCAGAGTGAACCCAGAACTTTGTGACTCAGATGAGAGCGATACTTTGTCACCTGCGGTTGTGTTGGTAAGATGATGTCTAAACGTTTTCACCGTACATTAATATCGCATTTTTGCTGAATGGCAATGTATTCAACACTCTCCATACCCCACAGATTTCAAGGAAGGTCCTACAATAAGGTGGCACTGGTAAAGCACAAATGTTCAGGATTCCAGCTCCTGCTTGTTACCCTGTTACTCCCACAGGGAATGTACTGGCAACGAGTGGTGAGAGGATTTGTTTCCTGTGGTGCATGTCCCATGGTTATAAACTGTTTAGAGTCTGACATGAAGAGCAGCTATTTGGTTCGAACACTAGAAGCTATGCATTCATGTGAAACAGCAGCCCAACTCAAAGGGGCAGCTCAAGGAGAGGTGGAAAGCATTTTTTATTCATAATGGTTGTACAAAATTCACGAGAAATCTACACCAGAAATATCTATATATATATAAAAATAGATTATTGTCACTTTTCATTAACCAATGAAGGGGACAAATAGACAAGGAGATTTCATGCTTCTAATAATCTTCCACTTAATGTGTAACTAAGGGAGAAATGTGGTTGGATGGGAAGAGTACAATCCATCTCCTGGTAAACATCTTGCTTCTGCTGAAATGAATGAATTCAGCATCTTATTGACATTTGGAGCCACAGACTAGAGATCCAATACTCCATGCCAACTCTGCATGCAAATTATTTCCTACCCAGAACGAAAAGGTGCTTATGTTTAAACCTTCTGTGTTTAATGCACTGCTTTTTGCTTTGATCTATAGAGTACATAATAATGGCAATGTTCTAGCAACCCATGCTCAACAGCTTTATTAGAACTAGAGCATCATTACAGCTATTTGGCTCACTGAGTTCATAGAGGCATAGAATCCCTACAGTGGGGAAACAGGGCCTTTAGCCCAACAAGTCCACACTGACCCCGGTAGCATCCCACCCAGACCCATCCCCCTATAACCCACACACCCCTGAACACTACAGGCAATTTAGCATGGACAATCCACCAAGTCTGCAGATCTTTGGACTGTGGGAGGAAACCAGAGGAAACACACAGACACAGGGAGAACATGCAAACTCTACACAGACGATCACCCGAGGCTGGAACCGAACCCAGGTCCCTGGCACTGTGAGGCTGCAGAGCTAACTACTGAGCCACCATGCCAGAATTATTCAAATCAGTCCCAATCACCTCTTCTATGCCCTATCGGTTTATTGCCCTCAATAGCCAATATTTGGAAATAGTGCAATACATTTTTCATTCCTATCAGTCAAGGTATGATAGTGCTGTTTCAAGAGGTGAGACTGTAGCTGTGTACTCACTGCGAAGCATGTCACTGCAAAGTTTCATTACGCGTTCATCCGTGATAGGCTTTGCCTTAACAACAAAGATGAGTCATTATACAACATTATGTGCAAACCTCATATGCAACAAAAATCAACTCACTAGACTGGTATTCTAAATATACCTACAGGTTTCCCAGGAAGTCCAGGAACACCAGGCAGTCCATAAGGGCCTTCCTGACCAGAAGGTCCACGAGGTCCTACTGGGCCCATTAGACCAGGCTCTCCATTCTTGCCATCAATTCCTCTCTCACCAGATGGTCCCGCATTACCTTTCTAAGTTACATACAAGAAAAATGCACTTGTAACATGAAGATATGTGACAAGAAATAGAAGAGAAGGCCATATGGCTGAAATTCTACTTCAACATAGTTTTCTAGTCTATCCTTATGTCCCTCGATTCTTTCAAACTCACTGTTGAATATACTCAACAACTGCACAGTCACAGGCCTCTGGGGTTGAAAATTCCGATGCTTCATTATGAATGAAGGAATTTTTCCTCATCTGTCCCAAATAGACAATCCCTGATCTTGAGATTTTGAGACTTCATTTTCTGTCCAGGCAACATAGCTTAGCGTTTGAGAAAGACAACAGCAAACGTGTATTTGAGTGACAAATTTGTCTGTAAAGTTGCCTTGGGAGACCAAGTGGAGAGAGCATTTGCACAACTAGTTTGTGCAGACCAACCTGAGGAAAACAGGAGCCCCTCTGAACCACATCCTATCACACCTAGTAAATGCTGGTATTGGGACACAACTAGGGAGCAGGCCAAGTTTGTGCAGAATGGGAACAGCAATAGGTCTTACATTTGTATGGCATCTTCTAATGTTAAAAAGGTGCTCAGGTACTTTCCAGAGGCACATCAGATACCTGCCTACTGAGGACTGAAGGTTAGTGGGAACATCTAATTAAAATTAAAATCAATACCTACTCCGTCAAAACCACTAAGAATATTGTACATATCAATAGGAACTCCTAATTCTTCAAATCACCAGCGTAATTACAATATGCTACTCAATCCTTTCATGTACGACAACTCTAATGTCAGAATCCAGAAATGAGGTATGTTTACCACAGAAATTAGCCATTTTGACATCAGGGGTTGCAAGTTCATCTCCCAATGAAAGTGTGAACTGCGTCATAAAATGCTGATATAATTATTTTACTGGAAAGACAACTTCCTGAACACACATCATTCTTTTCATGTGGTCTTTTCACAGCTCAGGAATGTCACGGTTGCAAAACACACATGTAAGTCTTCAGGGGTTGAGATCCTATTCTAATAGCCACAAGAAAATTGCATTTCCTCTCGCACACAATTTTCATTTACTGTTGTGGATTTGTAAAGCCTTGATATATTAAACAAAACCTCTGCTTTAAGTTCATGACCTTTGGGAAGCCCGCTGAGGAGTCAAAAACATGTCAAAGTTAAACTGTAAATGTTTGGACTCCTCAAATGTCACTGTTAGATAACGTAATGTAATACAAATTTTTATTTAATTGCAGTGATTCGTCCCAGCTCTGACTTGCAGTGGTAAGTTGGTCAACTTGCATTGACCAACAATTTATAGTACTTTTTCTGCTGAAGTGCCATAATACACTAAAAATGACAATCAAAAATCAGCTTGTTTTTTTTGTGCTGTGATTTAAATCAACTAACAGCTCTGGCCATTACAGATTTGTGTCTTTGGAAGCTAAAAAAATATATTTGCATCCATTGCTTTCCATTGATTGAGAGGCAACCTGCCTGAAATGGAAATGAAACCATTCTTTTCTGTTAGTTTCAGGCTACGTAGCTGAAAGCTTTTGTTATGCCAGCTGAATGTATGGCAGTGAAATTTACATTTTTGTTTACACACTAGCATAGTTTTGATTTCTTTTCACTATCTATAACAGTAGGCTTGAATTCAGAGTGTTATTAGATTTCTTACAGGTTATTTTTCGCAATGACTTTAAAATAATTCCCATTTCTATCGCATAGTTCCTGAGGACAATACATGATATATATTGTCAGAAGTCACACAACACCAGGTTATAGTCCAAAAGGTTATTTGAAATCAGAAGCTTCTGCAGCACTGCTCCTTTGTCAGGTGAAGTGACTACCAATGTATGTTGGGCAAGTACCCATGAGGGTATATGGGAGAAGGGAAATTGGCAAGGGGGGGGAACTAGGAGGGGGTAATGGCGTGGCATGGAGTTGCTGATCCTAATGGGGCCTTTACATGATATAAAAGGAGCTGGGCTGTTAGTGTAGCAAACTGAGGCAGACTTGCTATATTTTTCACACCCACACCCCATCGTGGCTCCTAAAATGCATTGCAAACCTAACGGTCATGTAAAAAGACAGGCATTCCAGGCAAAGTCATAATTGCATGGCATTTTGAAAGGTGCAACAGTTCATAGGTTGAGATTTTCTGACTCCACAGCAGATCCAGCTCAATGTCTATTATATATGAGCCATACTGACCTCTGCACTCCTCTGTCCAAACTTCTCTCCATATTCTTGCTTTTTAAGTAATTACTTTTGTTTTAGAATTCCTCATGGATGCTCCTTCAACAAAGGTTTGTGACAAAGAATCATACCACAGAGAAAAATATCTATTGGTCATTTTCACTAGTTGCTAAGATGGCAACACAAAAGGCACTTAATTAAAAAATTCTTTTTTGGCAAAAATGGCACAATTGAAAGACCATTTTTCTTCAATCAGATATCAAAGTTATTTTTAAATGTTCAGATGGCCTTTGTTTCAAAATTAGCATTCCACAGCCTCACTTCATTCTCTGCAAAATGTTTTCTCCAACTCTGTTCCAAACATCTTACATATAATCTGGAAAAGAATCTTGCATTTTTGTTGTATGGTTCTTGGCAGTCCACAGAAATTCAAGCAAATGAAGTAGTGTTGCCATGTAGTCGTTATTTCAATGCAGGAAATGTGGCAGCCAATTTGTACACAGCAAGCTCCCACAAACTGTAGTGTAAGCTTGACAAGACAATGTGTTACTTGATAATAAAATGTGAGGCTGGATGAACACAGCAGACCCAGCAGCATCTCAGGAGCATGCTGCTGGGCCTGCTGTGTTCATCCAGCCTCACATTTTATTATCTTGGATTCTCCAGCATCTGCAGTTCCCATTATCACTGATACAATGTGTTACTTGATGCTGATTAAGAGATAAATATGGACCAGAGATAACGCTGCCTCTCTTTTGCTTAAATTAGTGGCATAGGATCTTTCAGCATTTGGGAGAGCAGAAAAGACCTCCACTTAATATCTCATTCAAAAGGTACAACTTCCAACAATACAGTATTCCCTCAGTGCTGCAGTAGACGATCAGTGTAGAATATGTACTGGAACAGATTTGGATCTTCAACCTTCTGACTTTACTTGATATCTGTTGAGTTACAACTGAAGTTCTCATCCACAGTACCCTGGAACATTGGAAATAATCTGCTTCTACTTATCCTGCCTCATCCCTTCACAAAGATGACATGCTTCATCCAGGATCTACTGGAGATGCAGCCATGGAGAGATCTACAGATATATTTGTGGGGCTGGAAGGAGCAAGAGTGCACCTTTGGCTTTCACAACACCAGCTGATGTCACTGCCCACTCCAGGGTGCTGCCTTGCTTCCAAGATCTACCACTCCCATATATCTAACTTCTGCTAGTTTCCATGTTTGGCTGGTCATCAATTATTGAGGTGACCTGGAGCTGATGGGCTGTGCTGAGCCATCTTCTTTCCAGCTGCAGCCCACCAGCTAATGATAATGAAGCCTTCCCCACTCACCCATCAAAACAAAAGTAAGCCCCAGGGCTACATATGTTGCTAGACATCTGCCTTATGTTGCCTGGAAGGAAACAGCTCTCTTTATACACAAGTTGACAAAGGATAGTTATTTTGATAGGAAGGTATAAGGCAGCAGAGTAAAGGATAATTACATTTTATTTTGGTTAATTTACAGACAATTACCTCGCCTTTTGCTCCTTTAGCACCAACTGCTCCCTGAGGAAATGTGAACACAACAGGTTACTGATGAAACACTTGAGATGAAAATAAATTACATCTGCAAACAATGACGTTTTTCTTCTGTGCTCACAAATATTTATTTTTATTACCTGTAGCCCTGGTGACCCAGGGGGTCCTTCTTCACCTTTCTCAGCCTGGATGAGAAAATACATAACACTCTTTCATTCAAGTATACTTCCCCTGAGTGCAGCTCTCTGCCAGCAATATCAGATTACAGAGTTGCTCCTTATTGATAACCAAAGTTATCAAAGTATTAATTCATGATTTTAATCACAAAAGAAGAAAAAAAAACTGATGCTGCATTCAAATTTACCCTGTCTTGAATGTTCCAAAGACTGTCCAACTCAATAGCCTAATCCTGCTTCCTCCCCATAACATTTGATCTCATTTGCCCTGATTGCTATATCTAGCCACCTCTTGAATACATTCAATGTTTTGGCATCAACGACTTCATTCATATTTGTTGATCATCAAGGTAACATGATGGGAGGAACAAATGAATGTGCTATTTGCAATAATTTTGGAATTGAACTGAACATACCATGGTTACTCATCCCACTTCTATTGTCCTAGAAAGACTGGCAAAAATGAATAATTCTGCTTCCTCTCTTATCAGTTACACTGCAGCAAAATCTGATATTGCTAGTGGGCTGTTCCAATGGGAATGGCAAAGCTTAAGATGAGAGTGGGAAGAATCTATTGAAAATGAAAATGCAAATAAAAATCAATGACTGGTTTGCACAGTGTATTAAAGAACTTCAACCCATTTGCAGTGGCATGAGAGTCAACATCACAAGATATGGACGGAACATAATTGGCAAGAGGAAAGAAGAACAAGCTAAGAATAGGATAACAAGGTGTAGAGGTGGATGAATGCACCAGGCCAGGTAGCATCAGAGGAGCAGGAGCTTTCCTGTTTGGTCTGTTGTGCTCATCCAGCTCCACACATTGTTATCTCAGACTCCAGCATCGGCAGTTCCTACTATCTCCAAGATAAGAATAACTTTTTTTTAAACCCAGGGCTACAATCTGGACACAGTGCCTGAAAAAAAAATCATGAAACCATATTCAATTGTAACATTCAAGTGGGAAATAGACAGATACTTCAAGGGATTAAAAAATTTCAGGTCTATGAGGATGGGGGCTAACTGATCTTGCAGGGAATCAGCATGGACTCAATGGGTTGAAAGGCCGTCTGTGCTGTATCACTGTGGTTCTATTATGCTCAAGAACTGTCCCAGTTCTCAGAGCCAGGTGTCATTAGTATTATTAAAACAACAACAATTAGAAAGGAAGTAATTAATACCTGGCTCCCTTTCCTCCCAGGATTTCCTGGCTCACCCTGTAAAATATTATTATATAACATGCAAGTGTTAAGAATGAGAAGTTCAGTGGTAAAGCTAAGACATTCATTTATTACAAGCTGTCATTAAATAAATGGGTTTTTTTGCTACAATGATTTTTGTCATTTTAACAACATTAATACATACTCTCGATTAAATTATTTTTTAACATTATTATTTCAGTTGAAGAACAGTTTTCGTAAGCACTGATTCTTTAAGCCAAAATCAATATGGCCTTCGTTTGGTAAAATGTTGGGGTTTGTTCAAGTTCAAACAAATGCATTATTCAGAACGTAGAATGAAATTTGGAACAGGATGTGAATTTCATATTTGGCCCATTCATGGAATTAAATCCCTACCTTATTTCCCTTTGCTCCAGGAATCCCAACTAGGCCAGTCTGTCCTGGAAGTCCTGGCTCTCCTCTCAAACCCTGCAAGTGGTAAAAACAAACTTGAGCTCCTTTTGAACTGGGGCTATTTGTTAGCTATTGCATTGTTGTACAAGTTAAATACTGAACAGAAATAGCGAATAATTGATGTGTTTCATGTCGATAAATTCAACCCTTTGTAACTTCAAAATTGACAAATACTTACGCTGGCAAGCACAAATTCAGTGGGTTCAGCATACTGATTTATTTGATTTGTGTGATGGTGCTCCATTCATACTACAGCGGTTCTACATAAAGGCCCACTATCATTTTGCAGCAACTAGAGATGGATGATATACACATTACCCATACACCAAGAACAAATTAAAAATATGCGCACTGGGATGCCAAAATGTGCACAGTTAATATATAGGCTGCCCACAAAGGATTTGATGTTCAATGTAGCAGATGGGTGTAAAACTGGATTTGTGTATTCCAAACTGCATGATTCTCATTTCCAGTGAAATGAGATTCAGAGCTTAATATAACAGGTGTAACATGCTAATTTCCAACAAATCCTGGGCAAAACACAGGCATGAACCAATAACTGGCAAGTAACATTCATGTCATACAAGTGCCAAGCAAATATCATCTTCAACAAGGGAGAATCTAACTATTTCCCTTTGACATTCAAAGTCATTACTATCCCAGAATCTGTTACAAGCAACCATCCTGGGAAGTTGTTTTTGATTCTGAAAGCATGTTGGGACATAATGCGGAATTCTCCCCTGCCTGGATTGCCACAGGCAATGATGAGAAAGTTGGGAGAATAAGGCAAGAAAGAAAATATTGGAAATTTTGTTCATTAAGGATAAATTTCCTGCTTTAGCCCTTAAAGTATAAACAGTGGCTTCAGAATCTGGCCATTGAGGAGCAACTATCTCATTTTCATGCATTTGCAGTTCAGTATTGCACCAATGTTGCACTGTACACTTCTGACAAGCAGGGTGGAATTTCTTGGATGTAGAAAATATGGGGGATTGACAGTAATCTTCTGCGGATGAAGCTGTGAAGCAAGAAGCAGTACATTGACCTGGAGTAATGTCCATGGAGATCATACAGCAATGTGTTGTCCAATGTGAGAAGCCAGAGAACCTAACTCAAATCCATTCCCAGGATGACTAAGCTATGTTTGAAATCCCTCCCATTTCTTAACATTGTCAGTTAAATGGCAAGCAATCCCTGCTTAGTGCAAAGAGTAAGTGGGCCCTTTATTGTTGCTGAAAGGCCTTCACCTTTTCTGTTGCAGAAAAATTGTTGCATTATTCATCTGATTGTATGTTTCATATCTGTGGGTGATCACATTTTCAAGTATCCACACATTTCTGCTTTTCCCATAAAATCCAGCAGGACAAGTATTCAGGGAGGCAGTGTACGAACATTGCAGCCTGCTAAGGTTCGGTGGTTCTTCAACCAGCACATCATGCCTGACTATTGTGCAGTGAAGCCCCTCATAGCAGGCAGCAGGTTGAGAGGAATCTTGAGGCATCTCCTTTTGATCTATCCATCATTGGTTAGCCTTAATATTTCCAAGTGAGTGTTAACAGATATGCTGCCCTCAAATGCCTGAGCATTCTCTAGGATGGTGTTGAACAAACAAGAAGGAGTGCTTTTTGCAGCTTCTCTCAACAGCTCAATGTGTTATAAGGGAGACTGAACATGTGGACTACTGATGGCACACCTCCCAGCCTTGAACGTGTGAGACTCCTGTTCCCTATGGGTGCCCGATGTAGCCACTTTTTCGCCCTTGGAGGATGAGATTCCGAGAGTGAGGTGAAGGTCCCCTGTCCCCTTCTTGCTTTGCCACTGACACTGAACACCAACGGTTAAAGTGATGGAGTGCAGGTCCATGCACCTAGTTGGCAGACACTGAGTGCACTGGACACAGATTTCCATGATTTGCAATGAATGAAGTAGGTTGGAACCATTGAGTCACCATGATACACGCAATGGCGAGAGTTGAAATCCATGAGCTTTAGTGAGATGTGTGTGGTAAAGTTAATGGTATCCCTCAAGTGAGAGATACCAGGGAGCAGATGATGGCACTTACTCTGGCAAATGGAGGAGTTAATTGGCCCTCTTCCTACACTGCAATGCATTCCTTTTAACCCGTCACACGGCACTGACCTGGGCAGCCATCTTGATGTAGGCTGCCCATGTCTGATTGTGTGACGTCTTTTTCTGGTCAGCAGGATAAAGCACTGCCCAACTCTTCACCATACACCCTCCACCAGGTCCCTGTTAACAAAGCAAAGCGCCAGCTTCCCTTTCTGGGATATGTTCTCAAGCAATGCATAGGAAGGACCAATTCCTGGCTTGCAGCATCTGAAGTGGTGTGCTGCTGGGCTTTAAGTATAGTGCTGCTGGCCTGAATGCTTGAAGGTCCCAGCACTGGTGAGTTATACCTTTCCTGCAGCGTGTTTCCAAGAGAAGGACAGTGCAGAGGCTGCACGTATAATGAACGAGGCAAAGAGTGAAAGATTACATGAGAAAAGGCACTTGGAGCAACAGTGGACTGGGTGCCATGCACCTCACTCAACAAAACCCTAACTCTAATTCTTTCAAAAACATAGATCCAGACCTAGGTTTGTTACATCGTCATGAATGTTAAAAGAAACATATGATTTAAAGAATTAAAAATATACCAAAGGCGTTAATTTGCACATGAAATTTGAATACTACTCACAGCTGAGCCTGGACGCCCTGGAAGACCTGGTAGTCCTGGTGCACCAACGTCCCCCTAAACAAACATCAAACAATGGCACAAAAAGGTGAGGCAAAAAGAAACAAAGTTCATCAATGGAATTCCATTAATCAATGTCAATAATTAACAAATGCTGGCTATGCCAGTGATGCTTATGTCCTATGAGAGACCAAAAAGAACTTCAACCACATATTTATCAATGTCCAGTGGCATCTACAGATGATCAAAAAAAGTGTGGATGTGTAAAGGGCAAATCATGTTTGACAAACCTGGCCGAATATTTTGAAAAGGTAACTAAAGTAGTGGACAGGGACATGTCTCCTTTAGACAGCAATTAGATATGGGAAACAAACTCTGAGCTTCCATTTAGGCAAAAACACAAGATCTGTTCTGACAAAGGGTTACAACTGAAGTGAATTTCCTTAATTCAGATAAGATCAAAAAATACAGCAGCAGCAGTAGGCTATTCAGCCCATTGAGGCTATATCGGCACTCAATGAGATCATGGATGATCTGACAATCCTCAACTCCACTTTTCTGCCTATTCCTTTACTGATTAAAAATCTGTCTGTCCATATCTGCCTTGACCATATTTAATGACCCTCCTTGGTCAAACTTGCACATTTCTGCTTTAATTTCAATTTTTGCTCATCCTGGATAACAATGGAGATTCTTCATTATTGTAGTTTTAATTTGCAGTTGGCAGTAGAACCAAATGTCTGAACTAGTCTTGAAGTTTTAATTTCTGGAAAATATTATTAATAATTCAGGAGAGAAGATGACAGTGATATTGTTGCTAGATTAGTAATCCAGAGATCCAGGTAACGTTCTGGGGACTTAGCTTTGAATTCAACCATATCAGATTGTAACATTTGAATGAAAAAGTAGTATGGAATTAAAAGTTGTGAAATCACAGTCGATTGTTGTAAAATTCATCTGGTTCACTAATGTCCTTTAGGAATAGAAATCTGCCATTCTTACCTGATCTGGTCTACATGTGACTCAACCAACAGCAATGTTGTCGATTCTTAACTGCCCTTTGAAGTGACTTCATAAGCCACTCATTTACGTCAACCTGCTAAAAATCTCTAAAAATGGGAATGAAGCCAAATAGAGCATATGGCATTCACTGACTGGAAATGAAAATAGCAAACTCAGCCTTATCAACCTTGCAAAGTCCACCTCACTAATACCCGAGGGCTAAAGGTAAAATTGAGAGAGGGGTCTCTTAGACGAGTCAATTCACAGCCTAAAAACGTCATACTTAGGGAACTGTACTTCACAGACCATGTACCAGACAACACCATCACCATCCGTGTGTGTCCTACCCTACCAACAGGACAGAATCAGCAGATATGATGGCACAGTGATACACAGTGGAGAGAGTGAATTGCCTTGGGAGACCTCAGCATTAACCCTGAGCCCGATAACAATCTTATAGCGGGGTAACAAAGTGCAGAGCTGGATGAACATAGCAGGCCAAGCAGCATCTTAGGAGCACAAAAGCTGACATTTCAGGCCAAGACCGTCCATCAGAAGATGAAGGGTGTGTGCCCGAAACATCAGCTTTTGTGTTCCTAAGATGCCGCTTGGCCTGCTGCGCTCATCCAGCTCTGCACTTTGTTATCTCGGATTCTCCAGCATCTATAGTTCCTATCATCTCTGACACAATCTTAGAACATCAGGTCAAACTTGGAAAAGGAAACCTTCTGCAGATTAGTACCCACACCTCCACAATGGATGATGATCAGTACTCCTCCACGTTGAACACTACTTGACAAAGTATTGAGGGTGGCAGGGTACATGATATATTCTGGGTCTGGGACTTCAATGTCCATTACCAACAGTGACCTGGCAGCATCACAACTGACCAGGTTGGCCACGTACTAAAAGACATTGCTGATAGACTTAATCTGTGGAAGATGCTGATGGAACCAACAAGAGGGAAAAGTGTACTTGAACTCATCCTCACTAATCCACTTCCCACAATATATCTATCTCTGACAATATCAGTAAGAGTGACCACCACATATCCTCTGGATACCCTCTATTGATTTGTGTAGCACTGTCATCATGTTAAATTGGATTGATCTATTAAAACTGTTTGAGGTCTAAGACTGGGCATGCATGAGATACTGTGGGCCATCAGCAGCAGAAAAATAGCATACCAACACAATCTGCAACATTATGGTCTGGAAAATCAAACTGGGGATTAACGACAGTTCAAAGAAGAGTACAGGAGGGCAAGTCGAAAGCAGCACCAGGTATCAATCTGGGGAAACTACTGGACAGTATTACATGTGGCAAACAGCATAAGCAGCAAACAACAGACAAGTGGCTCTGCAACCATCAAATCAGATCTAAGGTTTGCAATCCTGCCACATTTAGTCATGAGTGGTGGTGAACAATTAAACAACTCAGTAGAGGAGGAAGCTCCACAAATGTCCCTATTCTCAAGGATGAGGGAGTCCAGCAAAAGATAACTTCAGCTAAAAGTGCCCAGTGGATGATCCATCTCAGCCTCCTCCAGTGGACCCCATCACTGATGCCAGTCTTCATCCAATTCGATGCACTCCATGTGATATTAAGAAACAGCTCGAAGAACTGAATACCGCAAAGGCTATGGGCCCTGACAACATTTTGACAATAGTTTTGAAGACCTGTGCTCTAGAATGTGCCATGCCCCTTCCCACTGTTCTAGTACAGTGACAACACTGGCATCTGCCCAACAATGTGAAAAATTGCCCAAACATCCTGTACATGACTCACAGGGCAACGTCAACCCAGTCAATTACTGTCCCTCCGATCCACAGTCGGTCATCAGTAAAATGAAGGAGGTGGTCATCAACAGTGTGACAATACTGTGGCTTTAAGAGATGCATTTTATCCTTTTTTAATGAACAGAGGTTGAGAATGAGTTGACAAGTGGTCTGCTGCAATACAATAAACTAAACAGCTTGAGGGGCCTTAGGGTTTTATTTTAGAAAAAAGTTGGAACAACAGAAGCAGCCTGAATGAGTAGGGTCAAGGTCCCACAGTGCATGTTTTCTCAGTTTTCACTCCCCTTCATGACTGGATGGAATAGTGTTATAAAAGGAGAGAGGGCACAGCAACTGGCAAACAGAACATAGAACAATACAGCGCAAAACAGGTCCTTCGGCCCTCGATGTTGCGCCGACCTGTGAACTAATCTAAGCCCCTCCCCCTACACTATCCCAACATCATTCATATGCTACCCAATCCATGTGAATGTTTCCATTTAGGCCTCCTCTTCTTTCATCATTTAAATTTACCATTGTAACCTTGTATTTGATTCTCGCTCATCTACCTCTTTTGCTTCCCCTCCCTTCTCCTACCTCCTCCAAGTGTTTGGGTGAAGAGAAAAACTGTTGGGTGAAGTGTTTCTTCTGCAATCCCTACTGGATTTCTTGGGGCTGAATTTACTTTTATTTTAGCTAAGCACCAGTGGTGTCAAGATTTTTGGAGAATTTTTCACTGCAATGAGATGTCTCCCGTTATCTTACCAAACACATCTTAATAACCTCTACAGCATCCTTATTGACCAATTCTATCCCCATCTTACTAAGCACCATTCCTCGAACAACTTGCCACTGAGCAGATAGCTACCAGAAGACAGCCCATTCCTGGCATCTGTGCCATCATCAAAAAAGCTGCTGTGCACAGAGACAAGTGATGGCACACTGGTATTGCCCTTCACTGGCAACCTAATGGCACTGCAGGCACAAAACCATGCTGCTGATGGCACATAGCACATGAATAAGACTCGCTTGAAAGTACAATGCCATTCTCTCACCCTAGTTTCTGTTTAACCACAAGGCTATAGCGTTTACTTGTTCTTAGCTACAGTGCATGTGAACACCCTCTGAGTCACCACTATCCTGTACCCAATGCCCACTGTAGTCCCGCAGTTTGTCACTGAATGGTAGGGGATCATGACATTCAGGCAAGCAACTTGACAATCCCTAACATGAACCTTTATTTACAGGCAGCAAAAGGGAACACAAACAAAATGAATAGAGTCTGCTGTTCACCCCCTACGATGCAAATGAAATGTTAGCATCGCGACTATTTTACAGTCCGCGATGGTCTGCTGCACCCAGTTCTCATCTACTGGAATTGGCTATCAATCAGGTCCTATTTGTAGTCCCTCTAGTAACACCATCCCCTCCCCAGAGTCAGCATCTTTCTCTTCAGAAAACTACTCCCATTCCCCAGTTATTCAGTGATTTCCCTTCTGCTCTTACAGGTCACTCTTGCAGTTTCCTCATGCAATTTTCCCAAGGAATTCTATTCATCCCAGACCTAAGACTAAGTTGAACAAGCAGCTCCTAGACAAGACTGAGTGGCCCCCTGACCACTATCTTTACAGCTTCCTGTCTAATGAAATACAATTCCCCTGACTGCTTTTGATGGCTCAACAGGACTGACAACTTCTCATTCCCCAGCCTTTCGTCAGATAGATCCCCTGACCGTGACTGGCCCAAGTGAATTGCTGACTGTGGCTAAATCCTTGGACTGTGCCTATGACTGACACTCCTGGGAGCCTGCAGACCGGCCCTGCCTCCCACACCCCAGCTCCTTCACTGCACAGAGGACCAGCCCCCATTGATATTGCAACATGGCTATTGATTGAATAAATGTGCAGCGTGTTTGCTGCGCGGGCAGCTAGCACACACTAAGCGTTAAATTAATACCTCAGCCTGCTGTACAGAAGTACATCGTCCACTTGTCCACTGACAAACATATCAAGCAATCCGTCTGTGTAACTATGCAAAACAGCCAGCCTGTAGGACAGAACTGATGGTCTTTGGTTCTGATTGAAGTGTCAACGTCATTACAGACATGGCAAGGCAAAGCTGGAAGCATACAGGTCAGTGCAAGGTTAAGGTGCATCCCTGAGTGGCAGCTTAGTCCAAACTGGGACCTGGGTGTCTGTACCTACTGCAGCCTCTGAAAAATTAGTCGCTAGTGCTTCCTGCAATACACGACTGTTCATTCAAAGCACCCTGCTAGTGGTTCAGAGGGCTGTCATGAAGATCCTGAGGGATTGGCAAATGGCAGATGTTAATGTGTGTGGGCAAGGCAACTTGAGCCCGTGGATCGTGCTGTCAGACGTTGTTTGTTGTTGAGCAGCAGCATGGAGGCTCCCTATAGCCAGTGAGCCAACATCACCGAGTACCTGCTCTGGCTTCCATGTCGAGAATTCTCAATATCTAACTTTTCAGTGCATTTAGTCAGTATCAAACTGAATACTAATGAGTTGGGTTGTGCTGTTACTAAGTCATTTAACGAGCTATAATCCCCCTTGATTGCAGCTCACTGCAGCCTAGTGAGAATCTATGCAACATGACGGATGCATAAAATATAGAGCAAGTTGCTTACCCCTCTCAATGTCAAGGTAGGCCTTGCCGGACACTTCACGTAATTTTGCCACAAATCAGACCATTGTCCACATTGTTCAAGCTCCTTTAAGATTCTACCCATGTTAATTATCATGCGCTAATGGCATCCAGCTAGGTTGCACCCCAAAAGTGGGCACATTCTCTCTCTCTATCCATTCAGAGAAAATGTTTCATTATGCCACAGACCGCTATAAAGTCACTCCTCAGTCTATGTTTTCCACCAGAGTTTCAGAATAATTAGATCTAAAAATACGGAAAGTTCTATATTTTGTTGATTGCCCATGCCCTCAAATTATTCTGCTCGCTGCTGCTAACAATTGCATTCATTTTGTAACGTAAACTGCAACAGTAGGTGGTGCCATTGAGCAAGGGAGCCATGCATGCTAGCTGCAGCATCTGAACAGACTGTCTCTGGAGCGAAAGGTCTCTTAGGGAGAAGGACTCAGAGGGAGAAGTTTCAGGCTGACAATGGATTTCCTCAAACAGGTGTGAACTACAAGACATTGCTTCATCCTTGTTTAGCTTTAATTTCCCTATCTATTTGTAATGACTTGAAGCCAGCGGAAGAAACAAAATCTCTGCTTCGTGATCTTTGGGCCATCCGTGTGCTCAAATCTCAAGTTACATCTCCGTTGCAATAGGAAATCGTCCATCACACAGAATGGTTAAAAAAATATGTACCGTTGGCCCTGGTGGTCCATCATGCCCAGGTGATCCCTGATGTCCTTGCTTACCCTGTAGAGAATTAAAAGGAATATGATTAGTCGTCCAAAGACTTTCAGTATTCAGTTGCAAATTCATACCCGCCACGATCACTTGCCTGGGTTTTTTTGCCCTTTTTGGTTTCCCCAGGCGTGATGGAACAATGCAGGACTGTTGTTCAACTTGAAAGGATGCAAAGATTTTACAAGGATGTTGCTGGGGTTGGAGGACTTAAGCCACAGGGAGAGGCTGAACAAGCTGGGGCTATTTTTCCTGGAGCGTCAGAGGCTATGGGGCAACCTTATAGAAGTTAATAAAATCATGATGGGCATGGGCAGGGTGAATAGCCAAGGTCTTTTTCCAGGGCAGGGGAGTCCAAAACTAGAGACATAGGTTTAAGGTGAGAGGGAAAAGATTTAAAAGGGACCTAAAGGGCAACTTTTTCACACAGAGGATGGTGCAAGCATGGGATGGGCTGCCAGACGAAGTGGTAGAGGCTGGTACAATTACAATATTTAAAAGGTATCCAGATGGGTATATGAATAGGAAGAGTTTAAACGGGTATGGGCCAAATGCTGGCAAATGGGACTAGATTGGTTTGGGGCATCTGGTTGACATGGATGAGTTGGACCTAAGGGTCTGCTTCCATGCTGTATGGCTCTATGACTGGGAGCATGGGAAGACAGTGAGGAAGTGGTTGGTGGGGTCGGTGACGTGCTGTAAACAATGATCTTCCTCAAGTAAGCAGCCATGCCAATTTCCAAATGATTGGTGAGAATGGGCATCAAATGTGAACTCTAAACCACAGTTGCAACTGTCTGATTCATTCAAAGGTGGTGGCTTTCCATGGATTATACAAATCTTCTGTCTGAGGCAGTTTAACAGGGCACTGTTAGATTTCTGCCCAAACCAACAGGATGGATTCCTACCCTTGAAAATTCGAGATTTTTTTTTGTTTAAATTCGGTGGATTCCTTACAAGGTCAGCCCTAATACCAGAACAAAAGTGGATGATGGAAATTTGAAACAAAAACAAAAAATGCTGGAGAAATCTCTTGGTACCTTTTGGCAACTGGAAGGTTGCCGTTCCAACAAACCATCTTGCTCCCACTTTAACATTTCAGCCCTGGGCCTGCTTCAATGTTACAGTGAAGCGCAATATAAACAGCTCCTTACTTTCCACGTACGTTATGTCCTTCAGGACTCAACATTGAGTTTAACAACTTCACAGCATGAGCTCTATCCTCCATTTTCAATACAATTGCCTGCCCCCACCCCTTGTCTTTTTGGCTTTGTTCTCTGCAGACTGGAACCAATTCCTACTTTTTGAACATTTTCATTCATTTACATCTCTCTTGCTCTTTTATCATCATTTGCATTTCCTTTATCTTTTGCTATGGGCTCCCTCAGTCATTATCTGGTCCACTCACTCTATTCTCCCTCTGTCAAGAGCATGAACTGTACCTTTCTCCAGCCCCTATCAGTTCTGATGGAGAGTCATATCGGACTCAAAACATCAACTGTTTCTCTCCCGACAGATGCTGCCAGATCTGCTGAGTTTCTTCAGCATTTTCTGTATTTGGGTGAGTTATATCACAGGTAGTTCAAATCCTCTCCTACATGTGAACAAACAGAAATCAAATAACTCTCGTAGGAATTTGATTCACGTTCTGTGATTCCTATAAATCTTCCGTGATGCAGAAGTGGTAAAACAGAGGGCTCTAAAGCTCACAGCATAAGAACTGATGCCAATGAATGTTCAAATAAATTTGTTGGCCAGTACTACTTCCCCTGACAACACCCACCTCCTCAATTTCAATCCTTTCTCTGAAGACACTAAAGTCTTTAACATTCATTTCATGTAACTTGGACGACTCTCTTGTTGACTGGAGGCCCAGATGATGAAAAACAAGCTGTTCAAATATTTATCCTTCTGTGGAAAACACTAGTTTTTTTTACACGAAGGAAAAGACTATTTTGTGAAACCCTTAAGCGAGATATGACTGAATGACTGTAGTTTATTTGGCCACAAAGGACATAATGAAAAATGTCAAAGACTTTGGTGTATTGACTGGCTGGTTCTTTAGATGTCTGTTTAGGTCCCCATCATGTTTCACTGCTTAAATCAGGTGAGCTACAAGCCCAGCACATTCGCCATCCATGCTTATTGTGGCCAACTGCCCACACATTGCACAAATGGTGAGTAGCATTTACCATTAAAGGAGTCAATTATGAAGGTGCCATCTATAACATATTAAGTGGTCTGACATTGAGAAGTTCAAGCAGCCTCAGTCAGCTCTTCCCATCTAATTAAAATGCAATTACACTAGTGAGAAGCCAGTAGGTAAATGTTAACTAAGTTTTGTTTTTTCCCTTTGGCGAATTCTGCAAGATTAGTCAAGCAGCTCTCTGCCATCCATCACTAACAGTCCATCCAGAGATCTCTCTACCTCGTGTAAGCCTTTTTTGTTAGCTGCTCTGCCATCCATGACAGCTTGAGAGCAGTACTTCTTGGGCTGAATCTGGATGTTAACGAGGACACTGAACTGGGAGTGGCCAACTCCACCTCCCTTCACCCCCGGGGTCTGAGCTGCTGGTCATTATGGATAAGGAAGTGCAAGTGACAAATTAGTGCATAACATCTCATTCGCACCCATCAGTGCAGGAATCCTGGCCATTGAGCACTTGAGAATGAGTTAACTGACACTCTGCCACTGAGTTTTGTTTCTTGCCCTGAGCAGGAAATAGGCACTGCTATCTAAGCATTTGAAGGTCTTTCCTAGGTGAATATGTTCTGGCCTTTGCCAGGGTTTTATTTCTGGAAAGAGTTGAGCACTCTGTTTTGGTTATATCAGTGCGTTTTTACCAATGACCCGCCTGTTACAAGCGATAGGGATTGGAGTTGCGATGTGAATACTAGGTAACTGAAACAAAAACTTTAGAAGTTGGTTCAGTCGCCTTTCCCTTACATGCAGGGAGCTTGCCACCAGGGGCAGCTCACTGGTTAGCACTGCAGCCTCACAGCACCAGGGAACCAAGTTTGATTCCAGCCTCGGGCAACTGTCTGTGCAGAGTTTGCACATTCTCCCCGTGTCTGCATGAGTTTTCTCTGGGTGCTCTGGTCTCCTCCCACAGTCCAAAGATGTGTAGGCTAGGTGGATCGGCCATGATAAATTGCCCATAGTGTTCGGGTTATAGGGGGATGGGTCTGGGTGGGATGGTCCAAGGAGCAGTGTGGACTTGTTGGGCTGATGGGCCTGTTTCCACTCTGTAGGGAATCTAATCTAATTCAAAAATAGGTTCCGCTCATTAGTTTGCATAATTTTGGATTGTAACTAGTCCCATGTAAGGGAGGTAAATATTCACTGGACCCTGAAAAATATGCAATTTAACACTTTCACAATTAGGCCAAGCCATTTTGCTACATCCAACTTTGCTCTGGTATGTAATTTGAATGGTTATTAAGCTGAGAAGCTGCACGTCCAAAAATTTGAAGTAGTATCATCACTACAATCAATACTGCCAATAGAGTTTAGAAGTTGCTTTCCTCATGTCTGAGGATTACATACCATTTGTCCTCGTAATGACCAATTCCACCCTGAATGACTCAATCACTGCCTATTGGATGTTAGTTACTGCAGCAACTATGTCATCAACAAAGAATGTAACATTACTTCTGATGACATCAGCCAGCTCACAGCTAGTGGGGAAAGTATGGGGTTGGGCACATTTTACTGAACACATGCTGCGATAAAAACAAAGCTCCATTTATATTCCCTGAGATTCAGGTTTTCTTCTAAGGTCTATACCTAATCCGAAAAAATATACTTCGCAATTCTTCAGGAAAACAACCAACATAATCAAAGATCTCTCCCACCCCAGTTATACTCTCTTCCATCAAGCAGAAGGTATAAATGTTTTGTAAACACATACAAGAACAGCTTCTACCCCACCATTATCAGACTTCTGAAAGGATCTTTTTAATGTTAATATTGATCTCTCTCTGTACCTTCATGGCAGCTACGACACAGAAAACTGCACTCTGCCTGTTACCCTGATGCACCTGTAAGTAAAATCTGCCTGTAAAATATGTAAGACAATGCCTCTCACTGTATCTTGGTACACGTGACAGTAATAAATCAAATGAAATCAAGAAACAAAATTCAATGACAAGTAAAAATTTTGCAAATGTGAAGGTTTAATTTTCTGGAGCCCTGCAGAGTACCCCTTGACTAATTTTACTCCTTTGTGGCCGATCCAGGGTTTGTTAAGAGAAGTATAGGGTTGGGAGTTTTAGCACAAAGACCTAAGAAATCTGATGGAAATTTCCTGCAGAAGTGCTGAAGTCCCATCCACCTCACCCTAGTTAGATTTAAATTAAGTTTAAATATTAATTTATCCATGTCTGTTCCTGATCAGTTGTGGCTTGCCTCACTAAATGAACACATTCAAAGAGGTGGCATTAATTGTAAGGTGGTGTTAAACTCTAACGGGCCTCCTTCTTGACCTAATGTTATTAGTTGAAACATTGCCTTGCAACCTTAAATTTAAATTTATCTCAGTATTTCTCTCTGTCTGGTGTCTTAATTCCTCTTCCTCAAAGAAATTCAGCACAGGAAAGAGGAATGTTGATTCCACTTGCTTCATTGAAAGTGACGAAGAGGGCGAGAGTGAGTCCACAAGGATGCCAGAAGTGTTGAGAAATATCTGGTAAACAGACCACCACAAACATTGAGTGCAGAACCTATGTAGCTTTCAGTTGCTTATTCTGGATCTGGAATTCCTCTTCTCTAGAGGAAACCACTACAACCCTCAACTGTTATGTATCCAGGTTCCCTGAGAGGGCACAAAATCATATCTCTTAATTGGTTGTACAACACAGAATCAAAAAGGTGAAAAATGTGTGGTTCTTTCCAGCAGGTTTCCACTACTCTGAACCACACCCCTGGATATAAAGGCTAAATTAAACTGGTGAGCTGTATGAATCATTGGCCTCAATGTTATTGTGGGAGGTGATAGCCTAGTGGTATCACCGGATCATTAATCCAGTGACACAGGTAATGTTCTCAGGGCCAAGTTCAACACCTGTCATGGCAGATAGTAGAATTTGAATTGAATCAAAATCTAGTCCATTATGGTGAGTACTGTCACTTCCAGTTTTGATCTGTATGGGTTTGTATATGGGGTCCAATTCTCTATGTTTGGTGAGAGATAGAGAAAACTACTGATGCTGGAGTCTGAGATAATGTAAAAAATGACTATACCTCCAGTTGCAAACCACTTCAACTCCCCCTCCCACTCCTTGGGCAACATGTCCATCCTGGGCCTCCTCCACTGCCACAACGATGCCACCCGAAGGCTGGAGGAACAGCACCTCAGATTATGCTTGGGAACCCTGCAGCCCTATGGTCTCAATGTGGACTTCACAAGCTTCAAAGTCTCCCCACACCTGACCTCAACCCAAGATCAGCCCAGCTCGTCCCTGCCTCCTTGACCTGTCCATTTTTTTCCCCCCACCTGTCTGCTCTTCCCACGTCACTGACCAACCTCCACCCCTACTTCCTACCTACTAGATTCATCCCCACCTCTTTGACCTGTCCGTCTTCCCTCCCATCTACCCGCTCCTCCCTCCCAACTGACCAAACCCCATCCTAACTCCCTACCTACACTCATCTTTACTGGCTCCATCCCCACTTCCTTGACCTGCCCGTCTTCTCACCACCTATCTATCCTTTATCCACCATCCATCGTTGCCTCCCCCCTCGCTACTTATTTCAGAATCCCCTTCCCCTCCCCCATTTCTGAAGAAGGGTCAGACCCGAGACATTAGCTTTCCTGTTCTCTGATTCTGTCTGGCCTGCTGTGTTCATCCAGCTCTGCACCTTGTTATCTCTGTGCTTGGCGATTGCATTACAGGTAGAAAACTATGTCTCTAGGAATTCTCGTGCAGTCATGCCATTTTGCTGCTAGTTGATATTCAGATACATGAACATCAACTTGCAGCAAAATGGCATGACTGGCTCTCCTTAATATCAGTACACTCAGACAACGAAGGCCATCAGTTTAACTGGGACAAAGTAATCACAGTAGCCCCAGCCAAACATAGACAAACACGAGAATTCCCAGAGGCATGGTTTTCCACCCGTAATGCAATCACCAAACAGAATTGGACCTCATATACAAACCCATACAGATCAAAACTGAAAATGCCAGTACTCATCACAACAGACCAGACAGTATAAATTCCAAGTGGAGTAGAACAACGTTGCTTCATTGGAAGCCTCACTGATGTTACCTAGCATAGTGACAAAACATCTGAACAAAATCAAGCCAGCTCAGCAAGCAAGTCAACATCCTCACGCTCAACCCGAGCTACAGATCTTTGCGAAAACTTTAAATTATCAAGGAACCTCATCTTGTTCACCAAAGTCCTTTAGGGAAGGAAACTGCCATCTTTACCTGGTCTCCAGATCCACAGCAATATGGTTAATTTTTAAACTGGGATGGTCAATAAATGCTGACCTAATGAGCAACATCCTCATCCTGTGAAGAAATAAAAAAGGAATGGTTGGGGGTGGGAAGCTTCCTGCCCTGCTGGAAGTTTTACAGAAGGCAGGGAGGGGGTTGGGCAAGCGTTGGGCCGAAAAAATTAGGCATTTAAAGAGCTTTATCTACTCCTGTCACAAATTTATTTGTGGTGGGTGGCTGGGGGGGGGAATGGCCATGCCATGCGGGTTGGTGTTGAGTATGTGCTTGGGGTCACGGAGAACACTTTATAGTGCTCCCTGAGCCTATCGGAGGAACTCTACCATTTCTCTCTGCATTTCAAGGTGATACTTCCTACTTTATCCCCTCCTGCCCGACCTCTCAAACCTGCCCTTCCCCATTTCCCAGCCCCCAGCCCTCACTCCCTTCCACCCTCACCGCTGGGGCCTCCCAGCTTGGTCCCAGCAATGCCTTAGCTTTGTGTATGGTCTCATCATCAGGACAGGCTGCTTCCCTGGCCTGATCACCACTTAAATTATAAAAACGTGCTCAGCTGGCCTGTATGAGGGGTACGCTCTGTGGACGTCTGAACACAAGCTTTATTTCCCAAAACAGATCTGATTTGTAACTCCTCACCATTTTACCATTTCTCTATTTCAGAGGCTAAGGAGGAATAAATGCATTGTTTATTTTGTTATATAGTAGGACTTCTGCAGGGATAAAGTTTTACTTTCTTTTCTCCTTCCAGCATGCGGTTGCTGGAAAAGAGGGTCAGTTTTTTTTTAAAAACAAAGCAAAAGACGATCACTCACCGGTATCCCAGGCTGCCCTTCGGCTCCCCTTTGACCAGTCATTCCTTTTTGCCCCTTGAAAGAAGTGGTTACAATTTGACAAAACTATATGTTTTCCCTATTGAATGACAAAGCTGTAAAGATGCGATACAATGCAGTCAATACTTTTGGAGTTTTATGCTAGACACTTACTTCAGTGCCACCGGTCAACTGGTGACGATGAGCTGAATGGGTTTCATGAAATCACTACGGATTGAGATGTCAATGATGGAATCCCAGCCAGGCAAGCAGATACCTTCCACTCACATATTTTATTGGACATTTTGACAAAGGAAAAGGCCATTCAGCCTCTCAAGCATTTTTTGCCATTCAATGTGATTGTGGATGATTAATGGCCTATGTAGTACAACCATCGTTGCCCCTTAAATCCTCTAATATCTCCCATTGATTTAAAAAACCCCTCAGATTTAGACGTGATCCAGCATCAACTGCCACTTAACATTCCAAATTCTGACCATTTTGCAGAAACAGAACCTTTACTTTGCACTTGAAAGACTTAACTCTGACCTTTAGACCATGTCTGAGTCCAGGATTCCACAAATAATAGAAAAAGATTCTCTTTGTAACCACTTTATTCAAATCACCCTAGGAATATAACCAGTGTTTGTTTTAACTTTTGCTCATGATCTAAACTCCTAAGGTCCATCAAATATCACTACCCCTGGGAGCAGTCTTGTCTTTGACATGAGGCCAGAGAGTTTCTTAAAACTGTGTGCCATGTTAGGCAAAATGAATAGAGAAAACCATCAGGTAATAAAGTATAACAAAGCGTGAGGCTGGATGAACACAGCAGGCCAAGCAGCATATTAGGATCACAAAAGCTGACGTTTCGGGCCTAGACACCCCCATCCCCCTCTCTGATGAAGGGTCTAGGCCCAAAACGTCAGCTTTTGTGCTCCTGAGGTGCTGCTTGGCCTGCTGTGTTCATCCAGCCCCACACTTTGTTATCTCGGATTCTCCAGCATCTGCAGTTCCCATCATCTGAGGTAATAAAGTATCCCTATATCCTGAAAAACAATACAGACCATATTTGGCAGTCATTGAAGGTGCACCCCTCCCCAACCCTGAACAAGTGTCTAATTCACAATGGAACATTTCAGACTACTATTGTGCTAATATTTGAGGAATACTCACTAAAATATTTAGCCCATCATGTCAAAGTTTGTTTCCAGAAAGTAACAATACCTATCTTCGTAACATCTTCCTGCATCTTGTGATCTAGTAATTAAGCCAACGTTGATTTAATCTGGGAACCCACATGCTTGCATCCTGGGTGGTAACAAACCTCATTTGCTGTGGTTGTTGTCGTTAAAAAGGGACATGTCTGAGCATGTGAAAATCATATTAAGACTTGCCAGTGCAATGTGTTCTCTTTCAGTGATGACATGCCAGGTGCTCTTAAGACGTACTTTCAGCCAATGTTATAAAGTCAAACCAAATGTCTACAATACTTCCCCTGATGAGCATATTTCTTCCTCGACTACATTTAGTTTCAGAACTCAGTGAGCGCATTGCTTAATTTTCCCTGCTTCCGTCCAAGATGCTCTAGTAATGCTTAATGTTGTGGACTTTTCTAACGGCCTTTGAATGAAGCAGTTGTGTGGTTGCCTAGCTCTAACTACTGCATCAGGACACTGTGGCAGTTGGGGGGTGGTCTGCAGCACTTTGGGAGCTGTTATCATTGATAAACCATTCTGATTCCAATCTGTGCATAGGGTATCATGTGCAATATATAACAAGTCCTGGAACAGCAATATTAGACATTGAGTACCTATTATGCTCAGTTCAATACAAGCTCATTCACTACGCAAACAGCACTGGTCTAAGTGAAGCTAGATTTATTCCTCATTATATGTGTAAATATCATGTGGACAATGAAATTCACACGTGTATTAGATAGGATCAGGAGAATGTACCTACCTTGAGTCCTGGTAGACCTTGGGGTCCAGGAAGACCTCGAAAGCCCTACAGCAATGAACAAATTCAATAATGAGTTGTAAAGATGCTTTGCCACTTCAGAGAACTGGTTTGTATAGCTGCTGAGAAATTCAAAAATGGCAACATAATGACGTAGTTTTACCAGTGTCACTGGAAACATTTTTACAACCAGCCTTTAAAGTAGGAAAAGAATCTTCCTTGTCTTGTTGGATGAGATTTGTACTAACTTTCATCTGCTTTAACACATCAAAAGACATGCAGCACATAATGCAAACGACAAGAAAGATTTGTCCATTTTTCAAACAGCTTAGAGCTGAATCCTGGTTTGACATTAATCCAAATGGGACAATTCAAGACACGCAGAGTAATAGATTTTGGAATTTCCTAGTTGCGCTCTACTTTTTTCTCAAGTGGTTTTTTCTCCCCCCCATCAGAGTTCCAAAAGAGCACAAAAAAAGCATACTCGCCTTTATGCCTCAGTCACATGGGCAGGATTTTAGCAGTAGTGAGGAAAAGATTAACAAGAATATTTTCAGAATTTGAGGGACTACTTAGATAAGGTGGAGAAGCTGTTGTTGTTCTACTTGGAGGAGAAGAGGTTGAGAGGAGATTTGATGCAAGAGTTCAAATTCATGAGGGGTCTGGATACAGTAGACAGAAAGAAACTGTCCAAGTTGGAGGAGGGGGACCAGAGGGAAATAATACAAAATGCTTGACAGAGAACTAAGGTCAGTATGAAGATTTTTTTATATGCAGGAAGACTTTAGGATCTGGAATATGCTGATCGATTAGATACAGACTTAACAAAAATTTTGAAAATAAATTGGATAAACATTTAAATGGAAGCATTTTGCAGGGTTCTGGAGAAAGATAGCAACTTGGTCCTAGCTGAAAAAGCACAGCCAGTCAGACAGCTTCCGAGGAGCAGGAAAGTCAGCATTCCGGGCCAAAAAGTTGATTTTCCTGCACCTCAGATGTTGTCTGACCAGCTGTGCTTTTCCAGCTCCACATTTATTGACTCTAGCTCCCAGCATTTGCAGCCCTTACTGTCTCCATGTGGTACGACCTGAGATGCTTTTGCAGAAAAGCAGCATGGATGTAAAATTCTGAATGGCCATCTGTTCTATAATCTGATTACCTACTTTTTCATCTGAGGGAGCCATGCCCAGAAGAGATTGCTTGGGGGGGGGGGGGGGGGGGGTGGAAGTGGATTGTGGGCAGTATCCCTGTCCAGCATGGGTAAGCAGTGGGGAGGTGGGGGGGATGCTGTTTGTTGGCTAGCATGTGTAGGTAAGCAGCAGAAAAACCATCAAAGTAATGCGTGTATTTGTCTTCTCACAGTCATGAAGCTCCCCATCCCTGAACAATCCCTGCAAGTGTCAAATGGATCACCAACAGAAGACACTGCTGAGCAACATTCCAGCAAAACTACTGGAAAACGTAAATCCAGTATTCTCAACTCTATTTCTTTAGCCTGTATCTAAGGCAACCTTTTTAAAACATCCTGGATCAGTCTTCACTGCCAGGAACAAACAGATGATAGTATTTGTTCATTCTACTTGCACTCACCTATCATCTAAATTTTCTGTAAGCCAGAGAGCTGAAATAGTGTTCCACACTCTACCAGGGATCAGCGAGCCATGTGAACAATACAAGCAGCTGCCTGTATCCTAAACCATTTAGACTGAAGAATCGTTATTGAATAGAGTATGAAGCAGGAAATGTCAGAATATTTAATTTAATGTTAATCCCAAATACAAAAACCTAACTAAAGACAGCAAAAGAGAGATGGCTTCAAGAGAATGAAATAAGAGACAAAGAAAACAAAATTGTAAAATAAATCTCCAACAAGAATTAAAAGAGTGACATTCCATCCTCATCAAGGTAATTTTCAGTGCAAAAATGGCTGTTTAGTAATCATTAAGACTTGGCACACTATTAAACATTAATTGCATTAAAATAGGCAAGACACCAATTTATCCAGTGAGTTAGTAAGTAGTTATCAATATCTTTCCATATTTCTCATTACAATGTTTCTCAGCTATGCTATGACAAGATAGGCAGCAAGTTTCATATTTCTGCATTTCATTGCACAACAGGCCATTGAAGTTACTGTGTAATTTGCAATTTAATAATGATGAGCACTGATAGCATTGCTGATGTTCCTGGGATTATAGAAATTATTGCATTTTCCCAGAAAACATTCAGTTAATTCCATTGCACAATTATGCTAAGTTATGTCATATATCTGCAGTATGTAGACACCAATCATTCATATCACATAGTGACTCAAAGTTGGTCAGGTAAAGTTTGAACCTGAGAAAATCATATTATCATCACCTTAGTTTACCTGGGCTTCTGTTTTTAATCCTGTCTTTTATGTACTTGCTGGAGAATGGCAACTTTGTACACTTTTCGTTGTAGTCCTGTATTCCTGCGCTCAAGTACATGTGACAAGATAAATCTCAATCTAAATTTAAATCTACTGGCATCTATTCCTTATTTTTAAAAAATATATTTTGAGAACCTTCTCACAGGCCCATTTCCTATTGCTTGCAGATGTCCATTTTAAGTTTAAAAGTTGAAGCCCAGCTGTGGCTTAAACTCAGTCCATCTTTGAAGTCAAAACAAGATTCAGTCATAACAACTGTTTAAATGCCAAATAATAGTTCATGAGTCTAATGTGGGTATTCTAGGACAAGAAGAATTATCATTGTAACCTTTTGGAGTATTTCCAGTGTCACTACTCCAGTTTTACAGACAGATGCCAGTAATACTGATCCTGTGCTAGTCACAAACAAGAGCGGTCCCATCATTGTATCATTTTGATAAACAGTCATAATTGCCAAAATGATACTTACATTTGAGCAAAACACTCCAGGGTTAATTTTTGATTGCAGATGGATTCTAAGTGAGCAGTGGACAAATGGCATGAATCTGATGTGTTCCATCTGAAAGGTGGACCCTTATTTACATTTCATTGGTGGGCTGCCCATTGCAAGGTGGGATTTTCAAGTGTTATTTCAAAGAGTAAATGCATCTCAAACTGTAGGTGCAATGGAAACCATGTATAAATGGGTGCTGCTTAGAATTTTTGGAGGATTGGTTTGTGGATTCACAGCTGCAGGTACCTGTGCAGAAGGTGAGAGCACACCAAAAGGTGAGGGCACATCCTTCTTATCCCTTTGGACAACGGAATTCAACCTGATGCTAAACAAGAGAGAGCAATGTGGTCAGATTTGCTCACATTTATAGGGGCAGACAACAGTACAGTTTAGGATCTAATGCATTGGAGGCTAGTATTCAACATTGGAATGCCACTGTATCCAGAGACTTCCAGCTCATTTGAGGCAGCCTCCTGGCAGCAAGCCAGGGAATCTCAAGGCTCCTGGTCCTAACTGTAACACTTCGGGTAGAAGGCTGTCAGTGAATAGATCTGCAGGGGGTTTCCCCTGCTCGAATCAGCTTTAAGCTTCTTGAATTTAATAATTATCTGTGCAAGCAGCAGAGCTGTGCTTCCATGTTCAGGTGCCTTTACACTTTCCTATCTGTCCCAGCAGCGTCTACCCTTCCCGATGGGGCTAGACATCACTGTGCTCTCTTTGTTGAAGCCTGCAGGATTGGGAGTAAGGCTACTGTCCTTGATGGGATAGGGAGCCCAGAGATAGCCAATTAAAAGAACACCACTGGGAAAGGTGTCATTGATGAGTGCATTGAGAACTTGGGTTGGCTCATCATCGAGGTTCCTGAAATCGATCTCCATCTTTCAAGACACAATGTTCAATGCCACAGATGTTTCAATGGAAAGGCAAGAACAATGTTTCCCGTTTTCCATCTATTTAACATGGTCATAGTTCTTCCCATCACTGTTGTGTTATGCCTCACAGCAGATAGGCCATAAGAGATTGACAGATATGCTGATGTCTTCATTGTATCATGGCACATGATCAGATGGTGTAAAATTCTCAGTATCCACCTTAAGGTCTATCCTCTTGCACCACAATGTAGTGGTGGAAACTTGCTGCAGTACATCTGATTTGCTTAACTTGAGTACAGACACTTGAATGCCTGTGATTGTACTATCCATATGCAGATACCAAGTGCTTAATAAATATTTGTTGCATTCTTCAGGACAACAATGTCTCATGCTTATTACTAACATAAGAATTACGGGATTACATCAGTATTTCTCACTACATCACACCATGGCATCATCTCACCTGTAGTGGCAGCGCTGCAGTACACATAAATAAATGCTTATAAAAGAATCCTTAATGAAGGATGGACAGATTATAATGAAATGACCAACCTCAATAACTTGATGTGAGTACAGATTTCCAACTTACATAGCTAGGTGACCTTTAATCTACTTAAAGTTCAAGTCCAATTGAGCTAAAAGTCCACTATCTCTTACAAAAATAAAACAAAAGTTTTAGTCCAGATCCCAACATATACAGCAGTCAAAAGGCTTCCCACAGGTTTAGATGTAAAATCAGCATCTAAAAAGCTTCTTACAGGCTCAAAACTAGCATAAGTAGTCAAAGGATATTGTCAGTTTAACTCCATAAGCATGGCTGTTCAGTAACATGGTATCTTAGCTCTTAAAAAAAATTGCGTGTCTAAGAGCAGTTTACCTACTGGGAACAGGATGCTGAGTTGGATAAGCAGGTGAGGTCATATTGAATGGTGGAGCAGGACCGAATGGCCTACTTCTACTCCTATTTTCCATGTTCCTCCATTTCAACAAAAAAAATGGAAAGCAAGTGTTTGACTATGGGTTGGGCAGTGAATGACACCTTCACCAAACTACAGCAATTTCAACAAACATTTTCTTTATTCATTAACGGGATGAAGGTGTCACTGGCTAAGCAGCATTTAGTGCCCATTCCTAATTGCCCAGATGGTAGCTAAGGGTCAACCATAGTGTTGTTGATCTGAAGTCACATGTAGTCCAGATCAGTTAAGAATGGCAGTTTCCTTCCCTGAAGGATATTAGTAAACTAGATGGGTTTTTCCTGACAATTGACAATGGATTCACAGCCATCATTAGATTCTTAATTCAAGATACTTACTGAATTCAAATTCCACCATCTGTCATGGCAGGATTTGAACCCAGGTGTCCAGAACATGTTCTGAGTCTTTGGATTAACAGCCCAACGATAATACCACTAGGCCAATGCTTCCCCCCATATGTGCCTTTAGCTCTTAGTTCAAACTGTAAATGACCCCAAGAGGAGGCCTCTTAAATTAGCACTTACTATTGGTAAGGAAGGACTTAAATAAACAAACACATCCATTGCTTAAGGATGATAAAACAGATCCAAATGAAGATCTAAAGAGTACTTGAGGGCCAGCACAAGGCACAAATCAACTTCTGGGTTAACGAGCTCCCACTCACTACAATTGATGGATTTGTTACTGCATGCCACAGCAAAAGGAATGATGGGATTTAATCAAGTGAGTAATCTTCTCTACTCTAAACAAAGCATGCTGGGAACATCTCCCAGGCAAGAAAAAGGGCCATACCATTGACCCCTTGTAGGAAGATCGACACCAGAATGAAGTCAGAGTTGCAGACCAAAATCAACAACTTGCTTTGGGTGCAGACAGCACTATTGCTATGGTCAGCATCAAACTAGCAAGATCTGTAATAGATACCGTTTGTCACATCCATCCAGAAATTGTTCAGAATTTTCTAATATCTTGTCAAGCATGTGGTACCAAAGATCATTGGGCACACATGTACACAAAATCTGCTTTCAAAAGCTGAACTAAACCCAGGGAACCAACAAAATGGCACAACACCACAATGCTGACAGCATGGAAATTCATCCACGTGTACACCGAAGTATCAATGAAGTGATCAACCAATCAACTGAAAAGCAACCATTCAAAGTTGATCAAACCTTTCATATTGTCAATTTCACACACCATGTCACAGTTACAAGACAAACAGACCATCAACATTGCATGTCCCCAAAGGGCAGCTTGACAAAACATGAAAGGAGCTATGCAGGAGCTAGTACTAACAGGAATATTTCTCATCCTAAAAGACATGTGCCACAACAGGTGGTGCTCCATGGTACCATCTATAAAAGACTGTCTCAGCAATTAATGGATCATCAATTCTGTGTAGTGGCAAAAATTACACTGAGGTGCTAATATGCAAGCTCAGCCTGGATTCCTGAATTTCTCTACCTGGCGGTTGTTAGTAGTCCAGCAATGGCAGGACTACCATTATGCACTGATCATAGCATCGTGACCATTCATGAGATTCAAACTACATCCACTGGTGAGGATGGAATATGCATAGGACTTGCCCTCTGGGCAATTAGGGGTAGTCAATAAATGCTGGCCTAGTCAATGACACCCTCATCCTATGAATGTATAATGAAAGATATAGGGCTGGGCCTTGCTCTCACAAAACATCTGGACTGATTACCTCCCTACTCTGCTAAAATGCATTGCGACAACATTGAGTCAGCAATCCAATGCTATCCTGCCAGTCCCCAATATCACAGAAGGTGAGCACATACCTACATTAGAAGTCTGTCTGTGGCTTTTGAAAAAAAATTGACAAACTAGTTTGTTAAAGGCCAAGTAAATAGTCATTTTTCAATCATTACATGGAAATAAAAATCTCAGAGTATAAGCCAAGTTTGAAGAGATGGTACCCAGGTGGATGAAAAGGCTTGCAAACGGGACTGTGACTATGTAGCAGCAGAGTCTGCTAATGAAGCTGACAGAATGTGGGTGCTAGCGTTCTTTATTCTATCACTTTTTAAAGCTGACCTAAAGAAAGGTCAGGGCAAGGGGCGGGGATAAAAGCTTAAATTGGAAGCCCTGCAACTCATAGTCTAAGCCCTCTCCTGCTTAGTGCCTTACCTAAGGTTTGGCACATTTTCCCCCCCACCCCTTCCCAATACTTGCCACCTGGCCATTAGTTTTCTGGTGGACTCAGTTATAAGAAATATGAGCAAACTGACCGTGCATTTCCAATTCTGTACCCTTCCCAGCCCAGTCAGAACCGTAAATTCCAGCACATGGACTTGAATTGGCACAGAAGCAGCATTTATTCCATCAAGTTAATAAAATGTGAGGCTGGATGAACACAGCAGGCCCAGCAGCATCTCAGGAGCACAAAAGCTGACGTTTCGGGCCTGGAAGGGTCTAGGCCCGAAACGTCAGCTTTTGTGCTCCTAAGATGCTGCTGGGCCTGCTGTGTTCATCCAGCCTCACATTTTATTATCTTGGATTCTCCAGCATCTGCAGTTCCCATTATCACATTTATTCCATCAAGTCTTTTTTTTAGTACACAAGTCATAGTATTTTCACATCAATATATGGCTACAACTTGACATGACAGGGGAGACCAAAGAGAGTTGGGTCATGCTGGGAAGGCCAAGATATCTCTTCATTCAAAAAAAAACTTGCTTTTCATTGCAGATCCAGAAATACTCCTGAAAAGCAAAGCAATTGCCCTGCCTGCGATTTTTCCAGAGTCCAGTAGGCCATTCCTATGCTGGCAGCAAGCCTACAATGTTACAAAGGCTAATAGTTGCTTTCTGCATGTTATAAACAGGATGTGAAAAAGTACAATGCTCATAAGGTCTGGAGGTTAGAACAGGTCAGGCATCAAATATTCATTGACACATTCTCCTCTCTCATGTATGATCAAAATCTACCCAGACTACCTACTGTTACAACTATAAATTCATCTAATTATTATGTATTCTATGCCTAAACCAGCTTGTGAAAATGGTGTCTAAAATTTTAAAGCTGGCTTCCCATGGTGCTTCTTCATTACCGTTCCTTGTTCCGGAAACAATTATGGATGTGACGGTACAGTACAAACTCATCTTAAAATTCTTCTCAAATTAAACTAAGTTTCTCTCAATTACATATGATCATGACTTATGGAAATGAAAATTGCGGTCTTCCAAAAAATATCTTTAATAATTGTTGTAAATATGTTTAAGAGGCTAAAATATTTTAAACGTATTGTGAACAAAGGCAAAATAATCAACGATTTGAAAAATGCTGAGAATAATTTGAAATAAAGATTTCTAGAATATTGCCCCAAGCATACAGCTCTGACATGTCTGAACCCTAAACTTTAAACTTCTTAATAAAACTACCCCCATTCATGTAATGGGGCTGTAACCTACACAACAAATGACTCCAACCATCATACACAGTTTTGTTTCTTTCATGATGTCCTTTGGAAGGTTAATTCAACACGCTTTGCATATTAGAAATGTTCTGAATGTTACTAAAATTATATGAATTTCACAGTAAAGCATTGAAGAGCTGATTGGTGACCTCTGATTAGTGGCTTGCATTGTATAACACAGCAAGTCTATTTGCCACTTTGGCATTAAACAGCAATGTAAAACCTCTGACTTTTATGAGACAAAAAAGGCATTTGTACAAAATGTTATGACCGCCCTCCCTTTCTCTCCCACCTTTTACATTTTCATTAAAACAAACAACATACTGTAGTACAGTTGTTCCATATAAATTAAAGCCTAAAGTTCAATTGTTAGACTACTTTGAGGATTGAATCAGAGGCCTAAACATAAAGTACTTTTTCATTCTGCTTGTGCAAATGAAAAATCATTGAGAAGGCTCAACTCCATTGGGCATTTGTCAAACTATTCATTTGGTCATGGTGACAAAGATATTCCCTCACCCTGATTTTATTTTGGCTCTGTCACAAGTGAAATTCTTCTGCTAATTCTCGTTGCTGCTGGTTTTATTTATCTGCAGTCACAATTGTATTAAATAGTACCTTCAGCATAAAACATTGCAAAATGCTTTACAAATGCGTTATAAAAGAAATATACACACAGCCACTTGATGAAATGTTAGGTAAAATCTTCATGTGGTGACACTGATCGTAAGCACTCATTAGATCAGGTGATAACACTATCGTCAAAAAGCTAGGTTTTAAGGAGACGTTTAAAGGAGGAAAGAGGTAGAGAAGAAGAGATTTAGGATGGGAGATCCAGAGGTAAGGGCTAAGTAATTGAAGGCACAACCAGCAATAATGGAGCAAAGAAAATTACAGATGCTTAAGAGGCCAGAATAGGAAGAGCACAGATACTTCAGAGGGTTGTAGGGTGGGAAACTACAGAATTGAGAGAGGCCAGGCCACGAAGGAAATTGAAAAAAAATGAAGATTTCAAAATCAAGCTGGTGCTTAACTGGGAGCCAAGGTAAGCACAGATTTGGGAGGTAAATTTAATGTGAGTCAAGATAAATGGAAGCAGAACCTTTCCATTTTTGAATTTTTCCATATTTGAATGGTCAAGTTTGGAGGAAGCAAAGGCATGGATGATGTTTTCAATGACAAAAGAGCTGGGATAGGGGAAAGTTATGGGCTGTGTTACAGCGTTGGGGACAAGCAGTCATAGAGCAGATATATGATTAAAGATCATCTGAAGCCAAGCATAAAACATCAAGATTATGATGAGATAGTGGGAACTGCTGATGGTGGAGAATCTGAGATAACAAGGTGTAGAACTGCACAAAGACAGCAATTTCTGAAGAAGGGTCCAGACCCAAAACATCAGCCTTCCTGCTCCTCTGATGCTGCTGGACGTGCTGTAATCATCCAGCTCTACACCTTCTAATTTAAGATAATGAACAGTCTGGTTTAGCTTCAGCTAGTCACCTTAGTTGGTGGCTAGGGAATCTTCGTTTGAGGCAGGAACTGAAGACAATTGTTCCTATCTTCCTGACACTTAATTGGAATGAATTTCTTCTGAATGTGTGATGAATTAGAGTTAGTGAGGAATTCAGACTGGGACTGATGCCTTGGTGCTATCAGTTTACATATGGAACTGTTGTTGACTGTTCAGTTGATATTTCTGATGGTCAGCATGTGAATGAGGAATGAGAGAGTGAAAGATAGATTGCACTGACCCTATCTTTCCTAAAGGCACTGCGTTTTTCAGAGTATAGTTCTATGGATACTATTTTTTTTTGCAATTTGAATAATTTCTTGTTCTTTATGGCTGTACCTTATTTTTAGGTGGAATCTCATGGGGACTAAACAACATGGGCTAGAGGAAGGAATGTGGCAGAATCACGTGAGAAGTCCAGCAAGACCTATCTCAATGTCAGGAACAACTTGCTGCATCTTCTGACTAAGTTCAGGTATTGGGGTGAGTTTCTTGCTGAGCAGCTGTGAATCACCTATCAAGATGTGGAAGTCCCAGTGTTGGACTGGGCTAGACAAGGTCAGAAGTCACGTGACACCAGGTTATAGTCCAACAGGTTCATCTGAAATCATTTGCTCCTTTTTCAGGTGAAGGGAAGCACACAGGCACAGAATTTATAGGCAGAGATCAAAAGATTGTACAAATGGTGTGAGTGAAGTGTCAATGGGGGCTGAATAACAAATCTCTGCTTTTGATCAAAGATGTCAGATGGTGCAAATAAAGTGTCAACAGCTGAATAACAAGTGAAAGGATGATTTATAATCCAAACATCTTACTTTTACTTTTTTCCTAATTATCTCTCTGTCTCAATCAGGTCATAGTCCTTCACTTGTTATTAAGCTGTTGACACTTTACTCACACTGTCTGATCACGTTATTCAGCCTGTCAACACTCCACTCAGACCATTTGTACCATCTTTTGATCCCACTGCCTATAAATTCTGTCCCTGTGTGCTTCCCTTCCCTTCATCTGATAAAGGAGCACACTCCGAAAGCTTGTGATTTCAAATAAACCTGTTGGGCCACAACCTGGTGTCGTGTGACTTCTGACTTTCACCTATCAAGGGCAATTATTGCTTGTTGACAACATTACTAACCATACACCTCACCTCAGTAACTTGCAACTATCCGATCTACCACCCGCCATGGGCAAGCTTGATGCCGAATTCTCAACAAGGTCAGAGCAGGCATCTGGTGACAATCTGAACTCTCGCCGCAAGGAGCCTCCATGTTGTTCACCATACAACAACGGATCAGGGTATGATCTACGAGCATCAGATAAACACCCCTCATCTACAGACACTGGCAACTGATAATTGCCAACCCCACAGAAGCTTCATGTCAAATCCACTTACCGGATGCTCAGGAAACACAAACAACACTGGGCACACCCGCAACTGGCAGTAAAAGGCTGCCTCAAGAATAATTTGTGCTCATAACAGGCACAGATTAGAACATGCTACATCTCAGGGTTCATAAAAGAAATTGCTGGAGTACCTCAGCAGGTCTGGCAGCATCTTTGGAAAGAAAGTGACTCAATGTTTCAGGTCCCTTCCTCAGCTCTTGAGAAGCAGTCCACACTCAGTCCAGGGCTTGGCTACATTTAGTCATCTCTTTGGGTTGCTCACAATCCACAGGATATATCCAATGTCTGTCCAGAGAGTGGGCAATAGTCAGTCCTGCAGGGCCATCATTAACAGTCAGAGAATTGTATGTTATCAGTCAGGGGAATACACTGTACAGATAGTCTGCAGGCTGATTGCTGAGAAGACAGTGTGGGAGAGTCGGGGTGTGCTTGTAAGAACTCCACTTTGATCCCAGCCTTGGGAGACTGTCTGTGAGAAATTTGCATGTTCACCTTGTGTCTGAGAGAGTATCCACCTGGTGCTCCAGTTTCCTCCCATAGTCAAAAGATGTGCAGTTCAGGTGGATTGGCTATGCTAATTTGTCCTGTAGTGTCCAGGAATGTGTAGACTAGATGGATTAACCACAGTAAGTGTAGGGTTTATAGGGATGGGGGATGGGATGGATCCAGGTGGTTGCTCATGGCAGACACCATGGGCTAAATAGCCTCTTTCTGCCCTTTAGGGGATTCATTGGCTATCTGTCAGATTGTTTGCCTGATATAATGTTCTCCTACTGGACCATGACCAGTTGCGGATCTGTAGTGGGCATTAGGAACAGAGGAGCAGTGTATTAGATCGGGTGTTCAGACGGAATGTAGATAAGGACAGGTAAAGTGTGCGGTCTGGTGATTAAACAGTGACAAGGATGAGAGAATGGGGTTATACTTTTGAGGGAGTCTCAGCCAAGACAGTTGTGTGCCATGAGCAACTTAGCTTTGTGTCTGTTGTGCCATTACGTTGCCAGTGATGGCTCACACTGGATTGCCAACACTTGTCCAGCATTCACTGCAGCCTTTTAAAGATGGCATAGATGACAGGGATGCTTGACTTTTGGTAAATATCTGCTGAGTGGCAAGTTGTTTTGCCAACAGTGAACATCAAGTTGAGGCTAGTATCAGATAAGGGCATTATAGTGCGGATAGGTAGCTGATGGGGTGAGTTTGGTGAGATACGATGAAATGCTTGCTCGACTTCAGCGAGCTATCCTCCATGAAAGTCAACAAAACTGACACAGCCAGAAAAACATAAGACTCAGCCCAAATCAAAACAGAAATTGCTGGAGAAACTCAGCAGGTCTGGCAGCATCTGCACAGGCAAAGAAGATTTAATGTTTCGGGGTCACCAGACCCAAAATATTAACTCTGGTTTTCTTTCCTTAGATGCTGCCAGACCTGCTGAGTTTCTCCAGCAATTTCTGTTTATTTTTCAGATTTCCAGCATCTGCAGTTCTTTGGTTTCTTTTGTAAACTGCGTTTAGAGTTAAGGCAATGGGGTACAGTGGTTAAGCGCCAATTCCGATTGCAGTTTCAGGTTGACTTGAGTAATTGCTTTGCATTAGTGCTCAAGGTGAAAACAAACAGAATTTTTGCAGTTCCCTAAAACAGGACCAGAAAGACCAACTGTCACATTCTAACTATTGCTTTGCTATCATCACTTGTTGCATTGCATAATTGAACCTAGGATTTTCTCGTTTGCATGATCCAGTTCAGTTCCACAACAGTGCACATATTGCCTGAGCATTACCACTGTCATTAAACACTAGGTTAAGCTGCAGATGGAGTACATGGGAGATACAGGCTTTTTTAAAAGAAGTGCAAGACCGATGGCAACAACGTGCTTGTTCTACAAAGTAATTGTTATCCCAAAATTCTAACCAGACAATTGTCAAAACCTTAAAAGAAGTAGTGATGAAAAGACTACACGTCCTCACCCATAAAGGCAAAATAGCTTTGCGCTGACATAGCTCATGTGGTAATACACCATCAGAAGATCTTCAGCTCAAGCCCTAATACGGAACTTCAGTGCATAATCTAGGCTGACGCAGCAGCTACATTGTCAAAGATAGTTTCCTTCTGCACATACAACTCTCAGCTTCCAGCTCTCTTCCTCCCAAAGCCATGCCTCTGTTACCAAATACTGATTTCCCCTGTTTGAAATCAAAATGTAACAAATAACAGCATTTTACAGCAATAGTAAGGAACGCAAAGTGTATTCACAAGAGATAACAAGCAGTAAGTTAAGTTCTGCTCTGTTGTGGTTGCAATCTCTTGTCAATTTTGAACAATTCCTTAACGATAAAGTGTAGAAGATAACCGAAAGAATTATAACATCATTTCCCTTAAGGTGCTACCAGTTAGTCAGGTGACATTTTAAAAACAATGTGCAATTCCCAGAGAATTTATTGATTGACTTAATGAATAAAAGGAAACACTAAAAACAAAAAAGACCCTGTACTCATTTTGATTCAGCATTTTTAGGATTATTTGAAAACTAATAGGATTAATCGTTGTTCTAAATCACAAAGTATTTCCCATATGGTACCAATGAACTTCATATTTCAAGTGATATATTCATTGAAATTATTGGCACAAAATAGTTTGGAAAAGAAATGATATCACAAACAGGATTGAGCCCTCAAGGAAAAAGTAACATGTTTTCTTCTGGAGCATTTTCATTTTATCAGTAAAAATATACAAATTCACAATGTATTATTAAAAAATATCCAGAAAAGGTACTTTGAGTAGCTTTCCAACAGTTCAAGAGACACAGCTCAAAATTAATACTAAATTCCTTAAATAAAAGCCATGTTGATATTTAATTCTTGAGGTCATATTTTACACTGTGCCAGCGTTACAAAATGAAAATGAAGGAAAAATGGTGAGCAAGTTCTATGGAGGGCAATAATAACTAAAGTGTTCATTTTTGCTCAGAAATGTCTACTATTTGTAAAAGGTCAACAATAATAAAATTATTTTGGAACAAATAGAACAGGTTTTCCTTCTTAATTAAAATGGTCACCAGCCACCATAAAACCTCTTATGGAACGGAGGAGTGGGGTGGTGGTATGCACGCATTAAATTTCACTCATTATCTTCTAGTTTTTGTAAAACATTCCTCCAGAAATAAATTCTAAAGCATCATTTGCAAATCTTGATGGACGTACCAGTGCATTTTGATACTTCTAGCAACTTGCTTATCTGTATTTGTGGATCTCTTTGCTGCTCTACCCACTTTGGTTTCTTACCTTCCAAGGAATAATTGCTCTCTTTAGTCCCAATATTAAAATGAACCACCCCACACACTTTACCAAACTCAACTTAATTTCCACATTTCCATCAACATTGCAAGCCTATGTTGAATTTGTACATCATTACATTCAAACATCTGCTTTCTACATTGAAATAACTGCGCAGAGGCTGGTATCCCATCAGCAGGTCACCTGTTATTTACATGTGCACAGTACACCAGTGTGGCCAACCACTCAGAATCAATCCCAGAAATAAGGAGATTCTCAATCCTCTGTTTATATTGATTAGCCAGGGCTCCCTGATTGGCCCATGTTAACAACTCTAATCAAGGATCTTGTAGTCAATAAGATCGACCTGGTTCCAATCACTACATTCATCTCCCCACCCAAGTCTGGGGATGTCGGCCTGGTCTTTCCCTTGCAGCTTCTCCTGGGACGTTTTTGTCCCAGGTCCAAATCCTCTGACTTGGACCTGGACACAGGCAACATTTACCAGACAGTAGCCCGTGTCTTATTTCCAGAGTGTTTCAGGAGAGTCTTCTCTTATTTCAATGGTAATGGTATTGAGACAGCATCCATCATGGACTCTGAATTTTCCTTGACTCTCAGAGAGGGAGAACCTATTGTTTCTGACAGGCTTTCTGGCTGTTCTGAGGGGCCAGATATGTTTTGCTCCTGCCCCTTTTGTGAGGTAACAGCTTTAAGGTGATCTACATGTTTGTTCACAATTGCCTTACCTACCTGAACATTGTATGTCACTAGTCCTGACCTCATGTTAACCTCGCCTCATACTCATGCGGGTCCATTTCTTTGTCAAACTTGATTACCTGAATTAAATTGTCTTTTTCATTTAGAGGAGGCACGTGGCCAGCATTGGTGTTCTTGCGGCTGTTTCACCCTGCTCCCTACAGTCTGGCAATATCAGGTTTAATCTGGCACAGCATCTTCTCCCCATCAGCATTTCTGCTGGAGCTATCCCTCTTGGTCTGTGTAATCGAACAGGAACTGGGACAGTTTGGTATCAAGTGACGCTGTAGGTTGTTCTTTTAAATCTGCCTTCAATGTTTAGACTGCATTTTCTGCCAAACCATTGGACAATGGATTGCATGGAGCTGTCTGAACATTATGAATGCCATTCAGCTTTAGGAGATATTTGAATTCCCTCCAGGTGAATGACATCCCATTGTCTGTGACCAATACTTCAGGGATTCTGTGTATTACAAAAGATACTCATAGTTTTTCAACTGGTATCCCTGAGTTTGATGAATGAATGCTATGCATGTCCAACGACTTTGAAAGGGCATCCACAATGATCAGGAACATTGAGTCCATGAAAGGACCAAAATAGTCAACTTGTGATTGAATCCAGAGTTTACCCAGCCGTTCCCGTGAATGTGGGGGCACCACAGGTGGCATTTTTTGTCCTTATGGTACCCTGGGCACTGTCCCACCAATGCAGCTCTGCGGGCATCTAATCGTGGCCAACAGATATAACTTCTTGCCAACATCTTCATTTTGGAAACCCCTGGATGATCCTGGTGGAGTTCAGCCAGTATCTGGCAGCCACTTTTACTGAGGACAATCACTCTTGCTCCCCACAATAATATGCCATCCTCTATGGTGATCTGGTCTTGCAGAGTCCAAAAAGGTTTCAGTCGAGGTTGTTACAGCCCTCTGTTTCCCCCATTATCACCAGCTGTTTAAGTTTTGTCAGGATGGAATCTTTTTATGTCCACAGACAGTGCCAGCAGTGACTGGAAAGGTATCCACAAAGTTTAAAATTAGAATGGATTCTTCTAACATGGCACCACTGGTGGAATATCTACCAGTAGGTGCAGGCTCAAGGCATCTGCATTAGCCACTTGGCCTTCGGAGCAGTGTTCCAACTTGTATGTGTTGAGGCTAAAGGCCCAACACTGAATTCGAACAGAGGTTATGGGTGGCACCACCTTGTATTGCTTAAGTAGCCCTTTCAGGGTTTTGTAGTACGTTACTATGACAAATTCATAACTGTGAAGGTATTGGTGGAACCTTCTCATACTAAAGAAGATTGCCAAACCATCCTTCTCTATCTGGGCATATTTGCATACACTACTGGACATTTCTGTCTGTTGGGCCACTCGCGAACCAACCCTACCCCAATACCATAAGGGGAGTCATTCAGTATCAGTGCCACCTTTTGCTTCTGACCGTAGTAGGCCAACAACTTGGACGACAATATCTACTTTTTCACTTCCCTAAAGGCTACTTCTTGGCTATGTGGCCATTTCCAAGGCTGATCCTTTTTCAATAGAAGGTATAAGGGTGCCAAGATGGAATATAGGTTATATATAAATTTCCCAAAGCGAATCATTAACCCAAGGAATGATCGAGGCTCCAGTACCAACATGGAAGCTGGAGCACTTCTGATCGCCCTTACCTTCAATAGGTGCAACCCGGTTTTGTTCACTCTGTAACCCAAGTAGGCTACTTGTGGTGCCTGGAAGTTTTCCTGCTAAGGCGTACGCCTACCTGGGAGAAATATTTAAGCACTATGTCCAAGTTCTCCAAGTACTTCTTACTGGTCATCCCGGTTATTAGTATACCATCCAGATAAATGGCAACCTGGGGTAGCCCTTGTAAAATGTTCTCCATTATCTGCTGGAAAATGGCTAAGGCTGATGATACCCCAAATGGTAATCTTGTACACTGGTACAAACGCTTATGGGTATTAACTTCTGAGACTCCTTATCTATTTGCAATTGCAGGTGCTTGGGGCTCATGCCCAGCTTTGTGAAGGACAGGTCCACTGTCAACTTTGCGTACAAATCCTCTATGCAAGTGATTGGGTATTTATCCAGCTGTGAGAAGCAATTTACCATTTGCTTAAAATCCCCACAAAGGCAAACTGAGCCATCAGGCTTCATAATCGGTGTGACCAGTTCTACCCATTCCACAAACTACACTGGTTTGATAATTCCTTTGCCCTCCAGCCTTCTGATTTCCACCTCTACTTTTGCCAACCAGGCAGCTGGCACCAATTGTGGAATTCCCTCTTGGTCAACATGTAAAGTGGCTTTGAGCCCTTTGATAGTCCCAAGTCCTTCCTGACAACTCCTAGGTATTTCACTAGGACTTCACTGAGGCCGCCATTTTCTAATCAAAAAATGTTGAGCCAGTCAAGTGAATCTTTCTGAACCAATTCTGCCCCAATTGGCTTGAGCCCGAGCCTCTTACTACCATCAGTGGTCAGTGCACCAACTGCTCCTCTTACGGGACGGGAACCAAAGTCGTACCCATAATCTGAAACAGTTGCCCAGTGTATGTTCTCATTATGGTGGAGGTCTTGTGGAAACCTAAGGTTTGGAGTCCTGAGTGAATCTTGTTAAAGATAGATTCTGCAACCACAGATACAGTTGTACCAGTATTGACCTCCACGGGAGCTGTGTAATCATTTAACTAAACATCAATTTTTATCAGTTCCGATTAAGTAATTTAATTCTTCCAATCTATATGTACAGAGACTCACCAGGTTCCCAGCCTATGAGTTTTCTTACTCAAGTCAGGCATTGTAGGATTCATTGCTGTCTCAAGTCTGCACATTAGCAACCACTATAGTGACTTGCCAGCCCAGATCCTGAAGATGTTGTTAGCCACTTGGCTGAGCCTCAGCTTTGTTATGCAATTCTGCTGCGAGATGGTCTAGTGTCCCTCTGCTCAGGGTATTTCCTGTGTGGTGCTCTGCAATTGCCTACTCTCAAGTGGTGTTCCTCAAGTTCATTTGGACAGGTGAGGGTGTCCACTTCCATTGGGATGCCCTGTAACTCCTATGTTTCACTTGCCACATTTTCCATTAACCAAGCCAGTTGCAGTGCCTGTTTAAAGTCTAATTGGGCTTCAGCTAATAGGCATTTCTGCATGTTTACATCATTAGTCCCACATTCCAAATGGTCTCTCAGCATCTCATTCAGGGTTAACTGAAAATCACATGCCTCTGCCAGTCATCTTAACCTTGTCAAATATTCTGGTTATGTATTTCCCCTGTTCTCTAACAGCTGATTAAAACTGATAGGTCTCAGAATTAGAGGAGATTTGGGGTCATAATATCCCTTCACCAAATCTGTCAACTCTTCAAAGGTTTTAACATCTGGTGCCTTTGTGAATGTTAAGCCCCTAATAACTAAGAATGCTGTGGATCTGAAAGCAGTCAGAAGAATGACTCATTGCTTTTCATCTGCCCCCAATGTCATTTGCCCAGGAAAAAAAAAATTGCATTCTTTCCACATGTGAGTCCCAATCCTCAACAGCAAGATTGAATGAATTGAGCTTCCCAAATAAAGGCATGATGCCATAAAGGCATGATGCCATAAATGCATTCCCTAATTCAAACGATGACTATTTCAAGCACATACTCCTCAGGCACATTCTGTTTTCTCCCTTTGCCATTGAAACAACGACATAGAGGCCAGTATCCCATCATCCAGTAACCCTTTATTTCGGCATGCACCATGCTCTGGCCAGTCAATTTGGAGTCAATCCCGAAAGTGAGGAGAGTCTAAATCTCCCAGTTATATTTGTCAACCCAGGGCTCCCTGATTGGTCCAGGTTAATAGCTCTAATCAAGGATCTCAATCAATAAGATCCACCTGATTCCAATCACTAATACATCTGTAAGACGTTCCTAAGAGCTTCCCAACTAATCAATTATTTCTGATGTACAGATATTGTTAATACATAAGCACATTTTGAGGTAGCTAAATCTCTACATAAAGGTTGCACAGACAATAAATGAGACGAATGATTGGTGAAACTGTTCATGCTTACAATGTGAAAGGAGGAATATTGACCATGGCATCGAAAGAACTACTGACACTTCTCCAAGTAGTGAAGGGTTCTTTTACATTCACCTGAGCAGTCAGAGTTCATCAGAGGATACCTTTGGAAATACGTCTCTTCCTTCACTGAACTGTTATCTTTGTTTGTGCTCAAACCCTAGAATAGCTTTACATCCACAATCTTTGAACCAACAAAAAATGAATGTTACCAGGGAGGCAATCAAAGAATAGCTTTATTGTTATTCCATAGAACTTGCAATTAGAAAGTCAATGCCACTCATTATAAACTGAGGAAGTGTGGACTTTTCACTAGAAATTATTTTATCAGGGTTCACTAATGCTCCTAACCTTACAATACAAACAGATTGCAGGAACTTTGAGGACAAAAGCTATACATTCAACAAAGAATGTTATATCAAAATACTATCAAGTTATGTTATAATAATTAAGTCAGCATATCAAAAGTTGACAAAACAAACTTCATAAGTTGTGCAAAAATGCTGACTTTCAAGAACTTGTATTTTGTTGTTCATTGCTTTCATTGGCTACTTATGCCTTCTATTGAACTCAATCTACTTTTGAAAATTCATTAGCAAGCCAGCCAGAAGCAGGAGCAATTATGGAACATTATATCTGGAATATTCTACCCAAATAATGACTATACCTTATGGCGATAGGAAATCACTGCATCATTAAATGTTGAATGTTCTCCAAGAGTGTGCTGGAAGAATACTGTTCAAAACATCTATTGTACATGGGGAGGTGGCATGGAAAGGCCTTCTAACCCTTGCTACCTGTCAGAACTGGGCAGAAAAATTGTTAAAATGCTTTGAGTGTCTTACTCAGCAACGTCCCACCCATATCCTGCTGTGGTGAAGCTGACCACCCACAGCCAGTGGGATCCTTATATATAAAGGTTGGCTCACATACAAGCATCCGGCTCCAAATGCAGTCTTCACTCAGCCCACCGGCTGAAGGCCCGTTAGAAGATCAGGTTTCAGAGAGGCCACTCAAGCCAAACTGGCCAGGAAGAGCTGGCAATCAAGATTATTTACCCAACTTACAATAAAAGTACAAAAATTGAGCTCAAATTTTCAGGTTCAGGTATCAAGACTGAGATTCAATAAACGTGTGAACCTTTCTTGAGTACTCATTCCTGATTGTCAGTAGACTGTCCACAAAGAAGGTCTGAATGTTTAGTTAGATTGTAAGCTATTTTAAATACTGGGCTCCTGCAACAGTTGGACTAGAATATATATTCATTTTTCTTTTTAATTAAGCTACTTTTATAATTTCCATTTCTCCCTCCACAGTGATTCATGCTGGGGTATAATTTCATCATGATTTGCAGGCCATTAAGGTCTTGAATTAGCAAATATAGTAATGAACCGGTGATAAACTAGCCCTCTACTCTGATCTCTAAGCTGCAAGAAGACTTTTCATATTTTGTTCTCCATCGGAAAAAGCCTTTTTGACAAGATGGTGGTGATATGTTTGAATAATAAATTAACAATCACTGATTCTAGACACACTGTCCAATGACTCTGGGCTGGCATTCTGAGACATATGGGAAGAAAATTCCTAATGCAGCTGTAGGCTGGTAAAGAATAATACATGCTCATGATCAACATACTGTTTGGTTCCTTCTTCTGTCTTTCCCTGCTCTGTACTCAGCATGGATCACCAGAGAGGAAGAAACAGAAATGAATAAAGTTGCCAAATTAAAATGAAACATGAATGGATTCCAGTCAAACTATTGCAGGAGGCCAGAATTTGAAATTGTTAATAGTTCTCTGCCCGTAGTTCAGTTGGCAGCGACGTCAACACCAGGGATTCAATTCCCATGCCAGCTGAGGTCACTTCGAAGGCCTCAACTCTTCAACTTGGCCTGAAGTGTGGTGACCCTCTAGATAAACTCACCACCAATTGTCCCTGTTGAATGAGAGAGCAACCTGTAGTTCTCTGGAGCCATGAAAAGTTTTAGGTCAATGCCTACTCACGATTACTCATTCATGGGAGAAAGGCACTTCTTAGAGCTGCCACTAGCAACAAGTGGGTCTAACTGCAGCCCACAACTCCCACATCCCATGATCCCAAATCACAGTCATCATTGTTTAGCATTGTTTAGAAAATTTATATAAATAATTACTTGTACATCTATAAAAATATTACATAAAGCATTTTTTATCATTTTGAGGGAGACTGGTATAATTACAACATTTAAAAGGCATCTGGTTATATACTTGAATAGGAAAGGTTTAGAGAGATATGGGCCAAATGCTGGAAAATGAGACTAGGTTAATTCAGGATATCTGATTGGCATGAACGAGTTGGACTAAAGGGTCTTGTTTCTGTGCTGTACAACTCTATGACTCTCTATAAATAAACAACTATATATAAGAGATAGTAGGAACTGCAGATGCTAGAGAATCTGAGATAACACGGTACAGAGCTGGATGAACACAGCAGGCCAAGCTGCATCAGAGGAGCAGGGAAGCTGATGCTCCGGGCCTAGTCCCTTCTTTTCTGAAGAAGTGTTTAGGCCCGAAACGTCAGCTTTCCTCCTCCTCTGATGCTGCTTGGCCTGCTGTGTCCATCCAGCTCTGCCTCTTGTTATCTTAACTATATATGAGAAGCAGTTCTTCAAAACCACAACCCTAGCAAGGAACTACACTTATGCAGGTATTCAGATATTCGTCCAAGCTATTTTCTGTCCATAAATGGAAGATGGTGAGGATAGTGCTTCTAAATTCTTGATTTTATACTCCAGGTGTGCATCACTCTCTGTCATGAGTGAAAGTACTCACCTCGACTCTAAATTCTCAATTTAGCTTAAACAGCACTGGTAAACATATGCACTCTTGCGAATACAAAACAGAGATTAAAGTTTGTGTATTAGTTATTATTCTTATTCAATTAATTTCAATGTTTAGTACAACTGAAACATTGGTTCACATTAATTCTCTCAGTTTCCTATTCAAATATGTTAAGTATTAAGCCTTTGGACAATCGCTTATTATAGTAAAAAAATTTCAAATATCTGGTTTTCATTGACAGGAAATTAAATGTTAAGTCTGTCATGAACCTTTTGTAGGTTATGATTTTCTTCTTCCATTTGCCAACCAGTCTCTTTGTACAAGCACCAAAGTGTTCATCTGTTGAAGACAGTGATAATGGGAACTGCAGATGCTGGAGAATCCAAGATAATAAAATGTGAGGCTGGATAAACACAGCAGGCCCAGCAGCATCTCAGGAGCACAAAGCTGACGTTTCGGGCCTAGACCCTTCATCAGAGAGGGGGATGGGGTGAGGGCTCTGGAATAAATAGGGGGAGAGGGGGAGGCGGACCAAAGATGGAGAGAAAAGAAGATAGGTGGAGAGGAGAGTATAGGTGGGGAGGTAGGGCTGCAGGGTGCCCAAGCGGATCTCACCCTCAGCAACTTCTCTTTCGATTCCTCCCACTTCCTACAGACAAAGGGGGTGGCCATGGGTGCCCGCATGGGCCCCAGCTATGCCTGCCTCTTTGTAGGTTACGTGGAACAGTCCCTCTTCCACACCTACACAGGCCCCAAACCCCACCTCTACCTCCGTTACATTGATGACTGTATCGGCGCTGCCTCTTACTCCCCAGAGGAGCTCGAACAGTTCATCCACTTCACCAACACCTTCCACCCCAACCTTCAGTTCACCTGGGCCATCTCCAACACATCCCTCACCTTCCTGGACCTCTCAGTCTCCATCTCAGGCAACCAGCTTGTAACTGATGTCCATTTCAAGCCCACCGACTCCTACAGCTGCCTAGAATACACCTCCTCCCACCCACCCACCCTCCTGCAAAAATTCCATCCCCTATTCCCAATTCCTCCGCCTCCGCAGCATCTGCTCCCACGATGAGGCATTCCACTCCCACACATCCCAGATGTCCAAGTTCTTCAAGGACCGCAACTTTATCCCCACAGTGGTCGAGAACGCCCTTGACCGCGTCTCCCGCATTTCGCGCAACACATCCCTCACACCCCGCCCCCGCCACAACCGTCCAAAGAGGATCCCCCTCGTTCTCACACACCACCCCACCAACCTCCGGATACAACGCATCATCCTCCGACACTTCCGCCATCTACAATCCGACCCCACCACCCAAGACATTTTTCTATCCCCACCCTTGTCTGCTTTCCGGAGAGACCACTCTCTCTGTGATTCCCTTGTTCGTTCCACACTGCCCTCCAACCCCACCACACCCGGCACCTTCCCCTGCAACCGCAGGAAATGCTACACTTGCCCCCACACCTCCTCCCTCACCCCTATCCCAGGCCCCAAGATGACTTTCCATATTAAGCAGAGGTTCACCTGCACATCTGTCAATGTGGTATACTGTATCCATTGTACCCGGTGTGGCTTCCTCTACACTGGGGAAACCAAGTGGAGGCTTGGGGACCACTTTGCAGAACACCTACGCTCAGTTCGCAATAAACAACTACACCTCCCAGTCACGAACCATTTCCACTCCCCCTCCCGTTCTTTAGATGACATGTCCATCATGGGCCTCCTGCAGTGCCACAATGATGCCACCTGAAGGTTGCAGGAACAGCAACTCATATTCCGCTTGGGAACCCTGCAGCCCAATGGTATCAATGTGCACTTCACCAGCTTCAAAATCTCCCGTTCCCCCACCGCATCCCAAAACCAGCCCAGTTTGTCCCCTCCCCCCACTGCACCACACAACCAGCCCAGCTCTTCCCCTCCACCCACTGCATCCCAAAACCAGTCCAGCCTGTCTCTGCCTCCCTAACCTGTTCTTCCTCTCACCCATCCCTTCCTCCCACCCCAAGCCGCACCTCCATCTCCTACCTACTAACCTCATCCCACCTCCTTGACTTGTCCGTCTTCCCTGGGCTGACCTATCCCCTCCCTACCTCCCCACCTATACTCTCCTCTCCACCTATCTTCTTTTCTCTCCATCTTCAGTCCGCCTCCCCCTCTCTCCCTATTTATTCCAGAACCCTCACCCCAATCCCCTCTCTGATGAAGGGTCTAGGCCCAAAACGTCAGCTTTTATGCTCCTGAGATGCTGCTGGGCCTGCTGTGTTCATCCAGCCTCACATTTTATTATCTGTTGAAGGCACCCTTTTTTCCTAAATGGGCTCCATTTCTAGCCATCCACAGATAAAGCACACAAATTCTTAACAGAAAGTGGCAAGGCACTTCCAAATCAACAGGTAAAGTATTCTCACTAAACAAAATATTAGTGCAGCTTATCAGACAGAAGGAAGGGAAAATACGACACTGTTGAATGGTTGATAGCATCAGAGGCTAAGTAGAGGAGGGATTACTAAACCAAAGCTGGGAAAGAAAAGTCAACTGGTCATCCCATTACTAGTGCACTGTCATTAATTTTAATGAGCCCATTGTACTGGAATCCCATGCTTCATGCCAACCATGCCTAATGAATGAAGCCTAGGCTCTTGTACAGTGGTCGCATATCATCATATTTCTCACCAACTTGAGAAACATGCTGTCCATCCTGGGAGACAGTGTTACTATGACAACATTAGAATAATTATTAAATGAAAATTTCATACAAATCCCACCTTCAGCTTCCTAAATTGGGACATATTGCTTACATTAACATCATTACTTATTTATCACTCCATAAACGCCAGTGCATTGACAAACAGCTCACAAAGAAAATAATTATGCAGAAGTTGGAATTCATGCATGACAGTTACCAACATCTCATTCAAATCATCATTTGCCAAACCACCAGGCTTGACAGAAATGTTTGAAAGAGTCCAGTTCAAATGATATTCAACTCAGTTTGCAGAATATACTAAACACCACTTAAACTTGATGGATTGTATCATTAATTTAACATTGCACATTTAGTGTAGTTGACAAGACAAGATATATGTTCAGTTAGCTTTGCAATATGCAACATTCGAGTCTGACAAATGTGTTTAGATAATGGAATGATCAGTATTTTGACATGGTACCCTGAACAATGATGTAGCGGCAAGAATAAATAATACAGCACATGCTCATTTTACAATATTGGTCCCCTATCAGGGTTATTGTAATTAAACCATATAAAATATAAACTGATGATCAAGTAATAATGTTACTGATCTATTTTTGTTTTGCTCTGTGGGTTTAGATATAGGCACAGGCACTCAGTGCATGGTTTTTAATCTTGCATGAGTTAAGGAGCGAAAAGCTCAGGTGAAGCTAAAGACTGTGGTTAAATTACTGAAATATCATGGGCCAGTGTCTTCAGGTCTTTTTCCGGGCTTAAATCTCTTATTTGCAATTAATACATCTTTCAAACAATCTTTAGAGATGCTGAGGTGATTACTGAAAAAGGGAAATGTTAAAATTTACAGAGAAACAAATTTCCATCTCGGGACTAAAACCATGAATGCACCAACTAAACAATTTTCAGAGAGGTTGTTTATATGGTGATACTTTTAATTGTCAGTATTTTCATCTTAATATTAGCTGCATAGCTAACTTTTTCAAACTAAACTCCATTCAAGAATAATAGTTAGTTGTAAATACATTAGCAAGATATTAATCAGAAACCAATGTTCTTTCACTATAACGGTCCATAGTATAAACTACAGAAATAAACAGAACATCCCATTTATACTGGTGATCTGTACCGAGATGGCTTTTCTCAGATTGAGCAGGAATTCAGTAGCATAATTAGCTTAGACTTCGGATAAGTTTCTGAAGTTTTCATTTTTCATCACTATCCACTGAGTTCTTGAGAAGAGTGTGTGTGCCTACTTTGCTTTAGTATATGATTATGCTGGGGGGAAATACGTGCTCCACTCCCCTCTGCATCAAATTGCCCAATGACACTCTACACTGAGGCTCAGATATGAAGAATGACCATTGAGCTAAGGTACTGGCTGCGCAGTAAAACAGGTGCGTAATGGTAACTAATGGATTCAAAAGGAAATGTAAAGGAGGACAAACAAGTACAAATAAGGGATTAAGTAAAATAGTCTGAGATTTGCTCCAGCCTTACCAGTGGCCCACGTTGTCCATTTCTCCCTGGCAAACCGGGATTACCATTTTCTCCCTGGAAAGTGAAGAAGTGTTTATAACATTCTGCTAATGGTTAAAAAAAATGCACCAAAAGAAGCAATTTTTTTCTCTTAACGATTATGTGGGAACAAATGTAATGGACTCAGATGATTAAGAATTTTGGAAATAATTCCTTTCTTTTAAATTGTACAAAATCATTCTAAAACTGAATTGGAAGTAAACAAACACAATAAACTGTGGATGCTGGAAATCTGAAGCAAAAACAGAGTACTGGAGAAACACAGTAGGTCTGACAGTCTCTGAAGAGAGAAAACAAGAGTTGATGTTCTGAGTCAAGTGCCTAAGCAGGCTGCTTAGATGGCCTGTCTGAGTTTTCTGTGACTTTATCCCAATTGTGTCAAAAGATTTTAGTTCATCTCACTGTCCCCTAGATCACACCCTTCACAGTCCCTCATCCATCTCCCCATGTCGTTCAAACCCACCCCAATTTAAGATAACCCATGCCTCCCAACCAGCCCTTAATAATTGCTTACACTCCATGCTAACTCATCAAAACTCTCCCAGTAATTACACTGGGCAATTCCCAAGATTTAGGTGTAACAGAAATATTACAACATTCTAAAAAAGCTAATGTAGATTTCACTATACAGACATGAAATTAAAAATATCACACTGAAAGGCATTCAAAGCCTTTTTCTTAAATCTCAAACACTTAGCTGTTCATAAAAATAAAACAGAAACATTGATTTAGACCCCATGTCAGAGACATAGCTAATCTTTTAGTAACCCCTTTAAACTGTCAAACTGAACTCAGAACTCTACTACTAAGATAATTATAGCTTTTAGAAATCATAAGAACATAAGAACTAGGAGCAGGAGTAGGCCATCCGGACCCTCGAGCCTGCCCCACCATTTAATAAGATCATGGCTGATCTTTTCGAGATTTTGGTCCACTTACCCGCCCATTCACTATAACCCTTAATTCCGTTACTGTTCAAAAATTTATCTAGCCTTACCTTAAAAACATTCAGCGAGGTAGCTTCAACCGCTTCACGGGGCAGGGAATTCCACAGATTCACAACCCTTTGGGTGAAGAAGTTCCTCCTGACCTCAGTCCTACATCTGCTTCCCTTTATTTTGAGGCGATATCCTCTAGTCCTCAAATCAACCAAGAATTCATAAAAGCCATAGGGGAAATGTCAATACGCAGCTATTGAAATTGCCTGAACAATGCTGTTTAAAACTCACACTGAGTTTTATGCTGTTCATTTGTATTCTCAAAGGACTGGAGATTTTCATAACTTCTGATCATGATGGCTACCCAGAACATTTCACCCTTCAATGGCCATTTCATCTCGTCTACAAATCTGTGACTCCTATACTGCATGTCAAGTACGCTGCAGGGGCCAACATGGAGTCTGTTTGAACTCAGCACCGACTGAACTTAGCTCTGCCAAATTCAGGTTTTGATCATGTGAGCATCATTCCCTGCTCCATTTCCCCTCTCACCAAAAATTAGATTTGTTTAAAATGGGACAGGACCTCTACTTCTGTGTCCTGACCACCATTTGGAAATTCCATAAAGCCTTCACAAAAATCTGGGTTCAAGATTATGGAATGGGGCTTGGGCATGTGCGCATAAATAAACATAAGTTTACACATGTAAACAAAATCATATGCAATGACTACAAGTCACTGAATGAAAAAATAATTATTTGACTTTGAACTTTGGCATATGAAACTAATTCTTTCCTTGCTGTTTTTACAAGAGTCTTATCTTTAAAACTAGAGCAGTCTGAATGAGGTGAACTGTGACCAGCAGTTACCTACAATTCTCAGCAATTTTACAATAACTTCATGAAATGTTACACAAATACATTTCACGGTTTGACCAGGTAGCAAATAATTAGATTTATGGAGTGATTGGAACTGTCAATTATAATAAACATAGTTCTGAAGTACAGAAGTCTTATTTGTGGCAGAAATTAAGAATATTTTTAATGCAGATAGAAAGTGTCCAATTATTGAACAGACTCTTTTTCCTAGGTCACATCTGAATGTAGCTTAACTTTTCTCAATAGAATTAAAAATGTTGATCTTGGCAAATCAACAATATTTTGCATTAATTCTATTTCTGTGAGTCTAATAGTGATTTACTGTGTATACACAACAAAGAATTCTTTGTCTATTTCCTGTTTAACATCTGACCATGACAAACATCTGCTTCAAATTCATTTTAGAATAGCTTAGGCTAAATCAAACACGCTTCAGATGTATTATTCTAATATTTCCTGGCTACTAATTTCTGTATCAAGGTTTTATTTGTCAATCTATAGTTTGGTACAGCTCTCCACTCAAAATCACATCAAATAACAGGGCAAAAGGTGATATTTCTTTGTGTCATCAGTTAAGAGATAATAATTGATACCAACATCATGAGGAGCATGGATAGGACGAAAAGTCAAGATCTTTTCCCCAGGGTAGGGGAGTCCAAAATTAGAGGGCATAGGTTTAAAGTGACAGGGGCAAGATTTAAAAGGGACCTAAGGGGCAACTTTTTCATGAAGAGGATTGAGCCTGTATTGAAAGAGCCGCCAGAGGAGTTGGTGAAGGTTGGTACAATTACAACATTTAAAAGGCATCTGGATGGGTAAGCGAATAGATAGAGTTTAGAGGGAGATGGGCAAAATGCTGGAAAATATGAGTACAGTAATGTAGAATATCTGTTCGGCATGGAGGAGTCAGACTGTAAGGTCTGTTTCAGTGCTGTAAATCTCTATGACTCTTTGATAGTAATGAAAATGATGAAAAATATTAAGCTAAATTCTGTAGTAACAGTTTAGGTAAGAGTACCAGGATGGTGAGAAGGCAATTCACTCAACAAAGCTTAACCTTCTAACACACATACCCTCTGATAAAGGGTCTAGGCCCGAAACGTCAGCTTTTGTGCTCCTGAGATGCTGCTTGGCCTGTTGTGTTCATCCAGCCTCACATTTTATTATCATACTCTGAGTACACTTGGTTTTCCAGATATCAGCATTGCTTCACTTTACTCTAAAGGGCAAAATCAGCAATCCTGAGCCCACAGTGTGGACCAGACTCCCTGGAATCAGAGGTGGAAACAAATCCAAAACCACTTTGTGTGGATCTTCTAATCTGTGCTTCACACAGGTACAGCAATACGCTGGGAGCATGAGAGTTCTGAATATACCTGAACTTCATGGTTGTTTGTTCTTGGTAGTTTTTTCAGGTTTGAATGCAGAATTAAAACCATTCTGCTCCTTGATCCTGCTCCTCCATTTTATACATCATGCCCGATCTGATTGTGGCCTAAATTCCTCTATCTCTCTGGCCTCCAAACCCCTGGATTCTTTTGTATACCAAAAAAATTTCTAATTCAACCTTGAATACATTCAATGTCCTGGCTTCCATTACTTTTTGGACAACAGAATTCCACAGACCAAGGACCCTCAGAGGAAAAAAAAAATCCTTATTGCCATGTTGAAAGGAAGATCCCTTATTCTGAACGGTGCTGCCCTCTTCACATCTTGTTTGAGTGTCCTTAAACATACCTCAATACACATCAGGTTTACATTTTGGAGAAAACATTGAGATGCATGGATAAATAGGTACTCCCAGCTTTCTGGGGGGTGGGTGGGCTTGTAGGAAGACAGACTGATGATTGTGAGTTAGCATCCTTTATTAAAATACTACATACTGGCATAATTTGCATCCTAATTTTCTTTGTCTTAGTCTTGCATGGCATGAATCATTGAGTGCATATCACTTAATTCTTTCTGGTCTCCTTGGCATCTTGTCACTCCATCTTCTGGCTCCATCTTCCTCTGCTATCTCAATGCAATGGGCCTGCTAGCAATCTGACTTGCTCCAGACCATCAATATCTCACCACTGTGGCTGCTCTACCTATGTTTTTATAAAATTGAGCACCATCTGATTTGTTGTGAGTAATGTCAAACCTTGAGCAGCTCCCAGGAGTAGGAATCAATGCAGTCTGAGAGCCTAATCACTTGAGAAGGTAAAAAAATTACACTCCCAACAGTGGGATGCAAGTTTAAAATTAAGTTCTCGAGACTTTACAGATGGATCGTACTTACAGGGAGTCCTTTTATACGCAATTGTAAATTGCACATGCTCATTGAAAGGCTAGCCTGTCAACATCAAGTTCCCACTCCCAATTAAGAACTCCACAAGTAAGCAGTAAGTTCTGATATGAGAGCCATCTAAGTAGGCAAGGCACATAAGTTTTGACTCAGGACTGAAAAGCCATTGCATGTTTTCTTTTAGAGAACTGTTATCCATGCCATGTCATGATTTGACATTGACAGCAGACCAAACTGCACAGGGTACAAAGAATAACCAAGGAAGAAAGACTGGAGTGCATGTACACGGGTCAATGAAGCTAGTCAAGGCTGATCAGGGAAAGGTGGAAGTCTGTCTGGGTAAGGGGTAGTAGGCTGCCAGGTGTGGAAAGGCGAGAATGTCAAGCTCCAGTCAAGCATTCAGAGGCTGAGTGAGGTTCCTGGCTTGCAGGGAATGAAAGCCCATCTGGTGTAAGGTCTTTTGACCACAGAAGGTAATGGTGGGCATATCCACTTACTGCTCACCCCCAGGACAAGACTTGTGTGCTCTTCATTCATACATATGTAATGAGGTGAGAAGCCACCCTGTCATCAAGTGGAAATGATGGTGATTGCCACTCCTGCACCCAAACTTAGGGCAGATTCTTATTCAGTGTAAAGTTTACTGAAAATTCACAAGTAACAGAACAAAGGTAAATGTGATTAGTACACAAAATATTTTTCTTCCACCTATATCACAGATTTTATAACTACCTTGTAATCAAGACCTTTCTAATAAGATATTGAATAGGGAAACACAAGGCAAGGCTATAGTTATGGTTGGGATGGATTTAACTATAATCTTAATAAACTGCTATCTACAATCCAACTCAAATCCAAAACATTTTACTTATTTTACAGTATGCAATAAACTAGAGTTTATAATGTGTACAGAATTACTGGAACATTTTTATGTTTGGCTTGTTTGAGTAATATCTTCAATTCTGTTAAAAATACTAACAAATTCTCAAAATCATTATTTGAAAATGACCGTCTCTTCCCACCACTGGACAAATATAGTAGTGTGCATTTTAGAACATATTGCCTAATGTTGATATTATCAAACTCTAACTCTACTTTAAGGTCACCTTCGCAGATACAGTTGCTGAATCATATCCTCGTTTGTATTAAAATTGCAAACTACATCAACAATATTATCCAGTTTCAGTTAAATTTAATTTTTGCTTCAATATTATGCTGTTAAACCAAAACATGTAATGCAGGTAATAATGTTTGTTCTTATGCATTAAAATCTTTAAATTTTGTTATATAATAAATTGACCTTTCAGTAAACAATCAAGAATATCCAAGTTCCAACTGAAAACAGTTGACTTTTAATATCTTTAAGGTAAGGCTGTCATATAAATTCTGGCACCCCATTACCAGAAAGAGCTTTAAGTGCTACATTTTCAAATGCTTGGCTTAAAAACAGTTTCATATAAGGATGATTAAATGGGCTAATTATGTGAGGGCACCTTGGTTACAGACCATATTCTATAACTAGCACAGCTTGGCTGTTCTTCTAACAGATGCACATTCTTTCTTCAACTTTTTGGAGAATTACAGACTCCTCCACAGTTTCCACCCACATGGCCTCATTATCTAACATTGCCTGCTCTTGTTGTCCTTCAGGTGACACATTTGAAGAGTTACATTTTCACAACGTTGAGTGGTCTATCTATTTTACTCTTTGAACACTGTTTTCATGTTGCAGCAATATTTGCTGAGCACCTGTGGCTTATAATATTTATTAAACTTCCAGTAAAAACCTGAAAATCCACAAGTACGTTGATACTGAATGCTACTAGGCAGGGGAGTCACGTGAAAACAGAGGTTCTTGTGGGATTACAGATTGTGCTCCGTTTTGCTTTACTGAAGTGTTCAATTTTGCTGTAGTTGCCCCTACATTCAGGAAAGGAACATCTGTTTTAAGGCTCTGATTTTCCTTGTCTATCGATGAATACAATTCCACTCTGTGGAAACATCTCTACCCACAGTAGTTGCACATGTGGAAAAGTATGATGACTGACGTTGCCAAATCCCCACTCAATGAGGCACATGCCGTTTCCAGCAGGGATTTTGTGATGGGATACTTATGCACAGTATGTGGGACCTTCATCATTCATGCATAAGTTCTCCGTGTTATGTTAATGAAGGGTATACTGCAATTTTAGGATCCTGGAGGGACAAGGGTATATTACTACTTTGAAAGCATCATCATCAAGATACCCCATTTTAGTAAAGCAATTCATTTGATCAGTTCTTTAATATCTGCTCCTTAAGGGATAACTGAAAAACACTAAAACTCTAAAACATAATCATGTTCTATTTAAGAGACTAGCCAAGATTAGGATGACAAATCGACATGCCTTTTCATCACAACGCATACATTTCTCATCCCATCCAAAAACCACTTTATTTTTAAAATTCATACACAGATGTGGGCTTGACTGGCCAGACCAGAATTGTTGTTGACCATTCTTAACTGCGCTTGAGAAGATGATGACCTGCAGTCCATGTAGTATAGGTATACTCACTGTTCTGGTAAGGGGGATGTTTCAAGATTATGTCCTTCCTTAAGTAGGGAGAAACAATACATAGTACACCAGATGTGCTCCCGTGTACCTGATATACATCTACAACTGAACTTCCCAATTATTATATGCAAACTATCAGTATTCCATTTGACTTTTAATCAGTTGATATATCTTAATATAATGATATTAGCTTTTTGTGATTCATATGCCAAATACCCAGATCCCTCTGTATAACAGAGTTCTGTAATCTTTCTCTATTCAAATAAAATGCAGCATTCCTATTCTTCCTGCCAAAGTGGACAAATTCCCACATTATATCTCACCTGCCAGATCTTTGCCCACATATGTAACCTATCTATATCCTTTTGCAGGCTGTTTATGTCCTCTTCAAAACTTTCCTATCTATCTTCGTCAGCAAATTTCATAACCACATGTTTTTCTCCTTCATAATGTCATTGTTAAATAGTTTGTAAATGGTTGAGCCTCCAGCATTAATCCCTGTTGCATTTGGTTAATCCACAAAAAGAAACATTCATTCTGATTCACTGTTTCATGTTTTCTATCTAATCCTCTATTCCAGTTGATATACTATCTGCTACACCACAAGTTTTTCTTTTGTGAGTAATCTTTGATGTGGCACCATTTCAAACATGTCTTCGAAATCCAAGCACAGCACACCTACAGGTTCCCTATATTCACATTATTTATTACTTCCTAAAATAACACCAATAATTTAGTCAATTTTTTTTACAGCATAAGAACAATGAACCAGGAGAAGTCAGTTTAGCCCCTCTTGCATGCTCCACCATTTAATACGATATGGCTGATTTCATTTTGGCCTCAAATCCAATTACCTCTCTGCTCCCAATAAGGTTCAACCCATTACTCTTTAAAAATCTGTCTTTCTTTCCCTTAAATTTACAAATGTCTTGGCATCCATCATACTCTGGGATAGTGAATTCCACAAACTCCTGACCCTGTGACAGAAATAATTTCTCATCTCTTTTTTAAATCTTCTATCCCAAAATCGTGTTGACACTTAACAATTGTATTAAGTGTTTCTAAGTGTACAAGAACCGCCTAAATAATAGATGCTAACATTTTCCCTATTACAAGTGATAGGTTAACTTCCCATCTCCCTTCTTTACTCAATAGCTGAGTTACACAGCGGCGGCACAGTGGCTCAGTGGTTAGCATTGCTGCCTCACGACACCAGGTACCAGGGTTTGATTCAACTCTTGGGCAACTTTGTGAAGTTTGCACATTCTCCCTGTGTCTACATAGGCTTTTTCCAGGTGCTCCGATTTCATCAAATAGTCCGAAGATGTGAAGATTAGGTGGATTGGCCATGCTAAACTGTCTATCATGTTTAGGGATGTGCAAGCTAGGTGGATTAGCAATGGGAAATGCAAGGTTACTGGTATGGGGCTGGGTGGTATGGTCTTTGAAGGGTTAGTGTAGATTTGATGGGCCAAAAGACCTGCTTTCACACTGTTGGGATTCTATGATTTTCTAATATGAAATGGGATCTTCCAGCATCTAGGAAGTTTGGAAAATCAGTGTGAACATATCTAATATGTTCTAGCAAGATTTCTAGCAAGTTACCAGAAATGCAAACTTAACCTGAAATTTGAACACATGGACAGCCCAAAGATCAAGAAGTGGGGATTCTTTATTCCATCGGCATCAGGCATTTGCAAACATGATGGTAAATCAAGGTTAAACAAGGAGGATTTTACAATACTTACATGAATTGAAACCTGTGATTTACACGGAGTTGAGAAATTCTTTGTCGGTCTGCCTTTGATTCCCATATTACTTTCTTCCGCAAAAGAGGGTCTACTCAACTGCTCCAGTTGCCCTTCCTCACTGTCACCAGAGATCCTGGCACAACTATTCACATTCTGCTGCTTAGCAGTCTTTCCTGTCCTCACCACTTCCTGCTGGAAGTTCCATTACATAATGTCAATATAAAAGGTCATAGTTGATGCAAAGAAATGTTTACCTCACGCTGAAGTTATATTCACCACAAACCTGTCCCTGACTCAGTTTCAAGGTTCATCAGAAGAATCCCAATAAGTGTCCTGATTGAATTAAAACAAATATGTTTCTGATCCAAAATGGTGATGTCATTTCCCATCAAATTCACAGAATGTGTATAGTGCGGAAATAGGCCATTTGGCCCAACGTATCCATACTGCCCCTCCAAAGAGCATCCCACCCAGACCCTTTCCCATATCCCTGCATTTCCTATGTCTAACCCAAACATCCCTGGGCACTATAGCATGACCAAACCCCCTACCGTGCACACCTTTGGACCGTGGGACGAAACTGAAGCACCTGGAGCAAACCCACACAAACATAGGTAGAATGTGTAAACTCCACACAGACACTTGCCTGAGGCTGAGAATTGAACCTGGGTCCCTGGCACTGTAAGACAACAGTGCTAATCACTGAGCCACCATTGTGCTGCATTTTGTTGTAAAATAAAGCTCATAAATATAATTACCTTATCATTATTCCAGCTTTTAATAATGAAAACCCAGGATAATTATCAAAACCAATGGAAAATAAAGCCATCTACAACCAGACTTCATTAACCATAGAAGAAAAATTAGCTCATCGCATGGAATTATATAAAATACAAGCACAGAAATAGCCGTGCACTTCAAAAGGACAACATTAATGTATATCCGTCATTCAAGCCTCTTCTTGATCTTATTCTATTCATTTTTCCTTCTTGAACTGATCCAGCTGGGCCAACATGCATTGATGCCATCTACCTCACCTATTGCAGATTCCGCAGTCCCACTACTGACATTTAATGGGTTCACATAGTTGTTCCAAGTAAGCTGACAGTCAACACATTCAGTCTTTGGAAAAAGAATGATCTTGCTGCCAAAACACATGTGATGAAGCTCCTCCATGCAAACAAGAAGCCATAAAGTGTATCCTACTAACAGCCAACAATCATATTTTGCTTTGGCTCACTTACAAAACATAAATAGCACAAATTCCTCTTGAAAATAAATATCAAACGGTCGTTGGAGGTACCAGCTGGATACAAACAACTCAGAGACAAACCACTCAACACAACACAGCAATTCTCAATTATAAAATGATTAAAGGTAGTACAAGAGGAATAATATTCTGCAGCATTCTCCTTCAGTTCAGTGCTTGTTATTTTGGTCCCACTCAGCTACACCCCACCCCTACAGCATATACAAAATACCAAAAATGCTCACCATTCAACTATGCAAAGTACTGTTTGGCATAGTTCACTAATTCTACAGTCCATTTATTTTAAATAGCCTTTAAAGGCTCCTGTGAAAGACCCACGCACATGAACTGGGACACCTGTCCTGCCGCAAGGAAGGTTCCAGTTCAGTTCTCATAAACAACCTGCCAAGAAATGTTTGGTTTGGAGCAGGAGTTGTACATCATTGGAACAAGTAGAAGCTGCAGATTGGAATTCTAAACCGAGTCTAATTATTCAGCAACAACTCTATTAACATCACATTTCAAATACATCTTACCTTTAACCCAGGTAATCCTATAAGGCCATTAGTTCCTGGAATTCCAGGTTCTCCCTGAAAGCAGATAACACAAAAAAAAACATGGTCAAGGTGCTCAAGCATAATGAAGTATTAACTTACTTCTTTGATCACGCTTTTGCGCATTTCTGCTAATATCTTGTTATATGATCCCTACAGTGTGGAAGCAGGCTATTCAGCTCATCAAAATAACACTGAACTTCCAAAGAGTATCCTAAACAGACTTACCTGCCTGCCCTATCCCTGTAGCCCTGCATTTACCAAGGCTAACTCACCCAACCTACACATCCCTGGACACTATGGGCAAATCAGCACTGCCAATCCACCTAAGCTCGTACCTCTTTGGACTGTGGGAGGAAACCAGACCACGCAGAGGAAACCCACTCACACACAGGGAGACGCTCCAAGCTTCACACAGACTGTTGCCTGAGAGTGGAATTGAACTCGAGTCTCTGGCACTGTGAGCCATTGTGCTGCCCACTATGTGGCTTAATGTAGAGACAACACAGTGTGGAGCTGGAGGAACACAGCAGGCCAGCGTCTTCAGAGGAACAGGAAAGTTGATGTTTCGGTTCGGGACCCTTCTTCAGAAATGGGGAGGGGGAAGGGAGTTGGGAAAGAGATAGAGAGAAGAGAGGTGGAGCTGGGGTAGATAGGTGGGAGGTTGATAAGTGAGTATAGGTAGAGAGTGGTGGGGATTGATCAGTGAGGTGAGAGAGAAGATGGACAGCTTGTGTCAGGTCAATGGGGTGGGGATGAGAGGAAGGGTTGGACAAGGGATGAGGCCAGGGGTGGGGAGAATTTAAAACTGGTGAATTCCACATTAAGGCCAGCAGGGTGTAGGCTCCTGAGGTGGAATATGAGATGTTGCTCCTCCAGTTTGAGTGTGGTATCATTGTGAAACTGGAGGAGGCCTAGGATGGACATGCTACCCATGGAGTGGGAGGGGGAGTTAAAATGGTTGGCGACCAGAAGATGTTGTCGTTTGTTGCATATGGAGCGCAGATGCTATACGAAACGGTCTCCGAGTCTACGTCTGGTCTCACCAATGTAGAGGGGGCCACATTGGGAGCAGTGGATACACTAGACCAAGTTGACGGATGTGCAGGTGAACCCCTGTCTGATATGGAAGGTTTGTGCCTTGAATGGAGGTGATGAGGGAGGTGTAGGGGCAGGTGTAGCATTTCCTGCAGTTGCAGAGAAAGCTGCCGGGGGCGGTGGGGTTAGTGGGGAGTGTGGAGCGGATGAGGGATTCATGGAGACAGTGGTCCCTACAAAAGGCAGATGGGGTGGGGAGGGAAATGTCTCTTTGGTCGTGGCGTCAGATTGTAGGTGGAAGAAGTGGTGGAAAATTATACATTCGGTGTGGAGATTGGTAGAGTGATATGTGAGGACAAGGGGGATTCTGTCTTTATTTTTGTTAGGGTGAGGGGCTGTGAGGGCAGAGGTGCGAGAAATGCAGGAGATGCAATTGAGGGCATTTTCGATCACAGGAGGGGTAAGTTATGGTCCTTGAATCAGGAGGACATCTGGGATGAGACTGGAACATTCCATCTTAAGAGCAGACATGGCAGAGGTGGAGGAATTGGGAATAGGGGATCACATTGTTACAGGAGTGTGGGTGAAAGGAGGTGTAGGCCAGGGAGCTGTGGTCAATCTCTGATACCTTCCACTCCTTCCGTGACTTCTCTGTCTCCATCTTCGGTAATCGCCTCAAAACTGACATCTATTTCAAGCACACAGACTCATAGAGATGTGCAGCACAGAAACCGACCCTTCAGTCCAACGCATTCCTAGTCCCATTTGCCCGAATCCCTCTAAGCCCTTCCACATTAAACATTTTTTTCCTTGCACACAGTACTGATTGTCATACTTTAATTGTCTTATTTTATTGGCTAGCTTAAAGTTTAAAAACAGTAAATCTGAATGAAAGAAGCAGTGAAAGTACAAGTCCAAGGCCAGCAACATTATTTAATTACTACTGAATAGTAAACACTGGATTTCTGAAAGCAAATTCTGAATGGCCAGCCGTAGAAATTTTTTTAAAAACTCTAAGAGTAAACGGAATAAAATTACTGATCAAGCCACTTCTAATACTTTGAAAACATTTTTGTTACTTAAGAAATACAAGTCCAAAATCAAAATTCACATTTTTCACAATACTTACCAATTACTTTTTGCTCATGCTTTTCAAATAATTTAGTTGAAGTCTTCAATTAAAGGTAGCTCCTAGACTTTGGTCATCTTCTACCAGAAAATTAACTAAAAATCAACAGCCATCCATCTCTACTGACGTTGATCAAGTGCACATTGCAGAATTTTCCAGCATGTATCATGTTTTAGAATTTATGCATACAAGCAGGAATGTAAGCAGGAATTACAACCTATGATGATTTGAGAATTTCTCTGTTCAAAATATATTAGAAATTTCATTCTTAGCATTATTTAAGCCAAATTTCACATTCCTTTGTATCATATATTGTTCTAAGAAAGTTAGCAACATCTGTGATTAATTGCAATCACGGCATGGAAGTTTTCCAGATCCTCACCGGCGTGGACAATGTGAAGTGAAATGGCTCTCGGTGTGGAGGAACAGAAAGTCAGAATCCACAATCATGTTTTGATAAGCAGGTTACGAATCTCACTAGTAAGTGACAAGAGGTCTATTCATAAGCATTATCATACTTTTGATACTAAATCTTGCCTCATTCATAGGTATCTTCCTGTTCTCCCATGTGTCTGAGAGGAACTAGATGGCAACAATTCCCGACATGAAGGTTTTGGGGATCATCTCGACTGAGGGACCAAGCCTATGACTCTGTGAAATGTAACTGCTGTTTCCTGTGCAATGAAAACAAAAATCACCAAAGTGGATGAACGATGTACTTCATTCCCTGAGTGTGAACTGTGAGGCCCATCAAAGGGTAATAGCATTAAACCATCCTAACCCGAACGTTCACACAGTACAAGGGAAAGAATAGGTGTCATCACATAATGCTGCAGGAGGACCTCATGTGACCCACTGTGACAATTAAAAATCCTCGTCGCAAGCACTGCTGACCATATCATTTAACATTACAAACCATTCCTGTGGGGCTGTGGGGCACATGAAATGTCTTGTGACGTTGAAAGGTTAACCATTGTTGTCAAAGCAGCAATGGTCTTCCAAGATCCTGGAGCTACTCACTTCACAACTTGGACTATTAAACTGTTCACACGATTGTGCTATGTTCAATGCTACCTTTCTTGAGGGTGTGGATGGGGACAGATGTCCTCATTATTGTTCAACTTGCTACTGTCGGTGCATTAAAAGGTTTGAGCAATGTGTCAACAATGTGCATGTCCATACAGACCATCCCGCTGGCTTCCTTCACCATGTCCCAGTATTTGGTAGATGCTGTTATTTTTGTGTATGCTGTCCTGATGATTGTTCACATTACTGAGGAGCTGCTCTGTTTCTGATATTGCCCACAGAGGCTCATTGAAACAGTCCTCACTGGATTCAGGCACAGAGCTGTGATCTCCCCTGTGGCTGCTGCGCAAAGCGGGGCTATATGCATGGATGAGAAATACATCCGTCTGCAACTCAGGACCAGCACCCAACATCCAACTGATATGAAATCAGCCCTGCTGAGGAACATCCAACCATATGTACAGTCATGGTGCGGTGAAGCTGCTGGAAAGCCGGAATCTCCCAGCTTCCATGCAATACAGTGCAGATGGGAGAGGGGAAGGGACAGAGGTAGAGGTCAGAACACCATGATGGGTTGTCCAGTGTATCAGCAACACTTTGCACTGGGGCCACTGAGGGCCATCGGACACCCCGCCACCTCAGATTTCTAAGTAGGTTATGTGTGGGGCATTGTATCAGAGTTGTCCAGGCAGAAGATGCTATTTGATCCTGGGAATCTCTGCTCTGGACAACTGGATCACACACTGAAGTGAAGGCACAGACAAATGAGAGACTAAGCATTGCAATGAAGAGGCCATTCTGCAGACAGAACAGCGCCTTCAGCATCCAACTTTATAGTAGTGTCCACCAAAGCAACGCAGTCCAGACTTCTTTACAAAGTTCTTTCGAAGGAGATGAGTTGCATGAAACCACCTTTCATTGATTCAAAACATTCATGTGAATGTTTTGAAGCTTCTCCTGTGTAATCGCAACCACAAGTGCATTTTAACAGTTCGAACTTTCCACGCAATTCATGCTATTTAATAAATGTTAAGGTTACAAATGCATGTGGGCATTCACAACATCCAATCCTCCATAATTCAATCCTGACAAAGTTTCATGCCACTATGTGGGCTATGGCAAGGATATCAGCTGTTCAGACAGGGTTAGAACATCACCTTGTGCTAAAAATGGCTCTACCTTCATTCTTGTAGCTGCCGTTGACATAATATTTCCTTACACAGCTGACGATGAAAAGTGAACATATATTAACAAATGTGAGAATGCATTTAGATTAAAGTGTCACCATGCCATCTAGGAGCTCCCACTGAGTCCAGGTACCATCCTAGGGTCTACAGCTGGAGTGGAATGGGTCATGTTAGCCTTGGAGTTTTGAGTGGGTGACCAACCCAGGGGAAAGTTGGGACTAGAAGGCTAAGGTATGCTGTGTGAGACGGCACAGGCATGACTTCATCTCGCTCAGCTTGAATTTTCCACAGAGTTAAGCGTGGCAGGCCTGGAGGAGGTGCAGGGCCTGGCCAGCTCAGGGGTGTTCTAACAGCAAACTTCTAGTGGGGAGGAGGGGGTTCTGTATGCAGTTCCTCCTCTGGTGAATGCCTTTTGGAATCACCCAATCGCCAGGAGCAGAAGGGGCATCTAGAGTGAGGGTAAAGTCTGTCATCCCTCTGTCACCATGCCACTGGTGTTGAATACCAATGGCTACAGTGATGGGTTGCATGTCTGTGTGCATACACAACAGTGTCTGAGGCCGCTTTCCATGACAGCTTCCAAGCTGTCTATGAGGGCAACTAGGCATTCTTATGCCAAAGGCATAAAACAGTGTTGGCAGAGACCTACAACATTTAAGTTAGTTTACCTGGCAGCTCTGTAAAACCTATCTGCTGCTCCTGAGTCTGTCTGTATGAAGTCATAAATGGTCAACACGATGGGGACCTCTCCTGTCCACAGCTGAGCAGGTGCCTGATAGCTATGGAGAGATGGCAGCGAGGTGCTCACCACAACTTTAATCCAACTAATGTTAGCACCAATAAAGTGTCATCTCTCGATAGTTGGGAGGAGGGTGCAGAAGACACTATGCCAGTGGGATCCTCCATGGGATCTGTGACTTCTTCCTCAGAGGTGGAAGAGGAGTTATCTTGCAGGGCCAATCTCTTAAGGGTAGAGACCCTCGGGTCCTAGTTTGTCCAACTAGTGGAAACATCTTCCTACATCCATTATATCCAAGTAAGTTTCAATGAGATACCCCCCTCACCATTCTAAGCATCACCAAGTACAGAGCCAGAATCCTTAACCACTCCCTATATGACAGAACCCCTACATCCCATTATTTAAACAATAATTACTTGTTTTAAATGTCATTAATATCAAACTTGAGTATAGAACAATTTTACTCTATTAGTAAATTTCACTTAATTTCTTGAAAAATGCTCATTTATGTAAGATTGCTTACCGAAGGGCCATGCTGCCCAGGAGAGCCAGGTATTCCTTTTTCACCTTTATTACCCTGCGATGGATTGATTTATAATTAAGAACAACTTATACTTGTGAGCCAAGTAAGAATTATTGAATTATATGATTAGATACACACTGAAAACGTACAATGGAAATCTACACAACAGATAATATTATGTTGCTTATCTCTTTGATCCAGCCTTCTGCAATATAAAGTTTATATATCTGGGTGCCAAATTTTGTTTGAGACAACTCTTACAATGGATCTTGGGATGTTTTAATGTGTCAAAAGTACAATATAAATGCAACTTGTTATTGTTTATTAGACTTCACCTATTCATACAAATATCAGTTTCAGTATTAATAAGGAATTTGGTTACAACTGTAACTTAGCAGTTACAACAGAAAAAGAAAATACTGCATTCCTTTTGGTGTCCAGTCCAGTCTGGCTAAAATCTTGTAGAATGAAATGGATATAAGCAAGCCTGAGATTTTAGCATGCAATTATTTGAAGTCTTGGAGTTGCAAGTTTCCATTAAGGACATTCACAGATTATTGATGCTCTCCAACAGATAGGAGGGGCTAAAAAGTGATGCTTCTGTGTATCAATAGCCATGTCTGTGGGAGGCTTGATGGATTTCAGGTGGGCATATATATTCAAATTATTTTATATCATTTCAGCAGCAATTTAACTTCACTGTGTGATTCATGTAAATTCTCTGGCGGTCATGTCTACTTGGTTCAAACTAAATAGCTTAAACTAATCATAAGTAAGCAGTGTAGACCTTTGTTTGTTACAAAGCTCAGTTGGTAAAGTGATTATTCCCAACCAAACCACACTTGCTTTCATACCCTACAATGTGAATTTATGCTCAGGATAAACAACCTGCAAGTTATTTAAGATGAGGTAATTACTATGAATGGTAGATGTGAGTCCAGTTTAATGAAGACTGTTATTGTAGAAATTATGCAAATCTAGTGCTCCGGTAGTTAGAAATGATATTTGCGGATTCATTCATGACCTGGACAACTCACATCTAGTGAATGAACTTCCTGCAGAACTACAGTCAGAGCCTAAGGACAACACTGCGATAGGGTTAGGGTTAGGGTTAGGATTGATTATGACATTGATTATGACAGCTATCTGTTCCCAGTCTTCATATTGTCTCATTGAAAAGCTTTCTATTAATACTGACCTTTCTTCCTCCTCTCCGTAACCTGCAATCAGTGCAACGACTCAAGAAAATCAGAATATCCTTTCCCACATACTTTTTTAATTCCAAAAATGTACTTTCCTCATAAAAAATATTTGTATACATAAACAGTTGCTGAAGCAGTTCTGTACAGTCCTTGCATGTAAAGAACAAACAAACATTGGAATGTGGCATTCATTGCAGTTCCAAACAAAAACCAAGGCACTTTTTACTTGTGATAATGGGAACTGCAGATGCTGGAGAATCCAAAATAATAAAATGTGAGGCTGGTTGAACACAGCAGGCCCAGCAGCATCTCAGGAGCACAAAAGCTGACGTTTCGGGCCTAGACCCTTCATCAGAGACCCTCTCTGATGAAGAGTCTAGGCCCGAAACGTCAGCTTTTGTGCTCCTGAGATGCTGCTGGGCCTGCTGTGTTCATCCAGCCTCGCACTTTTTACTTGTGCAGGACAACACTTACTTACATTTGAGACAACCAGAGGGTCCGATAACTGAAAGCACTCCCATTGTACTTTAGCAAAAAGACCTTAAGTGGTAGTCTTTCCCCACTGAGCCTTGGCAGCAGCTGCCCCAAGCTTTCGTGCATCCTTCAGCACCTAATCCTGGACTTTGCAAAGTGCCAGTCTGCAACACTTGGTCAAGATCAACATTCTGCACTGGAAGACCAACAAGTTTTGGACAGACCAAACAGTGTCTTTCATCGAGTTGATGATCTTCCAGGCGCAGTTGATGATTGACTCAATATGCATCCTGGAGAACAGACAGTAGAGCACAGAATCCTGCACCACGGAGCTATTTGGGATAAACCATTGTATCTCTCTCCAGACTAGGTTTGCAAGGCACATTCCAGAAGCAGATGTGTGACAGTCTCTTCCCTACCTTCCCCTGCACCTACTTCAAGAGCAGCAAGCAGTGTCATGTTCTTTCGAACATTCTGCACCATTGTCCTTTTAACTGCGGGTCAGACAGAATTCCCCAGCCACTTCCAGCAATGAGTTCTGCTAGACTGCAGCTCCCCTTTGACAAATACATGCCAACTTTAAGAAGTGCAGTTTAGCTTTAAGAAATGCAAGCTTTGCAAAGTGTGCTGATACCCTGCTGATGTTTGCAGCCAATCAACACTGCATTTAGAATTGGTCTTCAAGCTACAACCATTCACATGAATATGCATAACATGCTGCCTTGAGGAAAATCAACGAACAATTCAGTATTGTAATTCAAGGGCCTATTTTCATGGGCTATCCAATTTTGATGAAAATAAAAAAAGAAATTGCTGGAAAAACACAGCAGATCTGACAGCATCTGAGGCGAGAAATCAAAGTTCACATTTTGGGTCCAGTGATCTTTCTTCAGATACAGGAAAGATAGGAAGTTCCCTTTGCTAACTGAAGGCCTTAGAGTTCTGAAGAAGGGTCACTGGACCTGAATGTTAAATCTAGTTTCTTTTCACAGATGCTGCCAAACCTACTGAGTCTTTCCAGCAATGTTGGTTTTTGTTTTTGATTTCCAGCCTCCGCAGTTCTTTCAGTTTTTTGATTCCAATTTTGACCCAGTTTATTTTCCTGACTTGTAGTTTGAATTAGATGGTAGCAAGCTGGCACCTTCAAGTAAACATGGGTTTGAATTCTAAAGCATTCCGATCTGATTTCCTCATCTGCTCTGAACAGCTATTCAGTTGTTCTCTCAAATGTACCATCTTGTCAAAGGAAGTGCAAGTTTTTTTAACTTCTTGCATTAGGGCTAGGCTCTAATAACTGGGGGCAGGTGAACATTCCAGCACTGGCATCATACCTGTGGGGAATCATGGTATCCTTACTTGAGAAAAGATGTACTGCTACTGGGGTGGGGGGTTGCCGAGAAGGCTCACTAGATTGATTCCAGAGTTGACTTTTGAGTTGAGATTGAGTAGACTGGGACCATATCCATTGGAATTTAGAAGAACGGGGAGGGGGGATCTTATAGAAATGTATAAAATTATAAAGGGGATAGATAAGATAGAAGTAGGGAGGCTCTTTCCATTGGTGGGTGTAACTAGAACTCAGGAGTATAGTCCTAAAATAAGAGGAAGCAGATTTAGGAGTTTAGTTGAGGAGGAACGTTTTCAACCAAAGGGTTGCGAATCTGTGGAATTCCTTGCCCAATGAAAGAGTTGAGGCCACCTCGTTGAATGTTTTTAAGGCAAAGATAGATAGATTTTGGAACAGGAAAGGAATTAAGGACTATAGTGAGCAGGTGGGCAAGTGGAGCTGAGTCCATGAAAACATCAGCCATGATCTTATTGAATGGCAGAGCAGGCTCAACAGGTCAGATGGCCTACTCCTGCTCCTATTTCTTATGTTCTTCTGGGAATTACTATTGCTGGCTTTGTTGGCTATGAAACAACCAGAAAGGAGGAACATTGCCCCACCCCAGTCTGGAATGTGGTAGCGGTGGGGGGAGGAGGGGGGGAAGGCTGCCACAATGTATCTGCCTCCCAAAGTAGCAGCGGTCCTTACCAACAATATTAAGATGCTGGTGGGTGAAGGAACTGTCTGTAATTGGCTCCATAATGGATTTATCTAGATGCTCATCTCGAGGTTTTTCTGGGCTTCCTGAAAATATCCTGTGGCCATCCAGAACACCTGACCCCCTCCTAATGTCTTCTGCTACCAATTTGCAAGGCTTCACACCTTCCATCCCATCTCCAGGTGGCTGATAAAATCGAGAGTACTCACTTTGTATGCAGTAATGTTATTTTGGCAGAGAATAGTGCAAGCTTTTTGACCGATGAATGCACAAAGAATTTTTTAAATGGTTGGTGTCTCAGAAGTTCCACAAAATTACGCAGTCTTTATTGAATAATTCTTTTGTCTTTGAGGACTCCTCTTGAGGATTACTTTTTGATTTTCAGGGCCAATGTTTTGGTTTTCAGAGCCTAATTTTTCTATTTTCATTAACTACCTTATTAAGCAATATATGGGGTGGCACCATGGCTAAGTGGTTAGCACTGCAGCCTTTCAGCAGCAGGGACCAGGTTCAATTCCAGCCTGGGGCAACTGTCTATGTGGAGTGTGTACACTCTCCCCATGTCTGTATGTGATTTCCTCCCACAGTCCAAAGATGTGCAGATATTTGGATTCTCACTGATAGGCGCAGGAGAATTCAACAGGTATCAACCATCCACTACATTTAAATCCATCACAAACATGGAAAGCATTAACTTCCTAGACACAATGGTATTTAGATTGGCAGAAGGTAACAATCACAAGTTAGGAACAGAACTTGTTTTCAAAATAACCAACACAGTTCTGTACACAAAGAGCCCTCAACACCTCCCTACCCTTAAATACCAACACCCTCCTCAAAACTTTGCCAGCAGCCCCATGCACCACCAGACCTCAGCCCCTGGTATACGCTTCCCCGGTGACACCCACCATTGCCAGCAGTTACCTTCCTCAAACACAGATTGCTTCTTTCCCTGCAGTTGTGCTGATGGGAGTTACCAGTACCAATTAGAGGGAAGCAAGCACAGACTACAGGCAGCCTGTCATTGGAAAAGCAACTCTTCACTACTTCATTCTATTCTACTACGGAGTTAACTTTTCCCTGATTGGCCATTCCCAACTGTGAATTTTATTCTGGTAATTTTTGCGACAGATTCACTCATGCGTTTTGCGTGCTGCTCTACAGTAATTACTGATATACCATGAAATCCATCTGTCAGTGCTTGGTTTGGTGGTATTTTAGGTGCAACGTGAGTCAAGCATTTGCTTGTGAGAATAGACTGAGATGAATTATGTGTAGTTATTGGTGAACATTAGGAAATGAACAGCACTGTGACCCACATGAAAAACATCAAATGAAGCCAATTTGTGCAGCCAACAAACAACATAACAGCCAATAGGTTCCCATTAGGATCGCAACTGTAAGTAAATCTGAGGATTTGTTTGTAAGTAGAGTGGAACTGGATGAGAGGTCCAAGTACTATTGTACAATTTTACACTCGCTCTGTGGCCTATAATGTCAACTTTTACATTATAATGAGCCAAATCTTGCTGGGAAGGTAACGGCAGGTTCATAACACACACTGACTTTAATACACAAATTAGCCAGCAGTTAAGTCCAGGCAGAGAAGAGTTATGCCAAGAGTTGCTGTTGATTTATTCTGATCCACCATTCACTTTGCACAAATAACAGTTCACCATTAACCGCCCATAATTTTAAACATTAATACCACATACATTTTATGGGTTGTGTTTAACAGTGTGAGCATTGTTTCTTAATGAGGTGATAGTGGCTAATGCAATGTCAATTAACCTTGCCAGCCCAGAAAGGGAATTCTTCAGCCTCATTACTCACCATAATAAATTTGCCTCAAATAATTTTACCTACAATATTTATTTCTTTCTTGCTTTTTTCACTTCCTTTGAGATCCCTTTTCTCTGCCCTCTTTATTACTTCTTCCATATCTTAATGGACTCTATTCTCCAGTGTTCCCATTGATTCTTTCTCAATTCTTAGATCTCAATGGTTGAACAGATAGACTGAAGGGCCCAGCATTCTCTGAAGCCCCGGATTAATGTGTTTGTTTTCAGCAAAACATTTAAACTAAAGGGCACAGGGAAATGACTAGCAAATGACTATTAAAAGATACCTCCTCTAGCGACATTTGCTTCCATAGTTTCATACATGTCAGAGGGGTCGGTATGCCTAATGCCTTATCTGCCCACTGTATTATAGCATTGGGTAGGAAGGTCATGAGCTGCCTATGTCCCCCTTACTTTACCTTCAAACATATCGGCTGGTGGAACAAAAACAAAGTTGCTGGAAATGCTCAGCAGGTCTGGCAGCATCTGTGGAGGGGAAAACAAAGTTAACGTTTTGGGTCCGGTGACCCTTCCTCAGAACGGCTGGTGGAGGTTGGGAGGAGAAGGGGATGGGTGGTTAAAAATGTAGAGTGTAAAATTCATCCCATGATTTTAGTAGTGGAAGCAATTTTTCTGTATTGTGAAAATAAAAGTTATATTTTGACAGTATTCCAATAATAAGAACCTACAATATTAATGCCAGCCAATTATTATTAACATTAATTGGGAATGTAAATGATACTACACACCTTTATTCCACGCATTCCTGGTATTCCTTGCCGCCCAGTTGGTCCTTCAGGTCCCTTTTTAAAAAAATTCCAGGGAAGCAAAAATGAACATTTTACATTTTAACACAAATGAAGGTGTGACTAAATCTGTTAAAATAATACCTGTGGACCCAAAAGCCCTTCAATACCAGGAAAACCACGTTGTCCTTTTTCACCCTGAAAGGTATAATTTGACAAAGTGTGAATTTTCAAACATGCTTTTCTTTATAAATGATTAATTCTACTAGAGGTTCACCATGGGCACCCATCTCAAATCAGGATCATCTCACTGATGTAACCTGTTATTTGTGTCCAATTTTTATCTGTTAAATCAGAGTGCTAAACGTACTTCAGACTATGACTGACTCATAGCATGAGACTTTTTTGTTGCCAGAATAGTTTTGAAGACTGTTTTCATTTGAAAATTGGTTTCTAAAAAGTCAATTGTACAGGTTCAAAAGCTGTAGACTCACGGAGAGTCAGGAAACATGGGTTCTCAGGACAGTGAAAACTCAGCTTTGAGATTCTTGTAAATACGCACATCTTTTAACTTTTGAATAAACCTATACAATTGAGCTCAGTATGAATCTCAATGTAGAATATACATTCCAGAGATGTGGATCATAGATGGAATGACAAATCTCTGAATGGTAGAGGGATACCGCAGAAACTTGGGGCAAGCATTTCAATGTCCACGGGGCTAAAGTCAGGTGAGAACTCGCAGTAAAACTTTTGCTCCAGGATGGCAAGTTAAGCTTCTGTGCCTCTGGGAGGCACTGCACTTTTCAAAGTGACAGCAGGGGTAGGAGAGAGCAGCTGGCAATAAACTTGCAATAAATTGGCCTTTAAACTCATTAGAGAGTTTGTTAATGTGCTTAAGACAGACAGAAGGTCATTTTTAAAGCCGAGAATGGGAAGAATGAATTATTTGAGAACTGTATGTCAGTGGTATGTGTTGTTGCTAATTTAAAGTTTTGATATGAGAAGGAAGTTCTAACTGAGGTGATGGCTCAGAATTAACATTGTTTGAGCGGAGTTAATCAAGAATGTGACTGACGGCTTGACACCTCATTGGTCTACAACACTGTCAGCCCTTTGCTTTCCAGTCTGCTCCATTTTACAACACCAAGATATTTTCTAATCAACCTGTTCAGTGATAGCGTTGCACACTTCTGAGATAGCTGGGACTTGAACCTGGGAGCCTCTTGGCTCAGAGATAGGGGTGCTATCGCTATGCTACAAGAGCCCTTAATTCTACAAGCCCAGACATAGCCATCACCTGCCTTTGAGATTTGACTTCCAGCAGCAGTTCTCATGCCTAGGCAGCATTTAGTGGACACCAAATTAAGGACTTTGCAGGTCGCAATGGTGTCAGATCAGCAACGTAGGATCTGGATCCAAAAATAACATGGGCTTCTGATTCCCTACTCTAGGTTGCCCCAACCTTCCCTCTCCCCTGAATGTAGACAGCTGAATTGAAAAATGGGATATGGATCTGGTTTTAAAATATAGATTGCAAAAGACTAACTGAAAGCTACAACCAAGATGCACAAGTTCATCTTCTGCATTTACAGGTTACCCTGAAAGTAAATTTTTGCTTACAGCATATATGTCAGTCGATCACAGGATATGGGAATATACTTAGTTTTTTCTTCTCATTTTCTAAAAGAAGTGTGAAGTGATGAAACATTAGAGGCATTTACAACTATTGGTCTTTTGTCAGGTGTAAAATAAGCCAGTTCAGCTTATAGTGTCTGAATTTAAAGTACCAATGCCTTTATTCTCAGATGCCACTAAATGATTAGAGAATTGCACGGGAATGGGTAAAAGGCAAGATCTCCCATTCATTTTCATGAATGGTGTAACTCAATACTTAGATAGTGAGCAATGCAGGCATAGTTGGGATGAAGATAGGACTAATAGGAATGACTAAAACTGTCGTACCTAACAGAATAGCCTTGAAATTTGTAACAACGCCTTTCAATGTATGAGAGTTGACAGTAACAAGAACCTGAAAACACGCTGATGAATCATGTCAAATTTATGCAATCTGAACCAATCTGTGTTTTGTATGAAGTGCCTGTGAGAATGTACCCTGCAAAAAAGATGCAAGGATCTTTCTTGATGTTTTGATTTTTCTTCAAAGGTCAACAACAATTGGAGATGAATCAAATATATATTCAACTTAATAATATATCTTTCCAGTAATTTTAATTTCTACAAGAAAGCCCAATGGTGAAACTCTTCTTTTAGGATCAGTGTTTTGATTTTATTAAAGATGAGTCACATTGTATGGTAGCAAACTGATTGTGATGGTGAAGGATTGAAAATAGATAGCTTACTGTGTCTCCTTTTGGTCCAGGCTCCCCTGCAGATCCAGGCATACCAGGCCGACCCTGAATTGGGAGGAATTTTATAGATATTAGAAAGAATTGTAAGTATAGGTCAAGCAGGTCAAAAAGTGCAATGTATTTCAATTACACGTATCAAACGTTAATTTTACAAATTAAGGAGGTACTCATTGTTAGTTACTAACAGTCCCCATTAATAGCTATTCACCCTCCTAACCAGATCATTATCCACTTCTTTGTCTGAACAACTGTTCATCTCTTTCTTTCAGGGCTCTATCCCCATCTATCGTTTACTCCTTAGCCTCTCACCCCAACCTAACTGCTGCATATAAACTGACATTTTCATAACTACCATCCATCGTTAAGAAGGGTCACTTGACCCGAAACATTAACTCTGATTTCTCTCCACAGATGTTGCCAGACTTGCAGAGCTTTTCCAGCAACTTTGTTTTTGTTCCTGATTTACAGCATCCGCAGTTTTCTAAGTTTTCATACAATTATACCGGGCCTTATAAAATTATGATGAATGTAGCTGAGATGTGAGAGAGGCAGTGTGAAGAAAGGGTAGAATAGTCTATAATAAATAATGATACTTATACAGAACAGTATGATAGACCTTCATGTGAAGAAGTGCTTCCAGCCCCGCTTATAGTCAGACAGTGCTCACTGGCTGGTGAAAGGAAAACAAAATGGGCTACAAAGTATCAACAGGGACAAGGATAACTGCCCACACAAAGTGGTCATGTGTTAGACTGGTGTTACAGACAATTACAATCAGGGACTGTAATTTAAAGTATTAGGTTGCTGCCTCAACATTGAGGACTGAATCGATTAATTACACGAGAACTTTACTCTCTGCCAGAACCAAGTCATGTTTAATCAAGTACAACAAATTGTAGAGCTGAATGAACACAGCAGGCCAAGCAACATCGGAGAAGCAGGAAAGCTGACGTTTCAGGTCTGGACCCTTCTTCAGAAATTTCCCGAAACATCAGTGTTCCTGCTCCTCTGATGCTGTTTGGCCTGTTATGTCCATTCCCAGCTCCACACTTTGTTATCTCTTATTCTCCAGCATCTGCAGTTCCTACTAACTCATGTTTAATCAAGTTCTCTTGCTCAAGTGCACAGTTAGACGGTTAAGGGAAATGTAGTGTTATATGGGTTTCTGAAGCATTCTACATGTTCTCACAAAAATACACTTCGAGATAATTGATTATTGGATTGGAAATTTAGAATGGCACTATGATAAATCCTGCACTGAAATAATAGGGCTAAATAATTCCTTTCTACAATGCAATCTTCTGTGGACTGGAGTTGAGTACGTAAAAACAAATTTACAAACGTTAGTGGAAACGTTTTCAATCAAAAATAGACAGATTTGGCTTCAACTATTTTAGAGTTTGACAGACTGGTAGAACTCAAATTTAGAAAATAGAGGCAGGGTCTTTGGTTCTGGAATTGTAGCATGGAAACGATGGATGGTGTGCAAGCGTAGGTCAGCAAAAGGCAAGACTGTATTACAGTAGGATTACATCAGAAAGACATAGAAAATACTTGTAATGCCCTACCTGTACGCCTTGAGAGCCAAGTATACCTGGAATACCTTGGTCACCAGGTCGTCCCTTAAAAGTGAAGTACAAATTAACGATACAGTACATCTTACAAATTATTAGCACTATGTTAATACATTGGTGGCTCTTACGCAGAGAACTCTCTGAAACAGAAGACTTGTGTCATTACTTATTCGCACCTCATTTCTACATAGTTTGCTATTCACGTGACAGAGAGAAATAGGATGGCAACAATTCCTAGCATGAAAATCAGAGTGGTACCTGGTTACTCCAGCTCGCTGCTTGACCCCCAATGCCAAGGGTGACAACTGCTGTTAGATAGATGTGAAAAAGTACTTTCTCCTTGTGGGAGAATCTACAACTACAGGGGATAACCACAACGTAAGGGTTTTTTGATTTAAGACAGAGCTGAAGATCAATCCATTTCCCGAATCCATTTAAATTCCACCTCACAGCTTAAGCATAAAATACGAGGCTGTTACTCTAGTACAGTATTTCAGAAGCTTAACACTGTCAAAGCCTTCTGTCTTTTTGAGATGTTAAACAGAGGCTACCTCTGGGTGGATGAAAAAGATCCCATGGGCTTATTTTGAAGCAGAGCAGGGGAAACTTTTCCAGTGCCCTGGGTGCAATTTATCCATCAATAAGCATCACAGGAAAAAGAAACAGTTTATCTGGTCATTTTCACATGGTTGCTTGTGGACACTTGAGAGCAAATCAACTGCCGCATGTTCTACAATAAGCAGCGGCAACACTACAAAAAATTCTTCATTGGCTGCAAAGTGCTTTCAGGCAATCAATAGGCATGAAACTCACTACACCAATGCAAGATTCTCATCTCTTCTCTCAATACCAAAAAATTGAACAAAAACAAAGTTCCTGGAAAAGCTCAGCATGTCAAGAAGGGTCACTGGACCCAAAACGTTAACTCCGATTTTTTTCTTCACAGATGCTGCCAGACCAGCCAAGCTTTTCCAGCAACTTTGTTTTTGTTCCTGATTTACAGCATCGGCAGGTTTTTCTGTTTTTGACATTATAAAAAAGAATTGAAATTCAGCAGGACCATATTTCAGGAAAACTGTTGCCCCATGCCGACTTTAAATTTCTTGCATCTATATCTCAAAGGTTTAGGAGGTCAGGAAGGGAAGTTCTTTAATTAGTATTGGAATTGGGAGATCCTTGTTACTAGCAGGGTGTATCTAGGATGCTCAACCTGTCCAAAAGGTTGCATATTGCAGTATTAGTAGTAGGTTTAGTAAGAGATGCAAGGATCTATTTCAGAAGCATTCAGCAAATGCTTCCATCAGCTCTCTTCATAAAGGGGGTTAATAGCGTTATTAAAGCGTTATTTTGAACTTCAGGGAAGCTTGCATGGTACTACTGGCCTATGGCCCACCTCCTCCATGCTGGTCCTGACAGCAGTAATTTTCTGAGATAATAAAATGTGAGGCTGGATGAACACAGCAGGCCAAGCAGCATCTCAGGATCTTGGAATTCTCCAGCATCTGCAGTTCCCATTATCTCTGATAGTAATTTTCTGACCATGTTTCATGTTCTGTATCAGCAGCCAAGAACAAGAACACCGAACACAGGGCTGAATTTTCCCAGTCCCTGAATGATATGGACAATGTACAGTCAATAGGAAAATGATGGCATGATCAGAAAAATGAGATTCTTGATGTCAAGAAAGAAGGTTCTGTTTTGTACCCAGGCTTTGAACAATTTCACTATTGAGTGCTGAGAGGTCTATTTGCATGCAATAACATCCCATCATTACTTAGTCGCACCTCATTTATACATAGTTTGCTATTCTCTCACAGGCAGAGAGAAACAGGAATAGCAACAATTCCTAGAAGAAAATCAGAGTGGGTACATGGTCACTCCAGCTTGCTTCTTGCACCCCTATGCCAAGGGTGACAACTGCCTTCATTTTTTATCTATGCAGGTTAGAGTCAGACACCTGCCAAACTCATATTATCATCATGGCTCATCTCCAATTCATTTCGAATCTTGTCTCCATTTCAACAGTGCATTTTGGAGTGCACCAACACCTTTCATTGCAATGCAGCTACCAGCTGCTGTTATATAGATGTGAAGAAGTAGTTTCTCTTTGTGGGAGAATCTACAACTACAGGGCATAACCACAACGTAAGGGGTTATTGATTTAAGACAGAGTTGAAGATGAATTTCTTCTCTCAGGCTGTATACATTCCATTGAATTATTTACCACAGAGACTATAGAGGCTGAGTCGTTAAGTATATTCAAGGCTGAGATAGATTTTTAATCAGTACGGGAATCAAGGTGAATGGGGGATAAAGCAGGAAAGTGGAGTTAAGGATTATCAGATGATCACTATAATCTCAGTGAAAGGCACAGCAGACTCAATGGGCTGAATGGCCTACTTTAGCTCCAACATCTTACACCTTATACTTGTGTTCCTTCTTCATGACTGACCAGTTGTGTATTTTAGCTTTCTATCAGTAGCTTGTGCATTACTTTACATTATCTATTCAGAGAATGAAGGCTGTCTGGACCAGTACTTGTTGCCTATCTGTAACTGCCCTTAAGAAAGTGGTAGTGATCTTTTAATACAGAGCCCTTAATGCTCTTATCCAACAGAAATGCATTGAATCTCTTGTAATCTAAGAAGACTAGGCACTTTTATGACCTAAGCAATGAACTGCATAATGTCAAAGCTGAATACTTTGAAATGAACTAGGCTGAAATCACTCCATATGGAATATTATTTGTAGCACAATCTTTCTGAAGTCATTTGAGCCCGACACATTTATAATGTGACCATGTTAATATTTTATATTGTATATTTCATTGATTGAAATAAGCATTGAAGAGTTGAGTATGTCAGCCATGATTCAGTCAGTGGCACTCATTTCTGAGTCTGAATTGTGTGCATTCAAAGCTACTTAGGGCTTGAGTACAAAATTCTGGTCTGGCACTGCAGTTCAATAAGAAGTGCTGTTAGAGGCAGGAACAGAAATGAAAGGCTCCAATGTTGCTCCTGGCGTAGGCCCCCCGACCTGACCAGATCAGCCCTATCCCTCAATGACCTCAGCACAGTGGGCTGCCTAGAGTGCTGGGCCTCAGTTTTTGGGCCTTCAGCCTACAATGTTGAGGTGTTTCTTATGAATGAGACGTGAAACCTCTGCTCTGTCTTGCAGATGTAAAAGATTCAATGACGTTTTTTGGAAGAAATGCCAAGGGGTTTAGCTGGCTGACATTTACCTTACAACCAACATCACAAAACTTGACTGTGGTCAATATCACCTCTGTGTTTTTGAGAGGTTCCTGTGGACAAATTGGCTCCTGTGTCTGCTGTATTATAGTAGTGGCTCTATATCCAATGTGATTGTTTGGCTATGAAGCATTTAGAGAAATCCTGATGTATTCAAAAACATAACACAAGTCTTCTTATTGCCTTTGAAAGTTGCTGCACTTGTTTTAAAAAAAAGTCCATCTAGAGAATCAGACATCAAATTGTGATTGCATTACTCTTTATATAATGAAAAGTGAGTTCGCACTTCAAATGAATTAACCTTTCTGGGACATGCAGGGTTGAAGCTATAGCTGCGCTCATGTCAAAATAATCAATGTGTTTGAACTGGAATGAACAATGGGCACTCACATGAGACATTGGAAAATACTTGTTAGCTACAGAATTACACCACTGTGTATGTCACCAAGATTCAGAAGGGAGGGCAAAGAATTGAAGGCAAATAGTCCCAATCATGTATCATTCCATTTTCTGGTGCTTATTCAACCTTCTTTTTGGATGGCATGTTTCTGGAAAGGTAAATTTGGGCTCTTTTCAGCAAAATAGCAGCTAAATCATAATTAATGCTGCTTCATAATGCAATAATTTGTTTGCATTCTTGTGTTATAAACTTAATTATTTTCAGAGGACGGTGATCTTTCAGCACTCCTGCATGACCAGCCCCTGGTGCATAAAGAAGGGAAAAAAATTACAATGTAAACCATTCATTGTGAAATACAAGTCTTTTCTTTCAGTACTGCTTAATTTAGATGCAAGGGCGTAATCCACTTTCTAGCTAAATCTGTTGTAGACACACTCCAAGTAAAGAGCAAGTAATCAGCAATGCCATTCATCAACAGCAAATTGCATTTGGTGGGCACACAGGCAGATAGTGTTTTACAATGCAAGGAGATGAATCATTGTGACCACAAAACCATTAGAGTGGGATGTATTTCAATGTAAGCAATTGGGAGAAAATTGTCACTTTGTCTTGCTCACAGAAATAAAAGGCAAGTTTTTTAAAATAAATAATGTATACAGGGAAAAGGCAACAGGCATGACATTTCAAAAATAATTTATTAAACCTTATGTCACTACCTTATTAAAACAACATTTTAAATGACACAGCACTTTAGAAGTCAAAAGTACTGTATTAAAACCAAGGGTCAAAGCCCAAAACGCCAGCTTTTCCTGCTCCTATGATGCTGCTTGGCCTGCTGTGTTCATCCAGCTCTACACCTTGTTATCTCAGTGCCTACTGAAGGCTGAGTTTGAAATTCACAGCACCTTACTTTCATGGGTATTTCAATTGTGTGAATAGTGCAGCTGTAAGCCTACTTAAATTTTCATCAATTCAACCCCCCCTATTATTTCGTTGAAAACTTGAGTTTGTATAAATGCTATTCTCTCTTGAATTTAGAGCTGGTGAAATGGGAGGGCACACAGATGAATTTCAATGTATAAAATTGTAACAGATAAATTCTTGGAGGAAGAACGAGGTGAAATAGTAGATGATAAATAGTACAATTTTATCATGAGTGCCAGAACAGAAAATTACACAGGCATTTGTGCACTAATCTTTGAATGTGGAAAGATAGTGAATAAAGCCTTCAGAAATGTAGGTCTTATGGATACATTGAACTGGATTTATTGCTTACTTAGCATTGGGTTTGAGGCAGTGAAGGGGTGTTCCCAAATGTGTACTGCCCTTGTCCTTTGAGATGGAAGTGGTCGTGGGTATGGAAGGTGCTGTCTAAGGATCTTTGGTGAATTTCTGCAGTACATCTTGCTGCTCCTAAGCATCAGAGGTGGAGGAAGTGAATGCTTGTGGATGTAGTGCCAGTCAAGTGGGCTGCTTTGTCCTGGATGGTGTCAAGTGTTGTTGGGGCTGCATTCATCCAGGCAAGTGGGGAGTATTCCATCACACTCCTGACTTGTGCCTTGTAGATAGAGATCAGGCTTTGAGGAGTCAGGAGGTGAGTTACTTGCTGCAGTATTCCTAGTTTCTGGCCTGCTCTTGTAGCCACTGTGTTAATGTGGTGAGTCCAGTTGACTTTCTAGTCAATGGTAACCTCCAGGATGTTGACAGTGGGGGGATTCAGTGATGTTAACACCATTGAATGTCAAGGGACAGTAGTTAGATTGTCTCTTATTGGTGATGGTCATAGTTGGCATTTGTGTGGCACGAATGTCAACTGCCACTTGTCAGCCCAAGCCTGGATATTATTCAGATTTTGCTGCTTGTGAACATGGGCTGCTTCAGTATCTGAGAAGTCACGAATGGTGCTGAACATTGTGCAAACATCAGCAAACATCCCCACCTCTGACCTTATTATGGAGGGAAAGTCATTGATGAAGCAGCTGAACTTGGTTGGGCCTAGGACACTACCCTGAGTAACTCTTGCAGAGATGACCTAGAGATGAGATGATTGGCCTCCCACATCCACGACCATCTTCCAATGTGTCAGGTATGACTCCAACCACTGGAGCTTTTGCCCCCGATTCCCATTGATTCCAGCTTTGCCAGGGCTCCTTGATGCCATACTCAGTTGAATGCAGCCTTGATATCAAGGGCTGTTACTCTCACCTCACCTCTAGAACCAAGGCTGTAATGAGATCAGGAGCTGAGTGGTCCTGGCGGAACCCAAACTGGGCATCACTGAACAGGTTACTTAGAACATAGAACATAGAACAGTACAGCACAGAACAGGCCCTTCAGCCCACAATGTTGTGCCGACCATTGATCCTCATGTATGCACCCTCAAATTTCTGTGACCATATACATGTCCAGCAGTCTCTTAAATGACCCCAATGACCTTGCTTCCACAACTGCTGCTGGCAACGCATTCCATGCTCTCACAACTCTCTGCGTAAAAAACCTGCCTCTGACATCCCCTCGATACTTTCCACCAACCAGCTTAAAACTATGACCCCTCGTGCTAGCCATTTCTGCCCTGGGAAATAGTCTCTGGCTATCAACTCTATCTATGCCTCTCATTATCTTGTATACCTCAGTTAGGTCCCGTCTCCTCCTCCTTTTCTCCAATGAAAAGAGACCAAGCTCAGTCAACCTCTCTTCATAAGATAAGCCCTCCAGTCCAGGCAGCATCCTCGTAAACCTCCTCTGAACCCTCTCCAAAGCATCCACATCTTTCCTATAATAGGGCGCCCAGAACTGGACGCAGTATTCCAAGTGCGGTCTAACCAAAGTTTTATAGAGCTGCAACAAGATCTCACGACTCTTAAACTCAATCCCCCTGTTAATGAAAGCCAAAACACCATATGCTTTCTTAACAACCCTGTCCACTTGGGTGGCCATTTTAAGGGATCTATGTATCTGCACACCAAGATCCCTCTGTTCCTCCATGCTGCCAAGAATCCTATCCTTAATCCTGTACTCAGCTTTCAAATTCGACCTTCCAAAATGCATCACCTCGCATTTATCCAGGTTGAACTCCATCTGCCACCTCTCGGCCCATCTCTGCATCCTGTCAATGTCCCGCTGCAGCCTACAACAGCCCTCTACACTGTCAACGACACCTCCGACCTTTGTGTCGTCTGCAAACTTGCTGACCCATCCTTCAATTCCCTCGTCCAAGTCATTAATAAAAATTACAAACAGTAGAGGCCCAAGGACAGAGCCCTGTGGAACTCCACTCACCACTGACTTCCAGGCAGAATATTTTCCTTCTACTACCACTCGCTGTCTTCTGTTGGCCAGCCAATTCTGTATCCAAGCAGCTAAGTTCCCCTGTATCCCATTCCTCCTGACCTTCTGAATGAGCCTACCATGGGGAACCTTATCAAATGCCTTACTGAAGTCCATATACACCACATCCACAGCTCGACCCTCATCAACCTTTCTAGTCACATCCTCAAAAAACTCGATAAGGTTTGTAAGGCATGACCTACCGCTCACAAAGCCGTGTTGACTGTATTTGATCAAGCCATGCTCTTCCAGATGGTCATAAATCTTATCCCTCAGAATCCTTTCTAACACCTTGCAGACGACAGACGTGAGACTTACCGGTCTATAATTGCCGGGGATTTCCCTATTTCCTTTCTTGAAGAGAGGAATTACATTTGCCTCTCTCCAGTCCTCAGGTACGACTCCAGTGGAGAGCGAGGATGCAAAGATCTTCGCAAGTGGCGAAGCAATTGCATTTCTCGCTTCCCAAAGCAGCCGAGGACAAATCTGATCCGGGCCTGGCGACTTGTCAATCTTAATGTTTGACAAAATTTTCAGCACATCAGCTTCGTCTATCTCTATCCATGACCAGGTGCTGCTCAATAGCACTGTTGGGGCCACCTTCCTCACTTTACTCATGATTGCGAGGAGACTGATGGGGCAGTAATTGGCTGGGTTGGGTTTGTCCTGCTTTTTATGTACAGGACATACTCAGGCAATTTTCCACATTGTCAGGTAGATACCAGTTTTGTAACTGTACTGGAACAGCTTGGCTAGGACGGCAGCAAGTTCTGGAGCACAAGTCTTCAGTATTATTGCCGGAATGTTGTCAGGGCCTGCAACCTATGCAGTATCCAGAATCTCCAACCGTTTCACGATATCACGTGGAGTGAAACAAATTGGCTGAAGACTGGTATGTGTAATGTTGGGACCACTGAAGGAGGCTGAGATGAATCATCCTCTCGGCACTTCTGGCTGAAGTTTGCTGCGAATGCTTCAGCCTTATCTTTTGCACTGATGTGCTAGCCTCTTCCATCATTGAGGATGGAGATATTTGTGGAGTCTCCTCCTCCAGTGAGTTGTTTAATTGTCCACCACCACTCACAACGAGATGTGGCAGGACTGCAGAGCTTAAATCTGATCCATTGGTTGTGGGATCGCTTAGCTCTATCACTTGCTGCTTTCACTGTTTGGCGTGCAAGTTGTCCTGTTTGGTGGCTTCACCAGGTTGATACCTCATCTTCAGGTATGCCTGGTGCTGCTCCTGGCATGCCCTCTTGCACTCTTCATTGAACCAGTGTTGATCACCTGGCTTGATGGTAATGGTTGAGTGGGGTTATGTCGGGCCATGAGGTTACAGATTGTGCTGGAGTACAATTCTGTTGCTGTTGATGGCCCACAGCACCTCATGGATGCCTGGTCTTGAGTTGCTAGATCAGTGCGAAGTCTGTCCCATTTAGCACGGTGATAGTGCCACACAACACGATGGAGGTTGTTCTCAATGTGAAGGCGAGGCTTTGTCTCCACAATGCACTGTGCGGTCACTCTTACCGACACTGTCATGGACAGATGCATCTGCAACAGGCAGATTGGTAAGGATGAGGTCAGGCATGTTTTTCCCTCTTGTTGGTTCCCTCACCAACCGCTGCAGGCCCAGTCTAGCAGCTATCTCCTTTAAGAGCCGACCGGCTCCATCAGTAGTACTGCTGCCGAGGCACTTTTGGTGGTGAACACTGAAATCTCCCACCCAGAGTACATTTGGTGCTCTTGCCGTCTTCAGTGCTTCCTGTAAGTGTTGTTCAACATTGAGGAGTACTGATTCATTAGCTGAGGGAGGACAGTGTGTGGTAATCAGCAGATTTCTTTGCCCCTGTCTAACCTGAAACCATGAAACTTCATGGGGTCCGGCGTCAATATCAAGGACTCCTAGAGCAATATCCTCCCGACTGCATACTGCTGTGCTGCCCCCGCTGCTGGGTCTGTCCTGCCAGTGAGACAGGACATTTCCAGGGATGGTGACAGTGGTGTCTGGGGCATTGTCTGCAAGGTATGATTCTGAGAGTATGACTATGTCAGGCTGTTGCTTAACTCGTCTGTGAGACAGCTCTCCCAACGCTGGCACTAACCGCTAGATGTTAGTGAGGAGGATTTTGCAGGGTCGACAGGGCTGTTTCTGCCATTGACTTTTCCGGTGCCTAGGTCGATGCCAGGTGATCTGTCGAGTTTCATTTCTTTGAGACTTTGTAGTGATTGGTACAACTGTGTGGCTTGCTCGGGCATTTCAGAGGGCAGTTGAGAGTCAATCACATTGCTGTGGGTCTGGATTCACATGTAGGCCAGACCAGGTGAGAGTGGCAGATTTCGTTCCCTGAAGGGCATCAGTGGATCAGATGGGTTTTTCCCCTCAATCAGCAATGATTTCACAGTGATCAACAGATTCTTAATTCCATACTTTTTTGAATTCAAATTCTACCATCTGCCGTGGTGAGATTCGAATCCAGGTCCCCAGAACATCAGCTGGGTTTCTAGATTTATAGTCTAACAGTAACACCAATGGGCCATCACCTATACCATGTTGCATGATTAATAACAGGTTAACTTTCTTTTCTTATCATCCCTTATATTGTCTCACATTTTTATTTTCATTGTGGTGATATGCAGCCAAAAATGCATACTACTTCCCTCACATTCCTACTCATAACCAAAGACAGAGTGAACCAGGGCAACTATGGAATTGCCTGGTGCTGGTATATACCAACATCAGCTCCATCATTTACATAGAACATAGAACAATACAGCGCAGAACAGGCCCTTCGGCCCTCGATATTGCGCCGACCTGTGAACTAATCTAAGCCCCTCCCCCTACACTATATTTCGAGTACTATAGATGGGTCAGTTTTTGTCCAGTGTGTGCAGGAGGGCTTCCTGACACAGTATGTAGATAGGCCAACAAGGAGCGAAGCCACATTAGATTTGGTCGTGGGTAATGAGCCTGGCCCGGTGTTAGATTTGGAAGTAGGTGAGCACTTTGGTAATAGTGATCACAATTCTGTTATGTGTACTTTAGTGATGGAAAGGGATAGGTGTATACCACTGGGCAAAGAGTTATTGCTGGGGAAAAGGCAATTACAATGAGATTAGGCAAGATTTAGGGAGCATAGGATGGGGAAGGAAACTGCAGGGGATGGGCACATTAGAAATCTGGCGCTTATTCAAGGAAAAGCTCCTGTGTGTCCTAGATAAGTATGTACCTGTCAGGCAGGGAGGAAGCTGTAGAGTGCGGGAGCCGTGGTTTACGAAGGAGGTGGAATCTCTGGTCAAGAGGAAGAAGAAGGCTTATGTTAAGATGAGATGTTAGGCTCAGTTAGGGCACTTGAGGGCTACGAGGTAGCCAAGAAAGACCAAAACAGAGAGCTCAGAAGAGACAGGAGGAGACATGAGAAGTTGTTAGTGGATAGGATCAGGGTAAACCCTAAGGCTTTCTATAGGTATTTAAGGAATAAAAGAATGACGAAAGTAAGATTAGGGCCAATCAAGGATAGTGGTGGTAAGTTGTGTGTGGAGTCAGAGGAGGTGGGGAAGCACTAAATGAATACTTTTCAACAGTATTCACTCTAGAAAACGACAATGTTGTCGAGGAGAATACTGAGATACAGGCCACTAGACTAGGTGGGATTGAGGTTCACTAGGAAGAGGTATTAGAAATCCTACAAAGGGTGAAGATAAATAAGTCCCCTGTGCCGGACGGGATTTATCCTAGGATCCTCTGGGAAGCCAGGCAGGAGATTGCCAAGCCTTTGGCATTGATCTTTAACTCGTCATTGTCTACAGGAATACTGCCAGATGACTGGAGGATAGCAAATGTGGTTCCCCTGTTCAAGAAGGGGAGTAGAGATAACCCTGGTAATTAGAGACCAATGAGCCCTACCTCAGTTGTTGGTAAAGTGTTGGAAAAGGTTATAAGGGATAGGATTTACAATCATCTAGAAAAGAATAAATTGATTAGGGATAGTCAGCACGGTTTTGTGAAGGGAAGGTCGTGCCTCACAAACCTTATTGAGTTCTTTGAGAAGGTGACCAGACAGGTAGATGAGAGTAAACCGGTTGATGTGGTGTATATGGATTTCAGCAAGGCGTTCGATAAGGTTCCCCACAATAGGCTATTGTACAAAATGCGGAGGAATGGAATTGTGGGAGATATAGCAGTTTGGATCGGAAATTGGCTTGCTGAAAGAAGACAGAGGGTGGTAGTTGATGGGAAATGTTCATCCTGGAGACCAGTTACTAGTGGTGTACTGCAAGGGTCGGTGTTGGGTCCACTGCTGTTTGTCATTTTTATAATTGACCTGGATGAGGGCGTAGAAGGATGGGTTAGTAAATTTGCAGACGACACTAAGGTCAGTGGAGTTGTGGATAGTGACGAAGGATGCTGTAGGTTGCAGAGAGACATAGATAAGCTGCAGAGCTGGGCTGAGAGGTGGCAAATGGAGTTTAATGCAGACAAGGGTGAGGTGATGCACTTTGGTAGGAGTAACTGGAAGGCAAAGTACTGGGCTAATAGTAAGATTCTTGGTAGTGTAGATGAGCAGAGATATCTCGGTGTCCATGTACACAGATCCTTGAAAGTTGCCACCCAGGTTGACAGGGCTGTTAAGAAGGCATACAGTGTTTTAGCTTTTATTAATAGAGGGATCGCGTTCCGGAACCAAGAGGTTATGGTGAAGCTGTACAAAACTCTGGTGTGGCCACACTTGGAGTATTGTGTACAGTTCTGGTCACCGCATTATAAGAAGGATGTGGAAGCTTTGGAAAGGGTGCAGAGGAGATTTACTAGGATGTTGCCTGGTATGGAGGGAGGGTCTTACGAGGAAAGGCTGAGGGACTTGAGGCTGTTTTCATTAAAGAGAAGAAGGTTGAGAGGTGACTTAATTGAAACATATAAAATAATCAGAGGGTTAGATAGGGTGGATTGGGAGAGCCTTTTTCCTAGGATGGTGACGGCGAGCATGAGGGGGCATAGCTTTAAATTGAGGGGTGAAAGATATAGGACAGATGTTAGAGGTGGTTTCTTTACTCAGAGTGTAGTAAGGGAATGGAACGCTTTGCCTGCAACGGTAGTAGATTCGCCAACTTTAGGTACATTTAAGTCATCATTGGATAAGCATACGGACGTACATGGAATAGTGTAGGTTAGATGGGCTTCAGATCGGTATGACAGGTCGGCACGACATTGAGGGCCGAAGGGCCTGTAGTGTGCTGTAATGTTCTATGTTCTATGTTCTATCCCATCATATCCATATCCATTTGGGAATCCTAAGATGACATGGTCTATTAAAGATCGGTAATTTCAGTTTGAGTGCACTATTTTTACTCCCCTCCCACCCAATATGCATTTAAATGAATTCTGACTTGCATTCAGATTAGAACCAAATTGACTAAAATGCTTATGCTCAAATGAACAGTTGACATTGTATGCTAGTGAAAGACAATCCTTCCTAACCATTCTCTCAGCACTTAATTAATACAATTTCCACATTGAACCTACTTATCAACATGTGGCACCACAGACTTCTGCCATCATTACACATGTTCAAAAACAACAGACTTTAATAATTATTTATACAGCAGGAACATGTGAAATTTTCCATTGATAGGATGCTGCTGTTAATCTACAAAGCCATTCTGCCAATCATATAAATCAGTTATAGGGTGACTGGATTTCAGATATAGCTCAACCTCAGCTGCTTAGGCTATACACTCCAGCCACTGATAGATCATATCAAACAGTATGTCTTGGATGTGAGTTTGCTAGCTGAGCTGGAAGGTTAGTTTTCAGACGTTTCATCACCATTCTAGGTAACATCATCAGTGAGCCTCCGACGAAGCACTGGTGTTATGTCCTGCTTTCTATTTAACTGGTTAGGTTTCCTTGGGTTGGTGATGTCATTTCCTGCGTTGGTGATGTCATTTCCTGTTCTTTTTCTCAGGGGATGGTAGGTTGGCTCCAAATCAATGTGTTTGTTGATGGAGTTCCGGTTGGAATGCCATGCTTCTAGGAATTCTCGTGCGTGTCTTTGTTAGGCTTGTCCTAGGATGGATGTGTTGTCCCAATCAAAGTGGTGTCCTTCCTCATCTGTATGTAAGGATACGAGTGATAGTGGGTCATGTCGTTTTGTGGCTAGTTGATGTTCATGTATCCTGGTGGCTAGCTTTCTGCCTGTTTGTCCAATGTAGTGTTTGTCACAGTTCTTGCAAGGTATTTTGTAGATGACGTTCGTTTTATTTGTTGTCTGTACAGGGTCTTTTAAGTTCATTAGCTGCTGTTTTAGTGTGTTGGTGGGTTTGTGGGCTACCCTGATGCCAAGAGGTCCGAGTAGTCTGGCAGTCATTTCGGAAATGTCTTTGATGTAGGGGAGAGTGGTTATGGTTTCTGAGCCCGTTTTGTCTGTTTGTTTGGGTTTATTGCTGAGGAATCGGCAGACTGTGTTCATAGGGTACCCATTCTTTTTGAATATGCTGTATAGGTGATTTTCTTCTGCTCTGTGTAGCTCCTCTGTGCTGCAGTGTGTGGTGGCTCATTGGAATAATGTTCTAATGCAGCTTTGTTTGTGGGTGTTGGGATGGTTGCTCCTGTAGTTCAGTATTTGGTCCGTACGTGTTGTTTTCCTGTAGACGCTGGTTTGAAGTTCCCCATTGGCTGTTCGCTCTACTGTGACATCTAGGAATGGCAGTTTGTTATTGTTTTCCTCCTCTTTTGTGAATGTTATGCCAGTAAAGGGTATTATTGATGGTCTTGAAGGTTTCCTCTAATTTGTTTTGTTTAGTGATGACGAAGGTGTCATCCACGTAGTGGACCCAAAGTTTGGGTTGGATGATTGGCAGAGCTGTTTGTTCGAGTCTCTGCATTACTGCCTCTGCTAAGAACCCTGATATCGGAGATCCCATGGGTGTACCGTTGGTTTGTCTGTAGGTTTTGTTATTGAAAGTGAAGTGGGTGTTGAGGCATAGGTCCACTAGCTTGATGATGTCCTTGCTGATGAGGTTGGTGGTGTCTGGTGTATGTGTCTTCGGTTCTTCTAATAGTGTAGTCAGTGTTTCTTTGGCCAGGTTGATGTTGATGGGCGCATCCATCCTAGGACAAGCCAAACAGAGACACGCACGAGAATTCCTAGAAGCATGGCATTCCAACCGGAACTCCATCAACAAACACATTGATTTGGAGCCAATCTACCATCCCCTGAGAAAAAGAACAGCAAATGACATCACCAATGCAGGAAATGACATCACCAACCCAAGGAAACCTAACCAGATAAACAGTATGTCTCTTTGGCTGTTCATAGCAGGTACCCCATTCTCAGCCAACCTGCACTTGCAAAATTCTGAAGATAACGTTGAACATACAATTTCATTTTTGGACCCTGGCAAATATTTTCAAGTTCTCTTTGGCTACAACAGAGGTGCCAGGGATCTGGAGGACAGCCAATGTGGTACTGTTATTCAAGAAGCTAAAAAGGGATAAACCAGGAAACTACAAACCAGTCAGTATTACCTAAGGCGAACAAAGAACAGTAGATTTTGGAAATCTGAAACAAAACCAGAAATTGCTGGTGAAACCCAACAGGTCTGGTAACATTTCTGGAGAGAAAATAGAGTTAACATTTCAAGTTCAACCCTTTTTCCGAATAGAAGTTCTGAAGTAGGATTTGAAATGTTAATTCTGCTTTCTCTCCACCGATGCTGCCAGACTAATGAGTTTCTCTAGCAATTTCTGTTTTTGTTTCAGTTTAACCTCAGTGGTGGGGAAACTAATGGCAGTAATTCGGAAGGATGGAATTAATCTTCATTTGGTGAGGCAGGGATTAATCAAAAACAGCCAGCACGGTTTTGTTAATTGCAGATCATGTCTGACAAACATAATTGTGGCTTTCAAAGAGGTGACCAGGTATGGGAGATGGGAGATTTGGTATAGTTTATTTGAAGTTCAGCAAGGCTTTAGATAAGGTGCTGTCTTGGAGGCTGATAGCAAAGTTAAGAGACCATGGGAATCCAAGGAAATTTGGCTAATTGGATCCAGAAATGGCTGAGTGACATGAATCAAAGGGTGATGGTTGAGGGATGTTTTTATGACTGGAAGCCTCTGTCAAGCAGGGTCCTGCAGGGATCGTTCTTGGTGCCTTTGCTGTTTGTGGTATATGTAAGTGATTTAGACTTGAATGTAGGAGGGTTGATTAATCAGTTCACAGGTGATACAAAAATTGGTAGGGTGGTAAATAGAAAGGAGTATAGCTTTAATTACAGAAAGATATAGAATTCAATCCAGCTAAGTATGAGATGATGTACTTAGGTAGCACAAACAGGCAAGGGAATACATGCTGAATGATAGGAACCTGGGAAGCATCAAGGATCGGGGGACCTTGATGTGCATGTCCACCTGTATGTTAGGCTGCAAGGCATGCAGATAAACTGGTTAATAAGGCTTATGGAATATTTCCCTTCATTGGCTGAGGCATGGAGTTTAGAGCAGGAAGGTTATGCTGGAACTGTATAAAAAAATGATTAAGTCACGGACAAAGTAATGTATGCAGCTCTGGAATCCACATTATAGCTGAAATTGGTAGGACTGAAGAGGGTGCAGTGGAGGCATACCTGGAGGTTGACTGGGCTGGAGTGTTTTTGTTTTTGAGAGAGATTGGATAGTCTGATGTTGTTTTCCTTGGACCAGAAGAGGCTGAGGCGGGGGGGACATGACTGAGATGTATAAAATTATGAGATGCAAAGAAACTTTTCCAGTTGATGGATGGATCAATGACCAGGGTTCATAGAATTATGGCAAAGACTGGAAACCTAGAGGGATGTCAGGAAGTATTCTGTCACCCAGAGGATGGTGGGAATCTGAAACTCACTGCCTGTCAGGGTGGTAGAGACAGAAGCCATCATAACATTTGAGAAATATTTAAATGTACACTTGTGAAGCCAAGGCATACAAGGCTATGGGCCACAGGCTGGAAAATGGGATGACAATAGTCAAGCGGTTGTTTCTACCTGTGCAGACCTGATGGGCCTTTTTCTGTGACTCTACGATCAATCCCAAGTGTGCCACAAATGCCACCAATAACCAATTCAAGACTATCATTTGGTTCGCAATGTGGTTTGTTTATGCCTGCTAGAAGCTACATATATGTTTATTGTCAGGAACTTTTCCTCTGCAGAAGAAAAGGTACAATACAGGCTTAGACAAGGTCATGGAGTAAGATAGTTCCCTGGTGTATTTCCTATGGCAATTGTTTAACCAATCAGTCAGCTTGATAAGCAGTATGCTGCCTTTACTCATGCAGTATGGATCTTCACTCCCTCTAAACTTGTGACACACTTTCAGCCCTGATAAGTGCCAGATGAAAAGCTTTGACAGCAGATCTCCTTTTTCAACAAAACTAATGTATTTCATGAAACACTTTACTCTACATTGAGTACTGAAATTGGGGTTGGTTTTAAGAGACCATGGAGACGGTTAAAGAGGCGGGTGAATGACTTTGGGTGTGGAGTGTCCGATGGGCCGAGGAGAATGAAAAAGGAGGTGTTTGTCATTTTTCCAGAACCAAAGCTACCAGGCTTCCTGCACGATGTGGGCCTCCCCCTCTCATCCCGGATAGAATGGCAATGGGGGTGAGATGAGGGCCTTATGTGGACATTAACTAGCCACTTAAGGATAACACTCAGGCCCAGGTCCAGTGTTCACAATGCCCTGTAAAATGTTAGTCAGGTTGGAAGGGATCGTGTAGGTGGCTTGATGGCCATCTGCTGGGTTTTACATGGCTCCTTGCCCAATGCCTACAAACCTATAATCTTAGCTAAAAATTCACTGCATGAATATAGCAATGTAGAGATATGTAGAAAATGGAATAGTACTCACAGGTAGACCATTCATTCCTGATTTTCCTGGTTTACCAGAATTTCCCTTAGACCCCTGGTTAAATATAAAACACAATAATTAGTGACCTCCAATACATTTTGCTGCACATCTTGCTACTTAACATAGACAGGATTGTGACACAAAAGATTAAAGTTGAATCCATTCCATTTCCATTAGATTTCCATCAAAATCATTGATGTGGAATTGAACACATTTGTTTGAAAGATGAAAAGTGTCCGACATCATTTTTGGTATTTAAATTTTGTTTTAAATAGAGGCAAATGGATTTGGTTTCAGTTTTGTGAAGCCTCTTCAAAAAGTTCAGAAAGTCATTTGGGATAAGGACGTAAATGAATAATTCACAACAAAGCATGGCATTTAGATATGTGTCTGGTAGGACACGTGCGGTGCTAACTGATAGAATGTTTATTACAAACTAAGGAAACAGAGCGGGGCCATTAATGTAGTTTTTGGCTTCAGTTCAGAAGAGAATTTTCATTTTAACAGATGGGTTTTAGTTTGTGAAGTTGCTGAGCTGTGACGGGTTGTACAGAAATGTTCAAGTTGTCAGAACTGAAGACAGATTTAGGGCAGAAAAACTGGGAAGAAGTGGTAAAGCTCTTTCAGTCCCAGAAGGAGAACTGGAGTCAGTCTAGTAAGAAATTAAAGAGTTGAGAAAAGAGTGGTATTCCTCTGGGATTTGAGCATTTGTGATGGACTTTTCTGGGAAACAAGTAGAAAGTTTGTTTTGCATTTACGTGAACAACCTTCTAAGCTGTCATTTGTATATAGCTTTATTTTTCTTGACTTTCATGTGACAAACATTTGTTTGGGTGTTAAGGAACATCGGCAGTATTGTGTAATTACGTTCAGTGATTAATCAACTGCAAACTTAAACATTATCTATCAAATAAAGTTTCACTCAGTGAGTTGATTTGTCATCTACCACCATCAGCTAAGCAGCATAACATATTTATCTCCTTGTTAACCTCAAGCTTCTGGGACAGACAACCAAAAACTCTCTCTCTAAATGCTGCTTAATGGCAACTTCCTTCCAACTGCCCTGCAAGTGAAAGGTAGCACCATGTTCAAGGCAGTAGCAGTAAATTATCCAGTTCCCACAGTGAATGAAGAGTACACCTTCCAATTCAGGCTCCAGGCTTAATTACTGAGATATTATAGACTTTAGAGCTTTTGTAACTGTTCCTGGATTGAATGAATCGACAACTGTTACACTTGAAAGAAGCAGCAATGGCTCTGTCCGGAATAAACTATTAAAGGCAAGAACAAACTTATATAGGAATTGAAAGCGATTAGCCATGTCTTGTAAAGGAGAGAGCCAAGATTACATAGACAAAACTGTCTTAACACTGGCTTGAAAAACTCAATACTTTATTTCCACAAGGACAACTGATTGCCCTGCAGAAGAATTTAAGGAGTTAACTACAGGAAAGCTGTGTTTTTGAACAGACAGTTAAGACCATAGTAAGCAGGGAAAAAAAGAACCTATTTTTGACAAGAAGGCAAGCTACAGACTTGCACTACTTTGGATGAAGAGACTTCAAGAAACCATCAATACATCATCTCATAGACCTGAAAGACGAAAACATTTTTAAAGAAGTAAACACCAGAACTCCCCTTTAGCAGAATTTCAATGAACAACACTGACAAGGATCGAACCCTGGGCACTTCCAGAGACAGACCACCACTGGTTGAAATCCTAGCCAGATTCCACCATTAATTAGACAATCGCTTAGCTGGGTTGTGAGGCTTAACTTGCTTACTTGTGGGGTCTTATTTTGGTTACTAAATGCAATAAAGTTTAGCTCATTGTTTCAGTCCTTGATTATCTATGAGATTTCTAAAGAAGTAGCAAATTGAAGGTATCTTGTGGTGATTTTCCCACAACACTACTGAAGCCCAATGGCTTAGGTATGGCCTTCTTATGGGTAAAAGGAATCCCTCTGATGAAGGGTCTAGGCCCGAAACGTCAGCTTTTCTGCTCCTGAGATGCTGCTGGGCCTGCTGTGTTCATCCAGCCTCACATTGTCAGGAATTACTCAATATAGTTTTTGTACTACCTCTGCCCTGCTAAGGGCCCTTGCTGCCTCAGTTCATAGTCCAGCAATATGCCTATTGCAGTGCTGTTGGAATATTTCTCTTCACATGGTTCTGCTTATTTTTAGCAGCATGAATTCTGCCAGGAATGCTACACCAAGAAAATAACCCAGGGAAATGGATCAGTACTGGGGCAGGTTGAATGGAACTTTTAGCCCAAAAAATAACAGTCAGGATGTCATACTAAAGGCAAGGCTATATTACCATACAACATCTTCTTCGCTGAGGACTCAAACTCATAAAAGTTGTTTTATAGAGATGGGGGCAGCACTGTGGCTCAGTGGTTAGCACTGCTGCCTCACAATGCCAGGGACCCAGGCTCAATTCCACCCTCAGGTAACTGTTTGTGTGGAGTTTACACACTCTCTCCCTGTGTATGCATGGGTTTCCTCCAGGTGCTCTACCTGTGGTTTCCTCCCACAGTCCAATGACATGCAGGCCAGGTGGATTAGCCATGCTGAATTGTCCGTAGTGTTCAGGGGCGCGTAGATTAGGTGGGTTGTAGGAAGCTGGGTCTGGGTGGGATGCTCCAAGGGTCAGTGTGGACTTGTTGGGCTGAAGGGCCTGCTTCCACACTGTGGGGGTTCTATGACAATACAATGAAACCCAGAATAAGTGCTTTGGAAGATTTGAGCTACTGAGTCACAGATTCCTATCATGATCTTTCCATAGTTCAGAAAGAGTCAAGAAATTGCAATTTTTCACATGCATCAGAAAAACTACATTTTATATAAAATCCAGAGCTAATACAGCTACTGTGGCACAGTACTTGTGTTAACTATTGAGCAGGTTATAATAATTTCAAGCTGATCGTTGTAAAACACATTGCCAAAGCCACAACTTCCACCAGATTTGAAATGAGTAATTTGTGTAATGTTTTGAATAGTTACCATTGTCTGATATAAGTACTCAATTGTGAACTTACTTTTTGTCCAGGAATACCATGTAATCCTGGTGGGCCTGGTGGACACGCACAGACTGTCTTGGGCTCCATTCTGTCCGGTGGGCACTTATCAAAATTAAGTAAAAAGATCTTAGTACAATTCACATTTTGGTCAAGCTGAAAAATCTGTGTTGAAGAATTGCTTGGACTTTGTTCTCCTATCACACACAAATATATTACTCACCCTCTTGTCATCCTAAGGAGGAGAAAATATGAAAGAAATTAGTTAAATGCGATAAAGCATTATATATATATAAAACAGTCATTACACTTTGGGAGGTCTGCATTTGCTGAAAAGCATTGTGGGAAATCATGGTATCACAGAGAAAGAGGCACTTTTGTTTACATCTTAAAATATTAAACTCTAATTGACTGTCTGTGAGAATTAGCAATTTGAAATTTGAGATTGGCAAACTGCAACAATCTTTAACTGAATATGACAATCAAAAGATCAAGATGAGTCTGACTGTTGTTTCAAAATGTCGTACACAGCCTTGTACAGCTTTGAGCTTGCTTATCGTTCATGTGCTTAAATCAATTAATCTACATTCCTCTAGTTCAAAGTGGAGAATTATTGAAAAGGTAAAGGAAATAGATGTTTCCCCTAAATCTTCAAAACTTTATTTTAGTTTTTTCATGAGATGTGAACATCATTAACAATGCAAGAAATGCTATCCATTCTTAATTGCCCCTGGAAAGGTTTTGATAAGAGTCACCTATTTTGAGCTGCTGCAGTCAGTATGGTGTAGATGCACCTGTAACGATTTTATTCCAACAGTGATGAAGAAATGGCAATATAATTGCAATGTGTCCACAATAACATTAAGATAACAAGTCTTTAATGTTAAATTCCAGTTAGTAACCCACTCACTGGAAGATATGGCTTCCACTTTATCAGCCAGCTTTACAGAGGAAGATGCAAAAGCATTTTAGTCAAATTTACAGTGAAATTGCATCTGCAATCACAGACCAACTAAAATGAAATAAATAAACAGAATAAACAACTCTGCTTCGCTTCTGTATTTTTCTAAAACTTGATCAAGATGAATCTAGTCTGTCGCAAAAATATGCCCACCAAGAGAACACCTGAGCTGTATGTCTGAGTTCCAACTGTGAGATTGACGCCAAATTCTAGAAATAATTTGGTTTCAGTTTGTTATTTGAGCCAATTAATTCCAACAGTTTAGATTTTTCGAAGTAACATTGGTTGCCACTGATCTCAGTGGAAGTTGTTCACAAAGATCTTCTGATCTCTGTCACCTTTCTTGATGTTAATTTGATCATGGCACCAACTATAGAGGATCTCTGGCACCCAGGAAAAGTGACAAAAAGTAGGCCAAATAGCTAATCACACCTGAAGAATTATTGTAGGGAGCACAGATAATCCTTCAATTGCTAATAATTTCACAGAGAGCAAAATAAAGATTGGAATATATATACATGGAATTAAAGGTAGAAGCTGAAATATGAAGTTCTTTGTTATTTTAGGAAACAATTTTAGAGAAATTTGACATTCTACAACTATAGTATTAAGGCTAGGATTGTTTTTCAGCAGTATGTATGACATAATACCACTACCTTCTCAAGGGCAACTAGGAACAGGCAATAAATGCTGGTCAGCCAGCAATGCACACGTCCCATGATTGAATATAACAAAGAAAAGCACATTGTTAATAAACCAATTATTTCTCATAGAACAACGAATACCATTATTGAAAGAACATATTTGATTTAAAACATGGATATTTATATCAATCTAAGTGATAGGTATAGAGTCATGAAGTCAAACAGGCCCTTTGGCTGACCAATAAACACAAAGCTACAGCATCTGCAGTTCCCATTATCTCTGATCACAAAACTACAATAATCCCATTTACCCGCAGTTGGTCCATAGCCTACATTACCCTGACATTTTAAGTGCTCATCCAAACTTTTCTTAAATATTTTTACAGTACCTGCCTCCACCATCCTCTCAGGCAGCAGCACGTTCCATTGTTCTACAACCCTCTGGGTGAAAAAAGATTTCCTCAGATCTCCTCTGAACAATTTACTCCCCGCCTCGAGCTTGTGCCATCTGGTCTTAGACATGTCTGCCATGTGAAAATATTCTCTTGACTACCCTGTCTATGCCTCTCATAATTTTGTAGTCCTCAATCGAATCACCCCCTCAGACTCCTTTGCTCCTGGCTAGCTAGTTTGCAATTACCTGGCCTATTCCTGCTGCCCTTCCAGGACAAAGGAACCACATTAGCTATCTTCCAGTCATCTGGCACTTCACCTGTGGTAAGCGAAGTATTAAATATCCCTGCCAAAGCGCCAGCAATCTCCTCCCTTACTTCCCATAGCAGCCTGGGTTACATCTCATCAGGCCTTGTGGTTTATGCACCTTTATGTCTGATAAAACATCAAATACCTCCTCCGTATTAATCTTGACATATTCTAGAACCTCATTATCTTAATGAAATCCCAGCTACAATGTTCTTCCCCTCTGTGAATATAGATGAGAAGTATTCATTTAAGACCTCATCCATGTCCTCTGGTTCCACGCACAGATTGCCACTTCAGTGTCAAATAGACCTTACTCCTTCCCGGGTAATCCTCTTACTCTTAATATACTTATAAAATGCCTTGGGGTTTTCCATAATCCTATCTGCCCATAGATATTTCACGAACCATCTTTGCCCTTCTAAGTTCTTTTTTCAGGAACCTCCTACACTCTTCACACTTTTGAAGAGCCTCCCATATTTTCAATGCACTGTAACTGATAGGTGCTTCCTTCTTTTTTTTAACCAAGCTCTCAATATCCCTTGACATGGAGGCTTCCCTGGACTTACAGTCCTTGCCCTTCACTCTTAGTGGAACGTGTTGGCTCTGAATTGTCACTATAGTACTTTAAAAGACTCCTACTCTATAAATGCAGACTTACTTACAAGTAGCTGCTTCCAGTCTATGTTTGCTAGATCTTTCTCCCGGTATTGAAATTGGCCTTCGCCCAGTTTACACCTTTAACCTTTGCACAATCCCTATCCCTTTCCATAATGACTTTGTCACTTACAGAGTTATGGTCACTATTCCCAAACTGCGCTCTCATTGAAACTTCAAGCAGTTGACTGGCTTCATTCCCTAGGATTGGGTCTAGCACTGTCCCTTTTCTAGTAGGACTATCTACATACTGACATGCATTGCCTTCTGTGGGAGCTTTCACAACACACCATGGGCAGAAATAGGAAATCACAAGCTATAATTTCTGTATTTCTGTTTTTAACCATAGATATGGAAAGTTATTGTCAGCTTGACAATTGGGATAACAGCAAACATTGGTAATTTAACCATCATTCGAATCACAAAACTTGGGCCACTAAATTCATGTGCATTATTCTGAAATAATTTATTGCTGTTTTCAGCTAGTGTTGTATGAAGATTTAATATAAATATTTAAGGTTCTGATCTGGTGACAAAATACTTTCAGCTGTGCCTGGACAGCTTCTTAAAAAAATTAGTGGAAAGCTTTGAAAAATAACATATAGATTCCATGCATCCAACCTCATAGTAGAACTCACAGGAACTTTGTTCAAACCGTAGATGATTGTAAATATTTACTTTTTACAATTCTTTCACAAATTTGCTGAATGAGAAATTACCAACCAAATTGTAACCTTTATTCTGAAAACAATCTATGATCTTTACAACTCTGGAAATATTTAAAGATTTCCTCGTTTTCATCTGAAGTATCTGATGGATGTGGTCTGCAAAATGTCATAAAATAACAACTAGATATGTTCTGACATGTGTAGACATACTTAAGATCTTTAACCTTCTATTCGCACAGTAATGTTCCACACTTCAATGCTCATATTTATCCCAAAGTTCTTTCTTAATTTACAAAGAAGAATCTTAGACTGAACTTTGAACACTCCTCGCTTATACATTCAATGGTGCATAAGATTTGCACAGAGTACTCAATACGTTTCTGATGAGTTGCTGAATAACTACCAGCAGCATTCTCCAAGGTATAGAGTTTAATTAGCAGAACCTGGGTGTGTACAGAGAACATGACAATTATCATTCACTTTTCTTTCTCCCAGAGGCTGAATTGCAACTAAACTTTTATTGAGAAGAAAGCTTCAATGTTTGCCAATGGATCTCTCTTTCCAAAATATGCTTAAGGGCTCTGGAAACTTTTATTTAGTAATCTCTCCTTTTAAACTACTGATAGAAGTCTGTTTGAGCTTCCTTTATACTTAATATATCTCTATTCTTTGTTGCAAGCATTGACAGTTGGGGCCACTAACTGCCCCAAAAGTACTTTGGCACTCTTGACAATATATTGAAGACTAGTGTGCCAGGTAGGCTGGTGGAGAGCAAAACTATTAAAGAGATTCAAAAGCTTGTAGAAACTTTAAACTTCTGACTCCTGAAAAGCCAGCAGGTAAGTACTTTCAGCAGATGTTTTTGCTTTAACTCCAGGTAAAAACGTGAAGTTGCTTTGCAAAGATCTCCAGAAAAGGGAGCCTGATGCCTTCACGGCTGTCTCAAAACAACATTCGACTGATCCAATCAAAATGCCAGAGGCAAAAGCACCAACACACAGCGCTCTCAATTTCTCTGTTGCTGACCAAGATATATTGTTGGAAAAAGTCAGAACATGCGGAGAAATATTGCATAAGAGTACAAGCCAAAGGAGTCGTCAGAACCTTGTGGAGGAAGTTGGCAGTCACATTCACGCTCATTCCAGAGCCATTGAGCAGAATTGGCAAAGCTCAATGCCTGGGCACAGGGGGACCAATATAATAATGTTGTTGCTAGGCCAGGAAACGGGGACAATGTCCAGAAAATGCAGGCAGGCATTATCCTTGATATCAGGGAATTCATAGTTTATAAAATAAACACAAAATGGAGTTACTGGGAAGATATCTGTGAGCAAGAAAAATGTTGGTGAGATTCTGTCAATTGCAGCACAATATATGTAATGCCTTGACAGATCCAATTACTACTGCAACTGGTGCTATCAGTCAAAAAGTCTGAAATGTTACTATCTCTATTTCACTCTCCTTTCTGGACAGTGCATACTCACCTTCATCCCATTCCTCTTCTCTATTCTAGTTCATTCACAGCTGACGAAGTCAAACATAAAGAGAAAGATGGTGTTGATGAAAATGACAATGATAATCACAGATTCTTTTTTTCATCTCTGCATCTCTAGTCTTTTCTTTCTCACTCAACAGCTCAGAGACTTTTACCCAGGGGATGGAGTGCAATGAGAATGAAAAGGTAGCAAAAGGAAATTCATTGTGTATGAGGGAGTCATAGGAGTATGGACTGAAAGAGGACTCTGCTATTCAATCGCAGACGCCGCAAAAGCAGATCTCAGCTGAGGGGCATGTGCATTGTTTTTGCCAATATGAACATACAAATTAGTAGCAAGCCACTCAGCCCATCAAGCTTGCTCCAGTATTCAATAAAGCCACAACTGATCTGATTACCCCACATTTCTGCCCAGCACCAATAACCTTTCATCTCATTGTTTATTCTGGATCTATAAAATCTGCACAAAGTTTAGGCAAGTTGATAAAATCATTCCTTTCATTGCATTATTCATATCTCCCCTTTAAAATATCCTTTTCTATTTTACTCTTCAATCTAAAGCAGTATCTGCTTGTATTGTATATCGGTCACTTGTCAATTATTCTGGATGAATGGTGACCTTCCCTCATTATACACCTAAGTAATTAAAAAATACACACCTTGGAGATAAGGCTATGAAATAATGCAAATACAGTTTGATGGAGGGGTGTAAAATCAGTGCTCTTTGATAAGCAAAGTTCAAATGTGGGAATGAGAATAGTGAACAAAGAATAGAGCAAGCAGCGTACTATTTTAAATGGTGACAAACCTCAACAATGTAAATCACTTAACATCAGGAATTTATATTACCCTAGCTGAACAATTTGTCCTACATATTTTCTAATTGAATTTCTATTATTTTAACAGTTGTGATCGAAAGAATGAGGTCATGAAAAAAATCAGAAGATTACTAACCTAACATATGAATGCTCATTGTAGAAAATGGGCTATAGATTCGCATCTTATCACATGATTTCTAGCATTTTCTAAGAAGCACATTAAAGGTTGGTTTGCTCCATCATGTATTTTATGCAGCTTTTTGTTGGAAAATGATTTATAAATTGTACAGTTAGATATTCAAGGAATGTACTCAACACTCAAATGTTAGGTACAAATTAAAAGAGTTTCCCAGACTTAAAAGTTAAATGGAGGGGCTTGATAAGCTCAGTTGCCTAGATCGCTACAGTGTGATGCAGAATGAAAGCAAAAGTGCCAGTTCAGTCCCTGACCTGATCCACCTCCTCATCTTGGCCCCTGCCTGCAGACTTGTGTCCTTCAAGCAATATAAAGCTATTGTGTCATTGTTTCTGAAGAAGGGTCAAGACGGGAAAAATAAGCTTTCCTGCTCCTCTGATTCTGCTTGGCTTGCTGTGTTCATCCAGCTCTATACCTTATTATCTCAGATTCTCCAGCATCTGCAGTTCCGACTATCTCTAAACCCATTGTGTCTCCTTGTGGTCCTTTGTGGACTATGTCTGATTATCTAAATTACTCACCACTGAAGGGATTTCACAGGCAGTTTCCCGATCACTTTGCTGTGGATCGCAGTAGAGTCGAAGTTTCTGTATTTCTATCTATTTAATGAAAATAAAGAGTGTATCAATCATAAAGAAAACAAGTAAACAGGCACTGTGAAAATTGTTTTGGGTTATCCAATTTAATGCAACATCCAATTGATTGCAGTTAACATTTAAAAGACTTTTACTTTCAACCTAGGCATTTTTTTTTTCAAAATTCCTTCACTGAATGTGGTATCACTAGAAAGGCTAACAATTATTGCCCATCCAAAAGTGCCCTTGAGAAGGTGGTGCAAACCTGTCTCTTGAACACATAAGTAAAGAAGAAACATAAAGTCCAAATGCTAGAAACCCATCTCCACCAGCTCTATGTGTGTAACTGCATCACATAGACTGCGGCATTTCAAGGTATCAGCTGGCCATTATCACATTCTTGAGGGCATTTAGGGATTGGTGACAAATGATGGCCCAGCCAGCAATGATAAGAATAAACAAAAAAAATTGTGGAGTTTTCCTGAGATATCATATACTATCATATATTAGGGTTACACATATATCATTAGCTATGCAAACTGCTTGCATTGGGAGGGGAGATAATATTCACCTACCTGAGTCATGAGTGTTTTTGAGTATGGAACACGTTTAAAGATCTCGCACTCTGACCCAGTCTCAAATCTAAATTAATTTGTTAGAATTTCATGTATCACTATTTTTATTTATTAAACATCAACTTCATGATTGTAGTCCATGCCTCACCAATATGGCACATCCACTTCTCACTCAAACTATTTTTATAACGCAACCAGTGACGACTGATTTTGAATACTTTACATTATGGACATGCATTTAACAAGAACCATCAAAACTCACTTAGCTGCTTTACAAAAGTACAGTGCGGAGAATCATTGTCATATTACCCTTGTCTGGATCTAGCCTCCGGTCCACAAGGAAACAGGACACCATTCCAGTCTATTTCACAACATGGTTCTGGCATAATTAACTTCTGATATGGTTGTGTAGGTCACAATTGTGTTTTAAATCACTCTTTCCAATGAACAGAATACTGTACCATTATTGGGTCAAGAATCTATCAGACAGACAATTCAAGATCCAACAGATATTACTTGATTATGGGATATTATGGTGGAGTAAAGTGCCATTATTTATTTACGTACCATTATTTACTTGTGAACTTTTCATTTTCTTTAAAAATGTTGACAACTTTAAATAAAAACCCTGAGCCATACTGACAGCATATTGAGAAAATGACCATTAATGAACAATTCGCGGATAAATTATTAGTTATAAGTTATCAAAAGAATGTACTCCTACAGGATCAGCCTCTAGGCTAGGAGAACAGAAAGCTGTGGCACTCACAGTAGATCCAGCAAGGTGACTACAGCAACATTAGATCAGTCACAATTAAATAGTAAACAATATAAATCATACAAATAAGGAAAAGCCTGCTGATTACTCATCAAACTGCTATTGATTTGGACCCTTACACATGAGAAAAGCCAGTTGACTGAAACAGCAGTAGGCTCTTGTGAAATATGAGGGGAAAACATTGCTGTTGGCCATCAATAAAATGGCTAGAACTGGTGGAGATTATGGGTGGGGTGTAGATAGTAGGTGTGCAGGCCTAAAGCTGGTAATGCCAGGCAGGATCTCACTGATTCACGCGCAGGTACTAGCAATGCACTATGCAGGGTTCAGGGAGGTCCAGGGCTAGTAAAACTCTCAGATCAGCTAACACCTGCCAATGTACTCGCATTTTACACTCAATAATCACAGACAAACATTTGTTAATTCAGAGCTCCTTTGGTTAGCACTGCAGCCTCACAGCACCAGGGACCTGGGTTCGAATCCCGCCTCGGGCGACTGTCTGTGTGGAATTTGCACATTCTCCCCAAGTCTGCGTGGGTTTCCTCCGGGTGCTCCGGTTTCCTCCCACAGTCCAGCCTAGGTGGATTGGCCATGCTAAATTGTCCACAGTGTTCAAGGTTGTGTGGGTTATAGGGGGATGGGTCTGGGTGGAATGCTTCAAGGGGCGGTGTGGACTTGTTGGGCCGGAGGGCCTGTTTTCACACTGTAGGGAATCTAATCTTATCTTTTCTATTCATGCAAATCACATTAGTTAGCTGCTGTATTGTTTAATGAATTTCTGCAGTTCTAATGGAAAGTAAACAGCTCAGTTAAGTTACCACAACCTCCCATTCATGGCAGTATTAGTGAGCAGGGATTGTGAATGGTGTATGATGGCACATTGACAGTTATTCTGAGATAACAAAGCATAGAGCTGGATGAACACAGCAGGCCAAGCAGCATAAAAGGAGCAGGAAAGCTGACGTTCCGAATCGAGATCCTTCTTCAGAAATAGGGGAGGGCAATGGGATTCTAGGGATTCTGAGAATTCCCTTCCCCTCCCCCATTTCTGAAGAAGGGTCTCGACTCGAAATGTCAGCTTTCCTTCCCCTCTGATGCTGCTTGGCCTGCTGTGTGCATCTAGCTCTACACCTTGTTATCATAGATTCTCCACCATCAGCAGTTCCTACTTTCTCTTGACAGTTATTCTGTTTCTTTTCCCCACCTTTCCATTGGTGTAACTACGTACCATTATTTACCAGGCTTGTAAATGAATTCTGTGCAAAGAGACAATTTGATTGAAGTATATATACTGCCTAGTCTAACTTCTATTTCAAGTCAGTCTCTTGTGTTACACTATCAGGATCAAATGAATGGTGATAATAGCTATGCAGGAGAAGAAAAATATGTTCCACTCGCAGCATGTTCATAAACTTTAAAAAAACACAGCTAATAAATATTAAGAGACCAGCTTTAATCCATCAGAAAGGCAGACATGTCTCCATCAGACTACCCAGTGGTTAGAAAAGTTAAGTTAAAATGTGACCATTAATCTTTATATTAGTCATTCAGCAAGTCTGACTTCAAGTTTCCCCAGATAGCTGTCATTTTAATTTTCCAATTTGTTCCCATTCTGACTTTTCTGTCCTCAGTGTGCTGCTGTCTTCCAATGAAGCTCTATGCAAGCTCAAGGAATAGCAGATCATCTTTCCAGTTTTGCATCTTCTGGATTTTAGTATTGCGGTTATATGCCAGCATATTGTTTGACTTTGCTAGTACCAATCATTTTTTGATTTGCCAACTGTTTCTTTATTTACTTTCATGTCAATGAGCATTCACTAATTGTGGTGTGGCCCTGTGCACAGACTTTATTTCACTGTAGTAATAAAGAAGAATTTCAGCTGAAAACACACAAAACAACTGTATTAAGGGTTATCGATGCAAGCCAGGATTGTCAATTTAGTCAAGACGTAGCTTTGCCAGAACTAGCAAGATCTACAAAATGAATTAAATTGTGCATGTGAGCTCAAATAGAGTCAAAATACTGAGGATGGTGGAAATGAAGTAAAAATCGAAAGTGTTGGAGAAACATAACAGGTCTGGCAACAGCAGTACAGAGAGAAACAGAGTTAACATTTTGAATCTGATATGACACTTCAGAGTGGTTCTGTTCTGGCATGTGAGAAAGTAGACTCTCTCTGTTCCCATTAGAGGTAACAAATGTGTCTGTACCAGCTTGGATGTTGACAACAGTGTAAAAGATAACAAAGTGCCTGCAAAATTCCCATTGATTTTCCCACTTGCCCCAGCAACAACCTTCTGGAGGTTTGAAAGGCCTGTGGTAGCTGCCCCAGTTGAACAATCTTAACTAGCACCTTACTGGACAATGAAGTGCCACTTCCCACCCAGCCTCTATTTTAGTGACTCCAGCAGGTAAATGGCCCCCTAATCTCCTACATATTTTCAACAGGTAGATCGTACATTTGCCATGTTTGAATAGGCAGCTGCATTTAAGGCTTTCCTACCACACCGTAATGAACTCCGTTCTATGTTCAACCTCACCTTTAATATGAAGCAATCTAAAAAGCTATCTTTCTGTAAAATTCACCTGAAGGAATTTGCTCATGCGTTCTTGACTACTGTCTACTGCAAGACGATTTTCACAAGTCAAAATAGACAACGGATTATTCCATTTTCATGCTCTATAAGATTGGTCTCAGCAACAATCTCGTGAAAAGGGTCCAAGTCATTTGCTCACCATTCAATCCTGACACTGAAATAGGGCACATTACGCTAAATTGTTGTTTCGATCAGAGGATTGGTTATTGTGTATCACACAAATTCATAATTACGCCTACGTGCACTACTTCTGGTTGAGGAAAGCACATTCTACCAGGAACATTTCTGCAGTCGAGGACATTCAGCCTTCAATCTTTGGGTATGTGACCTCCAAGGCGGCCTTTGAGATACACAATAATGCAGATTTGCTGCACTGAAACTGATAGTCAAGTTCCATACCCATGAAGATGGCCTTTACCGTGATCTTGGGTTCATGTCACACTACATGTGGCCCCACCACACCATTCTGTATCTATAAAACCTTCCTTACTGGCCTGGTTTGATGCCATCACCTTGATAAATTGTTATGTTCTCTCTACCTTAGTTAGTTTGCACAGTTTGGGATTACGTATTATTTTGGTTAGACCCTCAGCATGTGACTCTTATACCTATCATGTTATTCCAGCCATTTGGTGCGTCCCCAGTGCCACCTTATTTTTAATATTTTGTAATTATCTCTCGGTCCGATTTAATCAGATTATAGGTCATCCATTCGCTTGTTATTCAGCTGTTGACACTTTACTCACATCATCCGACACGTTTGATCAACTGCAGAGGCTTATGATTTGACATTCCACTCACACTATGTTTTGATCTTTCTGCCCTTCATCTTTCTGCTAATAAATTATGTGTCTGTGTGCTTCTCTCTCACCTCACCTGACCAAGGGGTCATGCTCTGAAAGCTTGTGTTTTCAAATAAAACTGTTGGACTATAACCTGGGGTCGCGTGACGTCTGACCTTGTTCACCCCAGTCCAACACTGGCACCTCCACATCATGTATATTCCCCCAGAAGGGCAAGGTATCTCAACAATTTGAGCAACAGGTGAAACTATTTCATGTTGCTACCATGCAGTAGCAGTACATGTGGTGCTCGCCACAAACATGATACTACCATCAAACCAAAAGTATGCTCTCCCTATGGTCCAAATGATTAACGTACGATATGTATATCAGTCCCAGTGTAACGTCGACCATCTGTCTCAATGACTGAAAGGTCATATTAAACAGCATGTTGATTCAGCTGTTCACAACAGGCAAAATATTGACCATACTCAATTAACCTGTACCAGCAAAGCTCAGAACATATTGCCTAATATTAAATGTGATTCCGCAATTTGACAATACTTGCTAAATAATACTGATTGCGCTCAGAATTACACGAACAACCAATTTAAGATTATCAGTCAAGATTACAGTGTGGTTCCCTTCCACATAGTAGAAGCCACATATATTCACATACAGAACCCTGCAAAGAACACATCTATGCACTAAACCCTTTTCAACAAAAGCTCGAAGGACCATCATTCCTTGGTGCATTCCCCCTGACAATTTAAAGATCAATCAGTTAACTTGAGATAATAAGTTTTCCTTGACTTTTATTAAGACAGAACTTGATGAACACAGTAGCCCAAGCAGCATCAGAGGAGCAGGAGAGGTCTAGGCCTAAAACGTCAGCTTTCCTGCTCCTCTGATGCTGCTTGGCTTGCTGTGTTCATCCAGCTCTACACCTGTTATCTCAGATTCTCCAGCATCTGCAGTTCCTACTATCCCTGAATCAGCCAACTTGTCTGGTTTGAATTTAAACACAAGCTTGGCAATTAAATGGTCATTGTTTGCCACTGCAATACCTCTATTAATAGAATTCACTTGCCAACCTTCTTTCTGTTGCAGTATAAACTGCTGTTTGCTTTGAGAATTGGAATTCTTGAGATTCTTTCCTGATGGTTGCAAGCCCTATGACTTTATGAAAATGTTCACCAGTATACCCTTTCAAACAGTAGTACTCTGTACTACTAAGCAACTATTCGCAATCCAAGTAACCCAAATAAGAACTCAAAGTATCCTAATTTTCCTTGACTTTTATTAAGACAGTTAACGTACACTGAGTAACTATGTAACATAATCCTCCTAAATAATGAAAAGAACTGTTTCTCAAACAAATGAAGACACTTGTGTTTGAAAACATTCTACCAAGTTCATGTAGTGATGTAAGGAGCACTTAGATCTTTTACTTACAGGTACAGATATCTCTCTTTTCACATGTTTGGCCACCTGGGTTTTCCCATTTATAAATATAGGAATGACTTGCTCAAGACGTTTGCTCTGAATCTTTATGTCGTCCAAGAAACAGGTGACCTCCACTTCCAATACCAGTATCTTCAACTGATGCCAGTCTTCATTAAACAATTCCTATTGAATGGAATAAAAGCATTTTTAAGTTATTTTGAAATTGCTGATACTCTTTCAGAAGTCCTATCACTCCGTTGTATGTCTATTGTGACGTGTGATTTGAAGGTCAGGACTCCGCATTTATTTCGCACATTTTGCAATGCTACATCAATTACTCTCAACTGATCTCCAATAAGCCCTAAGCAAGGATCTCCTTCCCCTGCCATTCCCCTCCAGCAATCCTCCAATGATTTGTTTTGTTCCAATTTGTGTTGAGTAGAGCCTTGAAAGAAAATATTCTGATCATTCAGATTTTTACAAAGGGTTACATTTAATTCAATGCACAAGTTAAATTTCTTTCTAATGTATGGAAAATGTGAAAAGTTTTATTAGCTAAAACTTTAAAGAAAGCTTCTCTTCACATATGAACGTGTATTTGTTGTTTTATTAATTCCTTCCTGAAGAAAGTTTATTAGGGATAATGGGAACTGCAGATGCTGGAGATTCCAAGATAATAAAATGTGAGGCTGGATGAACACAGCAGGCCAAGCAGCATCTCAGGAGCACAAGCTTTTGTGCTCCTGAGATGCTGCTTGGCCTGCTGTGTTCATCCAGCCTCACATTTTATTATCTTGAAAGTTTATTAGGGGCTTGGTTTAACAGGGCAACATGCAAAAAGCCGTGCTGATACTCTGTAATTCACATCAGGATGGCACTGGGAGAAAGTCATCCCACCTGGTTTTGATAATGCAGAAGGTGGGCAAGTTCAAAAGTTTAGAACCCAACCCACAATCAATTAAAAAAAACTTAATTAGAAATTAGCATAAATTGATACAGATCATTTACATGGATCGGGGCATGGGCTGAACTTGAGAGCAGGAATAACAACTACTTCATGGGTGAACAGGAGCAGAGAAAAAACACCTGTAACACATGGCTTGGGAGTCAGCTGCTAAGGTTAGCTCCATCGTCTGAAAAGGCTTTTCTTTTCGTTTTCAACATCTGCAGAAGATGGTGCAAAGATTACTACTTTCACAAAGCCATCAGGGACGCCAAGAGACCTTCTAAACTAGAGCTCCAGACTAACTACATGAGCACACACTGTCTCTGGCAAGGCTTACACAATATTATGGGCTACAAAGCAAAGTCAAGTAGAATTGTTCATGCAATGCAACCTTCCCCAGTGAGCTCAATGCTAACTTTGAACGTAAGGTCAGTGAAATGATGTCATCTGCTCTGCCCAAGTCCTCAAGAAATTACAGAGAGTTGTGAATGCTGCCCAGTCCAGCATAAAAACCAACTCTCTTTCTATTAACTTGTTCCATACTTCCCACTGCCTCACGAAAGCAATTGGCATAACCAAAGATCTCTCCCACACTGATTATACTCTCTTCCACCAGTCTGAAGATACGGAAGTTTGAAAACACATATGACCAGAGTTAAGAACAGCTTCTTCCCTGCTGATATCAGACTTATGAACATCACTCTCATATATTAGAACTGATATTTCTCTGCACCTTTCCTGTAACTGTATCATTATATTCTGCACAACACAGTCTGGAGCTGGAGAAACACAGCAGGCCAGGCAGCATCAGAGGAGCATGGAAGTTGCCATTTTGGATCGGGACCCTTCTTCAAAAATGGGGAGGACGAAGGGAGCTGGGAGATAAATAGAGAGAGGTGGAGTGGGGCTAGGGAAGGTAGGAGGGATGGTGGTAGGTGAATGCAGTAGGGAGTAGTGGGGATTGGTCAGTGGGATGGGTGCAGCAGATAGGTGGGAGAGAAGATGGACAGGTTGTGTCAGGTCAAGGAGGCAGGGATGAGAGGGATGTTTGGACGTGGGATGAGGCTGGGCATGGGAAGATTCTAAAACAGGTGAATTCTATGTTAAACATCATCAGACTGGAAGCTCCCGAGGCAGAATATGAGGTGTTGCTCCTCCAGTTTGCAGGTAGTGTCACTGTGACACTGGAGAAGGCCCAGAATGGACATGTCACCCACAGAGTGGAAGGGGGAGTTAAAATGGTTGGTGACTGGAAGGTGTTGTCGTTTGTCACGTATAGAGCACAAATTCTCCACAAAACCGTCCATGAGTGTGCACTTGGTCTCACTGATGTAGAGGAGGCCTCATCGAGAGCAGAGGTTACAGTAGACCAAGTTGGACGATGTACAGATGTCGGATATTAAAGGTTTGCTTTGGGTCTTGAATGGAGGTGAGGGGGTGTGTGTAGAGGCAAGTGTAGCACTTCCTGCGTTTACAGGGAAAGGTGCCAGGAGTGGTGGGGTGTATGGGGAATTTGCAGGGGATGAGGGAGTTGCAGAGAGAGCAGATGGGGATAGGGAGAGAAATTTCTCTTTAGTTGTGGGGTTAGATTGTAGGTGGTGGAAGTGGCAGAGAATGATCTGCTAGAAGCAGAGGTTGGTGGAGTGGTATGTGAGGACAAGGGGGATTCTGTCTTCGCTTTTGTTGGAGGGAGAGGAGGTTTGAGGGCATAAATTCTACGTTAAGGCCATTGGCCTGTAGGTTCCCAAGGCTTCCTCTATATTGGTGAGACCAAGCGTGGACTCAGGGACCGTTTCGTGTAAAATCTGTGCTCTGTACGCGACAAACGACAACATTGGAGGAGCAACACCTCATATTTCACCTCGGGAGCCCACAGCCTGATGGCCTTAACATGGAATTCACCAGTTTTAAAATCTTCCCAGCCCCAGCCTCATCCCACGTCCAAACATCTGTCTCATCCCCACTTCCTTGACCCGACACAAACTGTGCATCTTTTTCCCTGCCTCCCCGCCCCACGCTTCCTGCTGATCAATCCCCATTATGCTCTGCCTGCAGCCAACTTATCACCTCCCCACCTACCTTTCCCTAGCACAACACCCCCCCCACCTCATTGACCCGACACAACTTATCTATCTTCTCTCCCACCTATCTGCCCCACCCATCGCACTAACCAATTCCTACCACTCCCACCTGCATTCACCTATCACCATCCCACCTACCTTTCCACAGTCCCACCCCTCCTTTCCCAGCTCCCTACTCCGTCCCCATTTCTGAAGAAGGGTCCCAACCTAAAATGTCAACTTTCTTGCTCCTCTGATGCTGCCTGATCTGCTGTGTCCCTCCAGCTCCACAGTGTGTTGTCTCTGACTCAAGCATCTGCAGTTCTTGCTATCTCCAACACTATATTCTGCATTCTGGTCTATTGCCCTGATGTACTTACATAAGGTATAATATGTCTGATTAGCACGCAAAACAATACTTTTCACCGTATCTCAGCACTCGTGACAACAACAAATCAAATTAAATCTGCGTTGTCATTTGTCCCATTCATTAGTCTTTGAGAAAATCACTGTCAGAGTGGTCTGCAACAAAATTTGGTTACAGCTCCCAATCCTCTTTGAGCCAAGTGAGGGTTGCATTTCCTGGTGGAGGCAGGATAGGACAAGGAGGCAGAGGAGGGAGATGTCTCAGTGAGCAGCAACATGTCTGCCATTAAGTGTAGCCTAAAGACACTGGAGGCCAGTAAGGAGGGAGACAAAGCCAGCAGGGAAGTCATTAACCTGCAGGCAGTTTATCAAAAATGTTCAAAACATTGACACATGACAGAGACACAATGTAGGAGAAGGCTTTCTCATTTCAAGGACAGTAGTTGTAACATGAATCTGTTAACGATGATGCCATAACTGATGACATGACTCTGACAAGGCAAAAACAAAATGCTGTGGATGGTGGAAAGTTGAAACAAGCACAGAAAAACGCTTGTGAAACTCAGTAGATCTGCCAGCATCGGTGGACAAGAAACAGAGTTAGCCTTTCAAGCCCAGTATAAATCCTCTTCAGAATCTTCCATCCAGCATGTTTTGTGATAGAACATAGAACATAGAAAAGTACAGCACAGTACAGGCCCTTCGGCCCACGATGTTGTGGAATAATCCTAATCCAAAAATAAAATAACCTAAATTCCCCTCAATTCACTGCTGTCCATGTGCATGTCCAGCAGTCGCTTAAATGCCACTAATGACTCCGCTTCCACGACTACCACTGGCAAAGTATTCCATGCGCTCACAACTCTCTGGGTGAAGAACCTCCCTCTGACATCTCCTCTATACCTTCCTCCTAACACCTTAAAACTATGACCCCTCATGGCAATCAATCCCGCCCTGGGGAAAACTCTTTGGCTATCGAGTCTATCCATGCCTCTCATTACCGTGTACACCTCAACCAGGTCACCTCTCTTCCTCCTTCTCTCTAAAGAGAAAAGTCCGAGCTCAGTCAACTTCTCCTTGTAAGACAAGCCCTCCAGTCCAGGCAGCATCCTGGTAAACCTCCTTTGCACCCTCTCCAAAGCCTCCACATCTTTCCTATGATAGGGCGACCAGAACTGGACACAATATTCCAAGTGTGGTTTCACCAGGGTTTTGTAGAGCTGCAGCATAACCTCGCAGCTCTTAAACTTGATCCCCCTGTTAATGAAAGCCGAAACACCATATGCTTTCTTAACAACCTTATCCACTTGGGTGGCAACTTTGAGGGAGCTATGCACTTGAACACCAAGATCCCGCTGTTCCTCCACACTGCCGAGAATCCTGCCTTTAATCCTATATTCAGCATTTAAGTTTGGCCTTCCAAAATGCATCACTTCGTATTTATCCAGGTTGAACTTCATCTGCCATTTCTCAGCCCAGCTCTGCATATTGTCAATGTCTCGCTGAAGCCTGCAATAGCCCTCGATACTATCAACGGCACCTCCAACCTTTGTGTCATCAGCAAACATATTAACCCACCCCTCAACCTCCTCATCCAAGTCATTTATAAAAACTAATGATGTGACTCTGATATTAGCAGAGTAGATGAAAAGAAATGACCAGAGAGAGGCATGAAAGGAGCTGGGTTATTCACTATCCTGGAGAGTTGTATTCAGTAATATACTCATAACTGAGCCCTGTTACAGTATATGAGACAGTGAGAGAACCTTACTTGCACATGAGGATGAACTAGGGCTTCTAGAGGCAATGGCAATAATGACAACCTAATAAAAAGGAAATAGAGTATATGGGTAGAACCCAATGCCCAGAGAAACACAATATAGTCCAAGTGTGCTCTTAAGATAGTAATCACCCAAAGGTTCATTGTGGTGGTATAAACATGTTAAACTTCAATATCAGCAAGACAGACGTCAAAATTGTTACATTTTAGGCAGGTCATAGTCCATGAGGCAGAAGAAAAAAAGATATCGCAACAAAATGGGAAGACGCTGGACAACAGTTATTTGGAAGACTTTGAGTGAAGAAAGGGGAAAAAAATCAATTACTTACCCAGGTCAGAGCGGTTCAGTAAACAATCGTGATCCAGAAAGACACTGCAGTTGATCTAATAATAGATTTATTTGACTTCCAAGGGAAGACACCTCCAAGCCTGGTAGACTATTATTCAAGATAGAACACAGAACACAGAACAGTACAGCACAGTACAGGCCCTTTGGCCCACAATGTTGTGCTGAACTTTTACCCTAATCCTAAGGTCTATCTAACCTCCACCCCAATCTTACACTATCATCCATGTGCCTAGTAGCCACTTAAATGCCCCTATCGTGGGGAACTCCAGTACCTTCTCTGGCAATGCATTCCATGCCCCGACTATTCTGAGTAAAGAACCTACCCTCTGATGTCTCCGAAATTTATCGGCTTCATATAAATACAGCTCAGTCAGTGATTATAGCATTTAAATGACGTTTTGCAGCACCTATTTTCTCATTGGTAAATAGTTTTGTATAACAGTCCAACATTTGTGAACAAGGAATTTAACTTAGAAAATTCACTTCAAAGGCAGGTTACAACCAGGTTCAAATTCTCCACTTCATCTTCAGTCAGACAGAGAAGCAGACACGCTGGTCAAGACCAGAAAGTTATTCATGTCCAAGAACGCAGGCTGAACATTGGCATTATTCAGCAATATTCACCTCCAGAACTACTCCTGGAAGGAAGATTACAAACAGAAAAACCACTGTGAAGGACATAATCTCAGTTTGAACATAATATCTCATGATCATTAGAAGATCAAGGAGGTAGTAAAACAGAAGGAAACAGCAGAATTGGTATAAAATGGGTAATAAAAAACATTTAATTTTGACAGCAGGTCAAAAAATCTGGATAAATGATAGACAGGTAGAGGCAACATTTCTTAGGGGAGCAGATCAATTGATCACATATACTCAATGAAACTGAAGAAATGTTCAACAGAAACAGGAATGCACCTTACTCTAGCCTAGAAGTGGGACAGAGTATGATTATCATAGGTTGTGAGAGAGACACGATTGTACCACCACCTAATACCTTACAGAATGGTACAGCAGTTGCAGGAATAGTGGAGAATCATCATCCTCCAGTGAAAATTAAACAATTTAGAGCGGGGTGACTACTGAGAGTTTCAAATCATATTGACTGTGAGATAGACTTTATGGAGACCTGGGGAGGGGAATGGTGTCAATGGAGATAATGATATTAATGATAAGAATGGCAGTGCATATTAATTAAAAACAAATTGCTAAAATCATGTAATCCAAGCAAGAAAGAAATCTACGACATGTTGTAGTGTAATGGAAGCATAGTATATAAATGGATATTACAATGTGTTAATGATAGTGATATAATGGTTTACTCTGACATTATCAGAGCAGAGGAGAACAGAAGAACAGATTAGAGGAAAGCACAGTCATGGAATGAGAGCTATGTTCACTAATATATATGTGGAAATTTTATGATAGTCCACTTTAACCACTATCAATTTTTAACTTCTGTCATCTGATTTTAATACAGAGACATTCAATGAACCAAAATTGGATTTATAAAGTAAAGAAACACTGATTTAGGATGGCCGTACTGATTACCTGACCAGGTTGAGACAAGGTCATGAAACCATCAATAAAGAAGTTGGAGGCTGATCAGAAACTGACATAATGAAAATGACTGAAACCAGACACTTAGGCCTATACGTTCCATCATGTTTCATTATTTTTCTTGAGCTTATTAAGTAATGAAACTCCACTTTCTGTCACACAGAAAATATTACAATTGGTTCCATAATTCTGATCTGCTGAATTATGCTTTAACTGATGAAAGCTGCATGATGAATCTTTCAGTGGCTGACTTAGTAAGTCAATAAACAGGAGCTGATCCACCAGGTCATTACAAAATAAAGTGTTACAGTATTGAGGAGATAAACTGAAGTGCTACAGGCCAAGAGAAATGTAACCCAGAATAAAGGAACAGCCTCAAAGACAAAGTTTATGTAGATTTCCAAAACTGAGAGAATCAAGAGATGGTGTACAGGTGGCTGATGTCACCCATCAGACATCCATGAATCTCTGCTAAGAGAGTTATAGAACAAACCGCATCTCCAAAACGGTCACTTTCAAGATTGTTCTACTGAAGGTTAAGTTTTCCATCTGGGCTGCTCTGGTGGCTTTGTGATATCCTCCGGGTTGAATGTCATTGACTGCTTCCTTCTGCTGTGCTCTGCACAATCTTGTTTACCCTCAGGCTGAGGAGGGTGGGTAGGGGTGCCATGAGGTATCAGAGGGTGAATCCATGAGCAATTCAGATGAGGGCTCTATAGAGCCACAGTGGATGACAAGGGAAGGCAGCAGGGGTTCTTAGTAACTAGAAGGAAGGGAAAGCACTGAACACAAGGTGCTTCCAATAGGGTGTCTCAGGACTCCTGGGATATCACTCAGGAGCCATGCCAAGGGGACTTTGCTCAATCCTCAGTACACTTCTGGAGTCAATAATATGACACCATCGCCGAAATGGTATCCAAGGCTCAGAAAGAATAAACTATTGTTTTGTAGCCCTACAGCCATCAGCCCCTTCTCAGCTTTGCACAATATCTAACGGGAAACAACTCATGCATTTGACCCATAGCACACAAAACTGACATCTACATATTGCTCACAAAAGCTCTTCAATTTTTAAAGCATTTTTTTCATTTTGTTCCACTTGCTGCACAACAATGTTACCCTGTTACTGTCAGCTATGATGAAGGTAGGCCATGACTCTGATGTCCCTAGGTTTGGATGACCCTGGCAGCTGCCATCTGTCCGCCTGACGCTGTGAGGGCCCAGACAGTATGAAAGATCCATGTGGAAGCAGACACTACATCCACTTCAGCCTATATGCATTTATACCAACAGCTATCACTTTGCCTGAATTGACAAATTAATCTTGAAATAAACAAGAATATTGTCAAAAAGAATTTTTCGCCACGGTATTTTGTTAGACTTATTTTCCTGCTGCCAAAAAACACAAGTCTGTATTTTTACATTTTCCACACAGTCGGTTTAGTTTTAGTCAAAAACTTGGAAGCTATTCCGCTGTTTCTTTTCACAGCTGAAATGGTCCATTATTGATGTTATCTGAGGGTGGACGGGTTAGAGAAAAGGACTTTAAGCTGGTGAATGGAACATTTTCCCTCTTTGGGCACCCAGCCATGGCACATATTCCAACTTAAGGTTACCAGGGAAGATGCAAAGAAATACTTAATGCAACTGTATTATTAAACAATGCATTAAAATGTTAAATTTGCCACATATGATGCACTAAATTTAAAACTATGTCAAATAACGTACAGTTGGTGCATCTACGCACACCGAATGAAGGGCAACAGCATTCTATTGATCTCTATGAGCTGACATCAAATAGTCACACAGGAACCCTATTTGAAGTGAAAAGAGCTGCTTGATCAATCAGGCTGAATGATATTTAAAACAACTGCATTAGCCCAATACATGTATGAATCCTCTTCAATGCAACAACCTTGATAGAGCTAGAAAAGCAATGGATGTGGTATATTTAATGCCCTTATGGCCTGCAGTTGAAACAACGTCCCTGCAGCTGACATAAGCTACTATCCAGCTGAAATTTCAGATCCATACTGGACCTCATTCTAAAACCCTGTTGAGCAGTGGTGCAAACTGGGAAATTAAGGCCCATTGCAAAAATATAAAAACAGTGCATTTAAAAGTAGCCACATAAATATTGTCCATTGCAATGATGCTTACACAAATTACTCATATAGCTTTACAGCTCTTTTATGGTTAATCATTCATTCCCATATTCCAAAAGAGGAATATTCAAGCTCCAAAGTATAACCAAAAGTCTTGACAAATTCATATACTAAAATAGCTTTAAAACCACTGTCTAAAACACAACGCATCGGATTGACTGTAGATTAAACATTACTTATGCCTTTCACTTCAGACAACAGTAAGATCTGTAAGATCAGACGGTACAATATACCAGAAAGTGGACAAAATGTGGAAGAGGTTTCAAAAATTATAACCCTTGTTTTCTTATGTAGCAAATTGATCTGAACATCTTTGCATAAAGAAAAAAATAGGCATGGCAAAGCAGCTAGCTTCCACCAAGCACGAGATCAACGCTTCCAGTTCTTACATCTGGGGTGATATCAAGGGTATTCTGCCAGATAGGTAAGGCCTACAATTACATTAAAATAAGCAAATAAGGTATGTGGCCATTGCTTTAACCTATGCTAATTTATATATGTAAACATGACCAAAAAATCTTTGTAAATTGAAGCAGTGGCAGTAATAATTCTTAAATTCTTCAAATGATACAGGATAGAAGTTCCTATTTGGGTGTGTCCCTAAACAGATGGTGAAAATTGTGCAGGGGATATAACAGCAGCCAAAACAAGGCTACCCATTTGGCACTAATGCTCTTATAAACTTTCAGCTTGTACTCTACAACATAAGTTAATCTCCAAATTTATCCAGATAAACATTCAAACTCCAAAACAGAAAAAAGTACATTTGATAACTTTATACGACTTAGTCAGCCCATTCCATTGACCTTAAATTTGAAGAGAAGTCTCACAAAGCATATAATACCAAACACACTGACCTGTAGTTTGCCACCTTCAAATGTCACTGTCTGGATTTCATTGACCAGACTTGTAGTAGTAAAGAACACAGCCTGTTGTTCACCATCAATTGTGACAGCTGCTTGAATAATTCCTTCTTTAGATAAGATTCGCCATAAGTCAAATTTCTGTTTGTTGGCTGGACTTCGCAAACGTAGTGTAGCAACAAACACATAAGATGGAGGCAGGCCCTCTGGAAATATGTCTCTGGAAGTATATAAACATTATTATTTTTTTCAGATCCAAACAAACAGAGGTAGAGAGATAGTAGGAACTGCAGATGCTGGAGAATCTGAGATAACAAGGTGTAGAGCTGGATGAACACAGCAGGCCAAGCAGCATCACAGGAGCAGGAAAGCTTGACGTTTCGGGCCTAGACCCTTCTTCAGAAATGGGGGAGGGAAAGGATGTTCTGAAATAAACAGGGAGAGAGGGGGAGGCGGATAGAAAATGGGTAGAGGAGTAGATAGGTGGAGAGGAGACAGACAGGTCAAAGAGGCGGGGATGGAGCCAGTAAAGGTGAGTGTTGGTGGGGAGTTAGGGAGGAGATAGATCAGTCCAGAGAGGATGAACAGATCAAGAGGGCAGGATGAGGTTAGTAGGTAGGAGATGGGGGTGGGGCTTGAGGTGGGAGGAGGGGATAGGTGGGAGGAAGGACTGGTTAGGGAGGCGGGGACGAGCTGGGCTGGTTTTGGGATATGGTAGGGGGAGGGGAGATTTTGAAGCTTGTGAAGTCCACATTGAACACAGGTAGATGTGGGCTCTGATTTCAGAATTACATATCTGTATTTTTCATAGGTATCTGCCACTTTATAAAAATGTTTCTGTTGCAGCAATGCATTTGAGACCTATGGCCATGTTTTGACATTCATTAAATCCTACTTCAGCTTTACTTTGAAACATTGAGGCTGTAAATCTGCCACGTGTAAGTAAGACTTGTCATTATGCATTTAGATTTTTATAATTTTATGCATGGCAAGTTAGTGAATATGTATGTTAATGGGATTGCAGTGCGGGAATTAGGGCATCTTGCACCTGGCAAACATGGCAAACATCATGTACGGCCTTCACCAATTAGAATAAAGGATCGTGAAATTTACAGCATAACATCTAAGAAGGAGTAAGTGAGCACAATATCTATTTTTTTCATTCACTCATGAGGTCTGTATGCTGGCTAGGCCAGCATTCATTGCCCATCACAGTTTCCCATGAAAAGGTGAGCAGCCTTCTTGAACTGCTACAGTTCATGTGTTGTAGGTACGCTCAAAGTGCTACTGAAGAGGACTTCCAGAATTTTGATCCAGCAAAGTGAAGAAGCACAGATGTAGTTCCAAGCCAAGACTGTGTGTAGGCTAGAGGGAAACATGCAGGTGATAGCATTGCCATGCCTCTTTTGTCCTTTTCTTCTGGATTGAGAGGTTTGGAAGATCCTGGGTGAGTTGCTGCAGTGCATGCTGTAAATGGGACAAATTTCTAGCTCAGTGGTAAACGGACTGAACGTTGAAAGTGGTGGATATGGTGCCAGTCAAGTAATCTGCTTTGTCAAGGATCTAGGCCTGAAACGACAGCTTTCCTGCTCCTACGATGCTGCTTGGTCTGCTGTGTTCATCCAGGTCTACATCTTATTATCTCAGATTCTCCAGCATCTGTAGTTCCCACTATCTCTGAAACAACTTATCTCTTGTTGATGATGGACAGGCTTTGAGATGGTCACAGTATGAAATTTGTATGGCCTGAGTGTTACTTGCCACTCATCAGCCCAAGCCTGGTTGTTGTCCAGGTCTTGCTACATATGGACCTGGGCAGTAACTGAGGACTGGTGCAATCATCAGGGAACATTCTGAATTTTGATCTTATGTTTGGATGCAGATAACCAGAAGGCGAAACAGCAATAAATATCAGAGAATATTGGATTAAGAGGGAGAAAAGATAAAGAGAAAGCATGTTTTGAACCCATGTAATAGTTGATTTTCAGTGCCAGTGAAACTGACCAACAGAACCTAATGCATAGTAGAGGAAACAAAGGGTATTTAGGTTAGGATGGACAGGACGTAACATTCTGGGGCTTGTTTAATTCACATATTGTCTACCAATGAACCAATATCAATTTATTCAATGAATTTCAATAGTGAGGGAGACAGAGAGTTAACATCCCTACAAAGCTCATCGTGAGGCAAGCTACTTGTAAAGCAAAAAGGAATACTTGTTCTTAACTAAGCACTTGCCACTCAACCAAAGTTGGTGTACGACCAGAGTCCTCAGTGGGCAGATGACTTCCAACAGTATGGTAGAGAGTAAGAGGACTGTGGGACTCCTCATGTGTTATAATACATGATGTGTTTGTTTGAAGAAACAGATCACTCCCTCCTTGCAGATGGCATTCCTCCTTGTACACATGTGGCTCAGTGGTTAGCACTGCTGCCTCACAGCACCAGGGACCCAGGGTTGATTCCACCCTTGGGCGACTGTCTGTGTGGCGTTTGCACATTCTCCCTGTGTCTATGTCAGTCTCCTCTGGGTGCTTCGGTTTCCTCCCACAGTCTGAAGATGTGCAAGCTGGGTGGATTGGCCATGCTAAGTTGCCTGTCGTGATCAGGGATGTGTAGATTGGGTGAGTTACAGGGGCATGGGTCTGGTTGGGATGCTGCAAGGATCGGTGTGGACTTGTTGGGCTGAAGGGCCTGTTTCCACACTGTCTGGATTCTATTAATAGGAACAGCATTGGTGCACTGTTATTTTGAAGGGAAAATTTATAGCGCTGTAATCAAAATGCTAATTTGGAAAGAAGTTTAAAGCTCAAAAGGCTCCTAATCTAGTGGAAGAATGCATATCAACAAAAGGAAAGGACAGGAAAGGACCATCAACTCTACCCTATTAAATTGAATGAGCATTCTCATGCACCATTTAACCAACTGTAATCCATGCTATCCCTTAGGGTAAATAAAGAAAATATAATCTTTGGTCAATTTAGAAACAAAACCTGAGAAATCCCTCTCCAACTACTGAAGACAGCATCAGTTCCACAATGACTCATCACAAATTACAATTAACAAGTAACTTGTCATCTGTAACGGGAGATGAGTTCCCATCTCAATAACTGATCAAGTTTTTAAAAATTCACTTGTGGGACGTGGACATCGCTGGTTGGCCGGAATTTTGTTGCCCATCACTGGTTGCCTGTGAGAAGGTGGTGGTAGTGAGCTGCTGCTTTAACTGCTGCAGTCTACATGCTGTAAGTTAACCCCCAATGCCTTTGCAGAGGGAATTCCAAGATGTCTTTTAAAAACATATAGCATCACCAACTGTCTCAGCAGCGTGTGTTCCAAAGGACTTACTCTAAAGAAATCCCAAAATCTAGCTTTTGGGATTACTTCTAAACTATCTATTCTAAACATTGTGGTGGCTGGGGAGATTTTAGACAATAATGCAAACAAGTGTAATGGAGAAGGAAGTTTGGAGGAATGAAAATCCTCTCAAAACTAATCCTACTCTTCCAAACGTTTAATCGATAAAATGCAAAGTGTATTTTATGTGCTGAGACCCTCTAATTGCTAACATAACTCAGATGCTCAGGTTCATGCTGGTAAAAGACAAGACTTTTCTGCCAAGCCATACCAAAAGCCATGTCATATTAAGCTGAGATTATGGGCACAAAGTCTATTCAGCACTAAGATGTAAACAGCATCTGCTAGGAAGTGAAATCTACATAGATAACATGCAAGGTTACAAACACAAATGTTACCAACGGCTCCAGATAATCTGGTAATCAGGAATTCTGACTGATGTGGAAACACATCAGAGATAGTAGGAACTGCCGATGCTGGAGTCTGAGATAACAAGGTGTGGAGCTGGATGAGCATAGCAGGCCAGGCAGCATCAGAGGAGCAGAAAAGCTGACGTTTCGAGTCAGACCTAAAATGTCAGCTTTCGTGCTCCTCCGATGCTGCTTGGCCTGCTGTGTTCATCCAACTCCACACCTTGTTATCTTATTCTAACTGGTGTACTGAATTTCATTAAAATAAATCATTTATTATTGGTTTCTACTATATATGACTCCTAATGAAATATTACCGAGGATAATATCTCATCCTGGCTGGTACAGTACAACAAGGAATAAGGAATTGGTCAATTCTTTTACAATCTGCCTGATTTTCTTATACACAACCAAACAAGCAAATCATGAAGGAAACATAACATGGGCTAAATGTTATATTTAAGCACAACATCATGATCCAAAACAGAGTTTCCATTTATCTTTTCTTAAATGATGTAACTGTTTAACATTAACTGTTTCTAATGTTGTAGAGATACGAGTACAGATTACTTTGCCATTAGATGCTTACCTTGGTTTCAATATGTCAGTTCAGCTTAAATTATTACAGTAATGTCTGTAAAAGCACGTGATTAAATTTCCTGTATGAGGTCTCTACAAATTTTCATCTAAGAACAATATTCCTTGGCAAAATACCGAGACTTTTCAAAGGAGATTTTTCTTGAACATTTGTTAATTCTCATCATATTATTCAGGACTTCCCATGCAATCTACTGCTGATGTTCCATATAACACAATTTCCTTTTAGTTATTCGCACATATTACGCTTTCCAAGAGAAAGTCTCCATTTTAACTTTAAAAATCCCGCAAAATTATCACTAGTCTAATCTGAAATAAATGCTGTAGTTTCAAAATCATGGAATTATGATTTTACTGGTTTTCAAAGAAAACATTTTGGTCAAGTTGGATTTGCATGGTCTAAGGATAAAAGAAAAGTGGGGACTTCCTCAGGATCAAGTAGTTCAGATATACTGATAAAATTGCGGTTAATTCCATTAAAGAAAAGTACAGGCTAAAGTGTACTTCCTACATTAGTTCCAGCAGCTGAAAACCTTGGCCTTAGATGTGTTTTTGACATGTTACAGTATGGACTTGATTTATTTTCCTGTCATTTATTTTGTGAATTAGGAAAGGCTTATACATATTATTAGTGTTTCAAAAGTAAGCCATACCTAGTATTCTCTGTCACGTCTGTTTGAGATGTCAATAAGAAACCTGCTTCTGTCGTCAATGATCCAGATATTTCCTGAGCTTTTTGTGGTATTTTAAAGCCCACAATTAATTCAAAACCTTTCTCATCACGTGCAGCTACAGGAATTCTTGTAGGACATACCGATTCTGATAAACAAATGAAACAGAATGAGGTCAATATTTGTTCTGTATAACAGCCTGCTTCATATTGTTAAGTGCACACAAGATTAGATTAAATTAGATTAGATTCACGCACGCCTTGTCTTCCCAAAAGCCATATTTATGTTATCTCTTCATCAGTTACAATTACGCAGCCTTGCATGAAAATTTTAGCTCAGCAAAAAGCAGCTGGTCTTTGACAAGAAGGATCACTTCGCTGCAAAAGGTGTGTCCAGAGATCATGGCAACTGAAAGTAGGTGAAGAACGATTTTAACTCTTCAACCATGCAGTTGATTTCCAACCTATCTGCTCAGCTGAAACCTGGTAGCTTAGCATTTAAAACAGACCAGATCATTTACCCACCAATGCCACACTTGCATTCCATGTTCTCCATCTTTAGCCTGGTCATCAGAAAATCCAGTGGGTTCTGTTATTTTACAATATATGTTTGAGTTCTCATGATATCATACAGCCAAGACTGCAACTTTCATTTCAAAGTCAAGTGAGTTAAGCTCTAGAAGTAGGTCAATCAAAATCAGTACGTTTATTTTTCCTTTCTAATCGACTAGGCCACATAGTCAAAGTTAGACCTATTCTCAAAATCTTTCCTGCTTTTATACCAGGAAAACACCCTGAAAACTACATTATCTACACTTACCCAAGTGCTGTTGTTTGTTGTGTTGCTGGGTTCCTCATCCAAACTCACTGATTTAACCACACAAGATTAGTAATTTATAAGTAAATTCAATTTATTTCAACACTCCAACTAATATATATGTTATGTATATATGTGTATAATACATACACGTTACAGAATAGCTCACAAACTGGTATAATGTAGAAACTCAGCAACCACAGCATCTCTTAGCAATAGCTGCAACCACTTCAATATATAATTAAGTAGCAGAGATACCACAGTGCGGAGCTGGAGGAACACAGCAGGCCAGGCAGCATCAAAGAAACAAGAAAGCTGCCTGACCTGATGTGTTCCTCCACTCCATACTGTGTTATCTCTGACTCCAACATCTGCAGTTCTTACTAACTCTGAGTGAGTTATAATTAAGTGGCTGCTGGTTACTTCTCACTTTATATTCTGGTTTCTTGATCATTTGCATCTTCTCTTAAATAGATAATCCAACAAGCTTTTTTTTCCCCTAAAGTTCACATCACATAACTTAAGAGTGAAAATACATAGTACAGCAGTTGCAAAACTGTTTACATAGAAAATAGGTTGGGCAACAGGCTGGCTCAGAGGTTACCGCAACTGCCTCACAGTGCCATGGACCCAGTGTGAGTCCAGCCTCAGGGAAACGGCTGTGTGGAGTTTGCACGTTCTCCTTGTGTCTACGTGGGTTTCTACCAGGTGCTCTAACTTCCTCCCACAGTCAAACGTTGTGTGGATTAGGGAGACCGGCCACTCAAAATTGCCTGTAGTGTCCAGGGATGTGCAGACCAGGTGGATTAGCCATGGTTTCAATAAAACGCGTGCAGTTATGGGGATCTGGTGTACTGCTTTTTGGAGGGCTGGTGCAGACATGAGGGGTCGAAGGGCCTCTATATTGTAGAGATTCTAAAGATTCTATGATCTCTGGATAATCCATTTGTAGTGCATTTCTCCCCTTTAATCTCCCTTGACACCTTCAGACGAGTTGCCAGAACAGCTCTCTGGACAGCTAAGTAATTAGCTTGCTACCTACTTCATCGGTGACTTCATAGAAGGTGGCACTTCATTTTTACTTCAAGTCACTGTAATCTGGGTGTGCACCTGTCAGTACCTTGTGCCAAATTATTTCCAATTGTTTGCAGTCAGTTTCCATAACAACTCATCTATCAAATAAGTATGTGTGAAATCTTGAGACACCAGAACAAGTGTCTCACCTTTCATTTTTGAATAGTTGGATTGCTTTTGCCAAAGATGTTTGGAGGCAAATGCAGGTGGCTTTTCACCTTGCATAAGATATGCTCATAACCCTTTTGGAGATGAATTGACCTCCAAGACTGCTTCCTTTCTTGGGTTGTAATACGACAGAACATGTTTCTTCCGACAATACCTGTTCACACAACTTAAACAAGTGCTGATGGTCCTCCTGATTGCAACTCCAGAGTCAGGTTTCCTGCATTGGCGACTCTCATCTCCCACTCAGCATACTATGCAATGGCCTTGGCTGACACATTACCCAGTTCCCATTCAGCAAGGATGACTCATATTTTCTGAAATCTTTTAGTAGTATGACAATATCGTGATCATTCTTCTTCTCCAGAAAGTTATTTTCAGAAGACTTTGATCAGCTTTGAGGCAATTTTTATCCCATTACCCATTCAAGCATTTAGGCTTTAGTAACTGTAGTCTGTGCTCTTTCAATAGTTGATTCCTGTGGCGGCAGTTACCTGTCAACCATCAGCTCCCATTGGTGCATTCTGAAATTCAATTTTACTAATACAAAGCTTGTTTTGTAACATGTTCTAAAGTTTACCAGAGACTACCTCATCTTCCTCAGGCAGGTCCGAAGTGTTGATTCCATGCAGCTGCTTGCTTCCAATTAGCTATAATTTATTTTCAGCGATTGTTGTTCTGTGACAGATAAATCTGAATAGCATTATTCAATCCTCAATTTAAAATGCTTACATGTTGATTGGACCTACCCTTTCATACTGATAAACTTTCAAACTCCCAAGCATAGGGTATTCGTAACCCCTCTACACCAGGAGAGATTCAGCAAAGAAGATGCCATTTTTTAAAAAAAAAGGTCCCTCTTTTATGGCTGCATTTCAAGATATAGCCACACTCATTATTTTTCAATTTCATACTTTTTTGTCATTTGTACAGGCATGGGACCCAAGAACAGCTCAATGGACCTGGAGTTTTTCTACCCAATTCAAAACTGATTGCACAGTGCAACTCTGAATTGATCAAGCTGTCTCCCCAAATAAGGTACTCACTGTTCTGCGAAATCTTACCTATTAAGGGACTCTTCCTCCCAAGGTTTTAATACTCATACAGCCTCTTTGCAGCAACAATTATGTCTGCAGCCCTGTTCTTTGGTCTTCATACTTATAACATCACTGCCAAATTGTGTTTCTGGGTTCCTTAAATGCAAACTTACCAATCACCCATACGTGATTGTAAACTATAAATAGGTTCAATTTGTTTGAAGACTGCAACTGACACACATTACACAATAGCGCAAAAAGCAGGTAAACTTGAGGGATTCAGCAACTCACTGCAATGGCTGCAATTACTCATATGCATCACTGATGACACATTGCTTTACGTCCTAGCGCCTTGATCATTCATATATTCCCTCAAAGTGATCTCACAACAGTGGAGGCCAACTATCACCCACATTTCCACAGTCCAACAGTTGCTTTCCATTCTCAATGGACAGGAAGTTGGCCTGCATACTGTAAACAAGGCACAAAATATTCTATTGCCTCGGAATTTAATCTTTTAGTCCCAGAGAAGACTGGGAGTTCTGTGAAATTTGGAAATCATAGTCACAACTCATTCATGTTTTCATTTCTGATGTTTTCTGCTTTACATTCTTTGATCTTTTAGCAGTTAGCCAATTTTTTATTTGGTTGAAATTTATGAGTTCTGTGATACTTTTCGAAGTACTGGCAAGTGCTCCTAGCATTTTGACTAACATTTATCCCCTAAGATCATAAAAAAGAAGTCAATATCTGGTCATTTGTTCCATTGCTATTTGTGGATCATTGCTGTAAAAAAAAATGGCTGCTGCATCTTTCAATATACTACCATGACTACAATTCAAAAGTACCTAATTGGTTGCAAAGTACTTTTAGGTGTCCAAGAGTTATGAAAGCTCTAAATAGAAATATTGTTGTGCTCCTTTCTTTTAAAATTTCCCACTTCATATTGAAAATAAAAGACCATGGGACCCAGGGAAATTTGGCTAATTGGATCCAGAATTGGCTGAGCACAGGAAACAGAGGGTGATGGTCAAAGGTGTTTTTGTGACTGGATGTCTACATCCATCCAGTGGGGTTCCACAGGAATCAGAGTTGATGCTGTCGCTGTTTGTGGTGTATATAAACTATTTAGACTTGAATATAAGACAGTCAGTCGAAAAGTTTGCGGAATGAACAAAAATTGTCGGGTTGGAAAATAGTGAGGAGGATACCTTCAAAATAATGTAGATTGGCTAGTCAGAAGTGTGATCAGCGGCAAATGGAGCTCAATCCATATAATTATGAGACGATGCACTTGGGGACGATAAACAAGACAAGCAAATACATGATGAACAGTAAGACTCTGGAATGTAATGAGGATCAGAGGAACCTTGGTGTGCCCATACACCAGCCCCTTTAGTTGAAATGGTTCAAAAAGTATATGCGATTCCTGCTTTTATTGGCCGAGACATAAATTTAAAGAGCAGGGATATTATGCTGAAACATAAAACATTGGTTAGGCCACAGCTAGAGCACTGGGCGCAGTTCTGGAATCCACAGTGTAGGAGGGCTGTCACTGCACAAGGGAGGGTGCAGAGGAGATTTATCAAGATGTTGCTCAGGATGGGGAATTTCACTTACTAAGACAGATTCGAAATACTGGGATTGTTTTCCTTGGAGCAGAGGAGACTGAGGGGAATATGATTGAGATGTATAAAATTATGAGGGCCTACAGATAGGGTAGACAGGAAGGAACATTTCCCATTTGGTGGAGTGATTCAGTGACCAGGCAGCTTAAATTTAAGGAAAGGGTCAGGAGGCTGAGAGGGGACATGAGGATTTATTTTTCACTGAGAGGTTGTTGGGAATCTGGAACTCACTGCTTGTGAGGGTAGTAGAGGCAGAAACCCTGATAACGTTTAGAAAGTATTTACATGTACACCAGAGGTAGGGCAAGGCATAAAGGCAATGGGCCAAATTGCTAGAAAATGGGACTAAAATTGTAAGGTGCATGGCTTGACCAGTACAAACTCAATCAGCCAATGGGCCTTTTGTTGCACTATAGACTTCCATGACTTTGGTGTTCTTAACTGTAAGGATGAATGGGTAAGTGACTTTGAGGAGTCAGCAGAGGCATTAGGGCAGCACAACAAAATGTCAAACTCAATTACCACCATTTAATCTGAGAAGGTAAATGAGTGGGTTGTGGGAAACATATTGGAGAAAGGGAGAAGGGAGTACAGAGGCACGGAGATCTACTTCTCTCTCAGGTTTCTAGTATAGTACCAATAGCTTTGGTCTCAAGAGACATCCAGATATTTTGAGATTGTTGACAACCTTAAACTGTGAGAGTATAATAGGAAGCAATTATTTTTACAACCTTCCATTTCCTTAAAAATGTACCTTTCTGGTTTTTCCTCATACACATAAATGTTCAAAATAAAGAACGATCTTCTGCTTACAAGGCACATATCCCACTATCATAATGTCACAAAGCATTTTACAGCCACTTAGGTACTTTTGAAGTCCAGCGTACATTGCAATGTAGGAAACACATGAGACAATTTACATACAGCAAGATAGGTGGCATGGAGGCACAATAGTTAGCTCTGCTGGTTTCACAGTGCCAGGGTCCTAGGTTTGATTCCAGCCTTAGGTAATTGTCTAAGAGGAGTTTGCTTGTTCTCTCTGTTTCTGCTGGGTACTCAAGTTTCCTCCCGCAGACCAAAGATGTGTAGGTTAGGTGAATTGGCCATGCTAAATTGCCCCGTAGTATTGGTGGTTTGGGTGGGATGCTCTTTGGAGGCTTGGTGCAGACTTGATGGGCCAAAGGGCCTGTTTCTTCACTGTAGGGAATCTAATATTCCAAAACAGAAACATGATTATAACCAAATAATTTGCTTTTGGCTGTATATTGTTAGCTAAATATTGACCAGGACACCAGGAATAATTCTCCTCTATTTAGAAATGGTGCCATGGGAATATTTTCATCCACCTGAGAAGGCAGACAGAACCTTGGTTTAACATCGAAATAACAGCACTTCCAGCAGTGTAGCACTCCCTCAGTATTGCACTGGCAATGTAAGTCTACATAAAGAAATAAGGTTAAATAAATGTCCAAGTTAGATAGGGTCATGATATTTTTCTCTTATACTACATACTTATTATGACAGACATCAGAACTGTTGTTTTTTCAAAAGGTCTTTTACTGTGTTGGGATTAGAAAAACTGACTGACATAAATTGTGGCCTACCATGCTAAAGTAAATCACCTGGCTCTTGAAAACTCATCTTATTGATTTCATTTATCCCTGTTATGTCTGTGACGAAAAATATTTACACACCTATCCATATCCCGTGGCACTCCTTCCATTACTTTCCAATTTATGAAGGGGATTGCTTTTAACTGGATCTGATATTGGCTGAGAACAGCATTATCCCAGGAACAGAACAATGCTTCGGGAGCCTGGTCATGGCTGACATCAACTCTAGTCTCCCAGCCTGCCTTGATCCCTCATAATTTGCCTACTGATGAAACAGGTCCACAGCAGATGCCATTTTCCTAGCCCTACACTCATCCCTGGAACATCTGGATAACAAGGGCACCTAAGTTAGGCTCCTACTCATCAACTACAGCTCTGCTTTCAACATCAAAATCCCCTCCAGCCTAACCTCAAAACTCTGAGACCTCAGTCTCGGCTCCGCACTCTGGAACTGGATCCTGAGCTTCCTGACCCACAGACCGTAATCAGTGAAGATAGACAACGGCACCACCTCCCCGACAACCCATAATCCCAAGGATGCATTCTCAGCACCGCACTGTATTCCCTGTGCACCCAGTACTGCAAAACCCAATTCTGAATGAACACCATCTACAAGTTTGCTGATAACAACACCATGGTGGGATGGATATCAAAGAGCAATGTTAGAATACAGGAAGGTGGTTGAGGGCTTGGTGTCATGGTGCAATGACAACTACCTTTCTCTTCATGTCAGCAAAGCAAAAGAATTGATCATTGACTTCAGGAAGAAAGGAGGAGGACACACACCCATCTACATTAATGGAGCGAAGGTGGAGAGGGTTGACAGAGTCAAGTTCCTCGGAGTGACAGTAACCAACAATCTGTCCTGGGCTTCCCACATAGATGCGACGATCAAGAGGGCACAACAACGCCTCTTCTTCCTCACGTGGCTCAGGAAATTTGGCATGTCCATAAGGTCCCTCACCAACAGATGCACCACAGAAACCATTCTACCTGAGTGTTTAATGGCCCGGTATGGCAACTGCTCTGCCCAGGACCGTAAGAAACTACAAAACGTTGTGTGCACAGCCCAGGCCATCACGGAAGCCAACCTCTCATCTCTGGACCCTATTTACATTTGCCGTTGCCATGGAAAAGCTGCCAATATCATCAAAGACACCTCCCACCCCAGTAATACTGTCTTGCAACCTCTTTTGTCAAGCAGAAGATACAGAAACATGAACACATGCACATACAGGTTCAAGGACAGCTTCATGCCTGCCATTATGAGACTGCCGAATGGATTCTCTAACTGGTTTGATTTGATTATATTGTCATATGCACCGAAATATGATGAAAATCTTTGTTTATGAGCGGTACAGGTAGATCACAGCAAGCAAAGGATGTAGAGATCAAAAAGACTTAGAGGCGTACAGGTTATATTGTCGGTTTCATTATTTGAGGCTAGAGTCCATTCAACAGGAAAATGGCCATAATGGCCGGAAAGAAGCTGTTCCTGAACCTGCTTGCGTGTGTGTGTTCGGGTTTCTGTATCTTCAGCCTGATGGAAGAGTTGTAGGAGGTCATTACTGGAGTGCAATGGGTCTTTGGTGATGTTGGCAGCGAGCCATGTAAATAGAGCTCATGGATAGAAGGTTGGCGTCCATGATTATCTGGACTGTGCACACCACCTTCCATAGTTTCTTACGGTCCTGAGCAGAGAATTTGCCATACCAGGCCGTTATGCGCCAGGACAGTATGCTTTCAGTGGTACATCTGTAGAAGTTGATGAGGGGCATTATTGGCATTCCAAATTTCCTGAGCTGTCTGAGGACAAAGAGGTGCTGTTGTGTCTTCTTATCGCATTTATGTGGGAAGTCCAGGACAGGTCGTCAGTTATCGTTACTCCTAGGAACTTGATGCTCTTCAACCTCTCAACCTCAGTTCCATTGATATAGATGGGGACATGTTCTCCTCCTTTCTTTCTGAAGTCGATGATTAGTTCTTTAGTTTTGCTGATGTTGAGAGACAGATTGTTTTCATTGCACCACATCACCAAGCACTCTATCTCCCTCTTGTATTTTGACTTGTTATTGTTAGATATCCATCCCACTACGGTGGTGTCAGTAGCGAACTTGTAGATGGTGTTCGTTTGGAATTTGGCAACACTATTGTAGATGTACAGGGAGTAAAGTAGGAGGCTGAGGATGCATTCTTGGGGGGGCTCCAGTGCTGAGTGTTTTTGAGGAAGTGCAGTTACCTATCCTTATTGCATGCAGCCTGAAGGGCATAAAGCTGAGGATCCAGTTGCAGCGGTAATGCTGATGTTGCTAATGTTGATCTTGCACCTCCTGTGCAGTGTGACCTGTATGCTTCGCTCTGTCTATGCAGCCTATGATCAATATATCCTTGTTTGCTATGATCTACCTGTATGCTGCTTGCAAAACAAAGCTTTTCACTGTATTTGGGTACATATCACTACAATAAATCAAATCAAAGCCACAGAAACCCAGAAAAATTAACTATATTCAAAACAGTTCAACAAAATTGAAAATAAATATATTATTATTTTACCTGGGCGTTTGTTGTATTAATGGACGAATTATTTTTTCATGTTTTTTACAATAACAGTAAGGATGGCTCTATGCCATCATGGTTTCTGTGTAGATCCAGAATATTATCACAATTTCCTTTTGTAATGTCTGGCACCACTCATTTGTACAGGATATTCCACAATTGAACATTTAAAGAAATCTATCACACAGATACTATGTTTCCTATCCATGTAACAACCTTGGCATCAGTCAAAAGGCTGGGATATTCAACAAAAGAGCCCTTACAAATCAAGCCAAGTTTATTTTAAGCACTGTTTCTACATGCCAAATTGGACTTAAGGACAACATTATACTCCAGATTACTTGATTTCACTAAGCATATGAAAAAACAGGCAATAATTTATAATGATCGGAATAACAACAGTCCATTCAGGCCTGCAAACCTCTTCTGCCAGTTTACCCAAACCCTGCCTCTTCTCTTTGGAGCACTGGATTAATAAGGAAGTCCTATTGTGACCAACTCAAGACTTTCTCTAGGATCGGACAGACTAGCCTCAGCACACCGTTCTTAAATCCTGGGAGACTCCTAAAAATTCCCAGAAGTTTGGCAACACTTGTGTGAAAATGTTCAAGGGACAGCGAAAGATCTTATTTGGAAGAATGAAGTAGGATTATAATACTTATGCTTAAACCCATATCTGCAACTTATATTTGTTGGTTGATCCACTATTACAGAAATACTGTTACAAGATTGCAACCATTATAATCTCTGGTTGCAATATCTTTTAAGGTATTCAAGGAACTTCCTGTCTTAAATGAAGAAAGATAACAGATAATGGAATTGTAAGAGAAAGATAGCTGTGTTCTCATAAAATAGCCATTTGGGCTCAGAATGAACAGGAACGGCTATATGCACAAGCATAAACTGACCTATGAGGTAGACACTGAGAAATGTCAGTTAATATTATTTTCCCACAAAAGGGAGGAATTATTGTGGCACTTGCAAAGACATTGTTTCAAAATATCTTCAAGAGTTTGGCAATGCATTTTTAAGAGTTACAAATTAGTCCCAGCTGCTGCATTGAGGGTAGGTGGAGATTATCAGATTCAATAAAAAGTGCAACAGCGTCTGTTTGTTTCAAAATGTGAATCTAGCACAGTTATGACACAATGCTTGTCAGAAGTTATGGATTCATGTCTTAACGCACTCATTGAACACAATATAAACCAACACATCAGAGTAATACTGGGGCAGTACTGCATTTTCAAAGTTGGTTTCTTTCGGATGTGATGTTAAACCAAGGGGTCATCAGTCAGTACATCTGGAGAGGTTATAGGGTAACTGGGTCGATTCTCCACAAATAATTTGTGGTGAATTTACAGATTAATAAATACCTTTACAACTGATGTATATCTAGAAAGAACAACCCTCGATTGATTCATAGCTGGTGTACCACACATAACTGGGATATCCTGTGTGGATGAAAACCAAAAAGCCGTCATACTGCAGAGTTACGGCATTGGTGGTGATTCTCTGCAAAAGCTATCAAGGGCACCATGAAAGACTCAATAATGTAATCCTACCTGACTGATGTAAACCCAGGAAGAATGGGAGGGAATGCAGCGATGAAAAGGGAGAAACTAAGCAATAATTAACAATTTTCTTTTTCTGTATACGGACAGTAGGAAGAAATCCAGTCATTTCACTGCCACAGGTCTCAAGGTGTGCTTCGTGATAATGTCAAACTATGTAAGTATGTTTGTGGTCACTGTTAATAATTAAAAGGACCAAAGGATTTGCTGGAAACTTCGAGAGGATCAGTGGACAGATCGCCAGATATTTTTATTCCTGTTTTCAATGGATTGTTGATAAGTGCATGAATTATTTATATTTCAGAGTTTAGCTCTTCCAATCAACATCCTGTAAACAATTTAACAGTACACATCTTCCTCCATACATGAGGGTGGGTCTTCTTCAGCGTAGACGTCTCTATCCTTCCCTGTCATTTTATGACTATCTCATGGATGATAAAATGTAAATAAATGACAAGCTAAACCAGATCATCTCTTTCCTAGCCATTAATGAAGCAATTTGCTTCTGGGCTGCATTTTTGAGCTTTGCAGAAGTGGAAAAGCTCTGGAATTTTTGGTAAATTACAACCATGAAAACTCAAATGCAAAATGTCCTATCAGAACGCGGCTAAATTGCTGCGACGACACCAAATAATTAAGGTAAGTTAGCACTCACCTTCACATATCTTCTGCTGCATTGCTTCCTTAATTCTGTCTATAGTTCTGTAATCATCAGCAAATATGACATAAGTTGTAGAGGGTTTGTTGCCAATCATTTTAAGCTCTGATTCGGTTATTTCAGATCCAACTCCAACAGCAAACAGGATAATTTTGTTAGAACGTGCTTCAACAGAAGCATCAACAACATCATCTTGAGACTTTCCATCTGTGACGACAACAGCAATTTTGTTTTTAGCTGTCTTGTTTCTTTGTGAAGACGGAAAAACAATCTCTGTTGCAAACTTAATAGCACGACCCGTTTGAGTATTTCCACCAAGGTATTGAATACTTTCTATTCCAGCAATTAGTTCTTTATTGATCAGGAATTGGCCAAATGAAATCTCCAGACGTGGGGTGTCACTGTACTGGACAACGGCTACTTGAGTGTATTCAGGTCCAATATCAAAGCCACTTGTGACATTAACAAGCCACGTTTTTGCTATTTCAAAGTTGTTAGATCCTACACTCCAAGATCCATCCATAATGAAAACCAAGTCATTCACTGCTGTTCTGCATCCTGTTGACAGATCAGAAATAATTAATGAAAATCCTAAATATTTATGTGGAAACAAAAATGATATTTCTGCTGTTGGCAAAGCATCCCACCAAGGTTACTTCTAAATCTGTTGCACAATGCCACCCGATGTATATGGAGTTGAAAGCATGATTGTTGCTCAAAGGCCTGCAATGAAGACTTTATTAAGGTACAAGCAACCAAAACGTTATTTGTTACTTGCACAGTTCCCCTCGTTCCATTGGTCTCCATTTGATCAAAACATCCCGTTCAAAATGGTAATCATGACCTCCAATAATGTGAAAAAGTATGGGAATGCAAGGTCCACGCTATTGTTAAATATCAAGAAATACAGAACATAAATGATTTAAGGATTTTTTTCAACAAGTCAACAATTCATATGGGAATGAATCTGCCAATGCCAACCTGCATTAGGCCGTGGACAATATCCAAGTTTGCACTGACAAGTAGCAAATAAGATATAAATCAGTAATGATGACCTCAGAAAAGGCAAAATCCTATTGTCTATTCACATACCATCCCTGATCACGAAACACACACAATGATCTGTTTCTCTGCCACAAACATCCTGGACTAGTTGGAAGCTTAGTCTTATCAAATCCACTATGTTGTCAAAGTGAGGATACTCTGTAATGAATGTCACAGATCCTAACATCACTCCACCATCTACAAGGCTCAATTCAGCAATCCCACAGAGTACTCACTGCTTGTGCAGACGGGTTTGGTTGCAACATTCATGAATCTCATCACCACCTGATTTACTGTACTTTGTTTGTTTGCTACCCTCCACCCACTGCTAAACAGAATATCCATCCTTTTCATCATCAGCTTGCTGTGGCAGCAACATGTACCACGTACAGGCTAACTTTATTTGAATGCTAGATGCAAAGAACAAGAAGGCAGCAGAATACTGAGCTGGAGCTCATCTGTTCTGACTGAATTTCAATTCTTTCTGTTTTTTTTTCTCTTTTCTCTTTTTCTTTGTCCCTCTATATCTTTACTTACCTCATGTCCTGAGCTCAGACAGCATTGGCGGCAGTGAGAACCCAGCACGGATTTCAAGCCGGCTCAGTGTGCGAGCCCTGTGTGGGCGCAGCGCAGAGATGAATGAGCACAGTGATTGAGCCCTTCCTTACTTTCCCAGGGCAAGCATAGAACCTTGCATCGTAATCGGCAGCTGCTCCGGTGGAGACAACATCAGCGAGGTGGGCCCAGCAGCAAAATATGGCACCTGAGGACTGGTGGCTTTGTTGCTGGGTTGGATCAGGGCCTGGCAGTGGCGAAGCGGTAGTGGAAAGGCATCACAGTGACGTCAACAAGGTGGGCCCAGCAGCGAGAGATGCGACTCTGATATTGGTTGGTCCGATGTGGGCGGCAACAAGGTAGAGGAGTATCGGTGAACGATGGTGCCTGAGTATCGGCAACTTGTTTGGGTCCAGTTTGGACGACGACAAAGCAGTGGACAAAAGATGGTGATGGAGGCGTCATCGATGGTGCTAAGCTGGCTCAGGACTGATGGAATCTCTTCAACACTTTTTTAATCCTGATACATATATTATTGAAATGACACCAAAGGAAAGATTTTCACAGTATTTTATTGTACTCTAACCATAAAATACACGTGAAAATAAAATCATTCATTCATAACTTCCAGCATTACAAACATCATGGTTAAGAATGAGAGAAGCAATGTCATAAGAAACCATCATTTCCAAGTTCCTCTCCATGCCATACACCAGCAATATGTTTTGAGTTATCACCGTTCCTTCATGCTGCTGGACCAAGATTCTGGAATTTCACTTTCACTGCCATAATGGAGGCAACATCACCAAAAGGACTGCAGCAATTCAAGAATGAAGACCACCACCAGCTTCCTGGGGCAACTGGGCTGGATAATACCTGTAGCACTGCCAGAATCACTCTCATTTGAAGAGCTAGTTTTTTAAAAAAGTACTTGTAGCATGATTAACTCTGTTCTTATATTCAGACCAGGGAGCTCAAAGGTTTGCAGAAAATTTTGATCCATTTCTATGTTCATTCATGTAAGTCATGGGTCAGAGGTACATTACTTTTCAATAAAAAACATGGAAATATATAGTCGCCTATGTTTTCTATAAAACAAAGCCAAAAAGTGCCACTTTTTTCTTTAATTTCTCCATTATAATGTGATTTTGATATGCATGATAAAATAATCATGGCATAATTTCAGAATTCTCAAACAATGATTATTTGAGCGATGGTAAAGGGCCTCTGAGTGAGGTATGGTACTGATAACATGATATGTTATGTAGAATTCTTACCTGCTCTTACATTTTCATCCTGCACAGCCCCACTAAATAAATGAGATGACAAACAGATCACGACAGCTTGCAATATGCATGACTTCATTGTACCTAAAAAGCAAAGGAAAGCACATTTTACATTTTATTATCTTGGAATTCTCCAGCATCTGCAGTTCCCATTATCTCTGATACTATTTTAACCTCACTGCGAAGCCTCTTCCAGGGATGCCTAACCTGAAGAAGTTACCCTCCTCCCTCCGGACCAACCTCAGGGAATCTCTCTCCCATTGCAACTCTCTTGTAATCTCTTCGGCCTTGAAACTGCTCGACCATGTCCTGAAGCAAACCAGGTACCACAGCCACATCACCTTCCTCAGCACCTGCCTACGGAACCAGATCATCCCCAAGGGACTACGGTCCACATTTCAGCCTTCCCAATTTGGCCCCAACCGTGACCACCTCTACATCCAGAATATTCAGACCCTTCAGAAGCGTTTCTCCCTGCGAGTCCTGAAACAGACACTTGCAGCCATGCGCTGGCACCTCCAGGCACTGCAATCCAGCCTGCCCCAGCTCAGAGCCTCTCTCTCCCAGACCTGCAAAGGACCTCTGCTGTGTTTCATCCTCCGCAGGATCCACAGACTGAACACCCAGTTCCACTCAGCTTTACTGGACACCAAAAATCGTAAGTACAACCAACTCACGGGCCCCTGCCACCCACAAGAGGATTCCTGCGCCTCCCAAATCCCGACTCTGGCCCTGCCCCTCCCCCACCATGCACCCGCCGCCATTGACCATGAGGACACGGCCGGAGACCCCACCGATGACGTCACATCCGCCTCCACCGGCCACAGAACTTCCGGAACCGCTGCTGCAGTCACCACCTCCACGTCCAGGTACAACACCCCACACACCACCCTCACCGCAGCTGCTGCCGCCCACCCCGATCCTCCAACCGCCGACGGAACCCCGCCCATGGTCGACGCCGACGGAGCCCCGCCCACGGCCGACGCCGGCGAAACCCCGCCCACGGCCGACGCCGACGGAACCCCGCCCACGGCCGACGACCTCATCGCTCCGCCCACAACCTCCACAGCCAGCAACCCCAGAGGAGACAGCCACACTGAGCCGTGCCGCATCTTCACCATCCCCCCAGACCTCCCACTGACTGAGGACGAACGGTCAGTCCTTAGCAAGGGGCTCACCTTTGTCCCCCTACAACCACACATCAACGAATACCAGTCACGGTTGGACACAGAGCAGTTTTTCCGCCGTCTTCGCCTCCATGCCTACTTCTTCAACCGGGAACCTAACCCTCCTTCCACTGACCCCTTCACCCGCTTCCAACACAAGTCCTCCTCCTGGACACCACCCCCAGGCCTCCTGCCCTCCCTCGACCTCTTCATCTCCAACTGCCGTCGAGACATTAACCGCCTCAACCTCTCCACCCCTCTCACCCACTCCAACCTCTCCCCCGCAGAACGGGCAGCCCTCCGCTCCAACCCCAACCTCACCATCAAACCCGCAGACAAGGGTGGCGCAGTGGTAGTATGGCGCACTGACCTCTACATCGCCAAGGCCAGACGCCAACTCTCCGACACCACCTCCTACCGCCTCCTCGATCATGACCCCACACCCGAGCACCAAACCATCATCTCCAACACCATTCACAATCTTATCACCTCAGGGGACCTCCCACCCACAGCCTCCAACCTCATTGTTCCCCAACCCCGCACGGCCCGTTTCTATCTCCTTCCCAAAATCCACAAACCTGCCTGCCCTGGTCGACCCATCGTCTCAGCCTGCTCCTGCCCCACCGAACTCATTTCCACCTATCTGGACTCCATTTTCTCCCCTTTGGTCCAGGAACTCCCCACCTACGTCCGTGACACCACCCACGCCCTCCACCTCCTCCAGGACTTCCAATTCCCTGGCCCCCAACACCTCATATTCACCATGGACGTTCAGTCCCTGTACACCTGCATTCCACATGGAGATGGCCTCAAGGCCCTCCGCTTCTTCCTGTCCCGCAGGCCCGACCAGTCCCCCTCCACCGACACTCTCATCCGCCTAGCTGAACTCGTCCTCACACTCAACAACTTCTCTTTTGACTCCTCCCACTTCCTACAGACTAAGGGGGTGGCCATGGGCACCCGCATGGGCCCCAGCTATACCTGCCTCTTTTTAGGTTACGTGGAACAGTCCCTCTTCCGCACCTACACAGGCCCCAAACCCCACCTCTTCCTCCGGTACATTGATGACTGTATCGGCGCCGCCTCTTGCTCCCCAGAGGAGCTCGAACAGTTCATCCACTTCACCAACACCTTCCACCCCAACCTTAAGTTCACCTGGGCCATCTCCAGCACATCCCTCACCTTCCTGGACCTCTCAGTCTCCATCTCAGGCAACCAGCTTGTAACTGATGTCCATTTCAAGCCCACCGACTCCCACAGCTATCTAGAATACACCTCCTCCCACCCACCCTCCTGCAAAAATTCCATCCCCTATTCCCAATTCCTCCGCCTCCGCCGCATCTGCTCCCACGATAAGACATTCCACTCCCGCACATCCCAGATGTCCAAGTTCTTTAAGGACCGCAACTTTCCCCCCACAGTGATCGAGAACACCCTTGACCGCGTCTCCCATATTTCCCGCAACACATCCCTCACACCCCGCCCCCGCCACAACCGCCCTAAGAGGATCCCCCTCATTCTCACACACCACCCTACCAACCTCCGGATACAACGCATCATCCTCCGCCACTTCCGCCATTTACAATCCGACCCCACCACCCAAGACATTTTTCCATCTCCTCCCCTGTCTGCTCTCCGGAGAGACCACTCTCTCCGTGACTCCCTTGTTCGCTCCACACTGCCCTCCAACCCCACCACACCCGGCACCTTCCCCTGCAACCGCAGGAAATGCTACACTTGTCCCCACACCTCCTCCCTCACCCCTATCCCAGGCCCCAAGATGACATTCCACATTAAGCAGAGGTTCACCTGCACATCTGCCAATGTGGTATACTGCATCCACTGTAACCGGTGCGGCTTCCTCTACATTGGGGAAACCAAGCAGAGGCTTGGGGACCGCTTTGCAGAACACCTCCGCTCAGTTCGCAACAAACAACTGCACCTCCCAGTCGCAAACCATTTCCACTCCCCCTCACATTCTCTAGATGACATGCCCATCATGGGCCTCCTGCACTGCCACAATGATGCCACCCGAAGGTTGCAGGAACAGCAACTCATATTCCGCCTGGGAACCCTGCAGCCATATGGTATCAATGTGGACTTCACCAGTTTCAAAATCTCCCCTTCCCCTACTGCATCCCTAAACCAGCCCAGTTCGTCCCCTCCCCCCACTGCACGACACAACCAGCCCAGCTCCTCCACTCCACCCACTGCATCCCAAAACCAGTCCAACCTGTCTCTGCCTCCCTAACCGGTTCTTCCTCTCACCCATCCCTTCCTCCCACCCCAAGCCGCACCCCCAGCTACCTACTAACCTCATCCCACCTCCTTGACCTGTCCGTCTTCCCTGGACTGACCTATCCCCTCCCTACCTCCCCACCTATACTCTCTCCACCGATCTTCTTTTCTCTCCATCTTCGGTCCGCCTCCCCCTCTCTCCCTATTTATTCCAGTTCCCTCACCCCATCCCCCTCTCTAATGAAGGGTCTAGGCCCGAAACGTCAGCTTTTGTGCTCCTGAGATGCTGCTTGGCCTGCTGTGTTCATACAGCCTCACATTTTATTATCTTGAAAGCAAATATATTACTGGTATATGTTAAAGTGCAAAGTACAATATGTAAATCTGATCCTGAGTGGACCTCATTATGAAATAAAATCTTAAACACATTGTTGTTAGGTCATGAGAAATAGGAGAAGAATTGGCCATATGGCTCCTCGAGCCTTCCACCATTAAATAATATCATGGCTCATCCTCTAAACTAGTTCAGAAACCTGATAGAGTCACTACAAGCTGAAGACAGCTATTCAGCATGCTGAAATAAAAACAGAAATTGCTAGAAAAGCTCAACAGGTGTGGCAGCATTTGTGGAGAAATACCAGAGTTAATGTTTCAGATCCAGTGATCCTTCCTCAGAACTGCATGAGAAATGTAAATTCCGATTTCTCTCCAAAGATACTACCAGGCCTGCTGAGCTTTTCCAGCATTTTTTTTCTGATTTATAGCATCTGCAATCCTCTTGGTTTTTATTAATCACACTGAGTCTTGTGTTATACTTTGTAATTACTATGACGTTAATTAAACTGGCTTCAACAGCTTGCCTTTAGTTACGCCTCTTTAACTAAGGAAAATGCTTAAAGTGCCTCATAAGTGCATAATGAAAAACCTTGTCAGTGTGGATATTGACCACAAGCTACGACAAGAAATTACTTTATATATCTATTGCACACTGTGATTTTTGCATATCCTCATCTGTATCACAACTGATCTGAATTTCTAAATGTTTGCATATGTGGGTGATGTATGATCCAAAATGTACCTTAGATTACCCAGATATGTGAGCTTCAGACTCGCATAAAATTGATCAAGAACAATTATCTTTCAGTTGAAGCAAAAAGTTCATACATTGACATTCTGTTTTGAAGAAAATTATTTAGTCAAAGACATTCAGAGCCTTTTAAAGTAGTGTCCATAATCTAAAAAATATTTATCTTCGACAAATGTGAAGGTTTTCAGCTACAGTCAACCTCAAATCTAGTTAAACTGTTTGTCGAGGATCTTAATTACACTATATATTTTTAGTACAACATTCTTCCATCATGGAAAAGGGGACTGAAATCACCACAGAAATACACTAAGAATTAAGAATTATTTGATTCCCTGAAGTGGTTAATCTCTAATAAACACTGTTAAGATCCAAAAAATGTTCCAAGACCCTTGTTTAATTGAGCTGTTTTGTTCAGTTCTGATTTTGTCCCATTCTTATCACTGTCTTCAATGTCATTCACCCTAAATTGCCTCTACATCCTTTCATCTGCACAGTTTCTCAGCCAAATATTTCCCTGCACTATACTCCCTTTACATTTGCTTAACTCTGTCTAAACTCCTTTATCATAATTTAAACTAACAGTCTGGTCCCACTGAATGTGAGACAGTGGCAGAATCTCATTTCCAGTGGTATTAATTAATTGGTAGCTGTGGAAAAGTAATTCATCAACGGACAATGATATGATCCTATGAAAACCATTAGAGTTAATAGCTGGTACTTTAATCTCCAGGTAGGCTTCGTGGTATGAAGATTAATCAAATAGCATTTTATGTTGGATTACCCAGTGATCTGACACATTACAGCTGAGGCAACCCTTTATCCTTTGTTTCCTTTGGCATTGTAAGCAATATGTAAATGCCTCCCAAAAACAGTCACAATCAAAAGCAGAAAATCACACTCCCTGCAGACATTGCCTTGCCTTCAGACTTGTCCAGTTTTGCTCATCTGGAATTTATCCAAAAAACTCAAGTAAATCCCTTTCCTGATACACTGAGATACTAACTCTTAGTTAGTAGGGAGCCCTGCAAATTAGTGGAAAAGACAAGACTGAAGCATTTACAACAATCTTCAACTGAAACTTCTGAGTCATTAATGCCTTTCAGTCTCCTGCTGAGATCCCCAGCAGCAGAGCTGTCAGTCTTCAACCAAGTTAATTCACTCCATGTAATATTAAGAAATGTCTGAAGGACTGCTTTGCACTGCTATTGCAAAGGCTACTGTAACTGTTGTATTATCGCATGGATTCTGTACCTTTAAGACAATTACTGTGTTGTTCTAAAATAAAGACACCCACCTTACCTTGCGACTCTTTCTCTTTCCCTGTGGGTGATGGATTAAGTGTAGGGTCTTCAGTCAGTCAGCTAGAAATATGTCATGCACTATAACATCAGTAAGTACAGAGCCCCGACTAAGCCTATATGTCTGTGTCTTGTACAATGTAGATATTTAGTGTTGCAAGTAAATTTCAGGATATCAGACTCAACAGAACTTGCTAACTGTGCTGTATGTTACATGAGCAAATATACATATTTAAAAAACACACAAGGCATCACAGGCACTAGAAACTACTTGTGACAGGTGGGTAGTGCAGTATGTTCACACTAAAGACTGGGAAGGTGATAGCAACATGGCAGTGTGTAAAGTCAATTTTTGTAACAATCATTCTAGGCTTTAGGCCTAGTGTGGGAAAGTGAGGCAGTGTAGGTGATAGTATATTTTTGGTGATACAGACATAATAAGCTGAAAGGCCTCTTCTGTACTGTATGATTCCACGGCACATCACTCTGCCTGAGCTCAGAGATGAAGTTAATAAATGCACCCAAGTTAAGGCTCAGCAACCTCGTTCTCAGCACCTACAATTGTAAGTATCTTGCCTTTACTGAAGATCAGGTTTCTCCAATCTCTCCAATAGTCTAATCCTGTAGTGCTTCTTCTTACCAGTAAATTCCCAATTAGACTTCCCTACGCACCACCAAGACTCCTAAGAGAGCACAGGGTGACTTCTCTTCATCAGCATTGGCAGGATACAAGCAGATTTGAAGAAAAAATGCTCCTCTGGCTGGTTGAGTCTTGCACTGTAAGATGTTAGTTGGTTCCAGCAAAAGGGCCATACAAGACTTACTCAGGATTTCCACTTTGGTGCCAATACTCTGCACAGGCACTGACTGTTGCTTTTAAAGTATAGCAACTGAGAAAGACGAAAGGTAAAAGAAGTGGATACAGAAAAGTGAAACGAAAAGAAGAAAGATCAATTAAAAAAAACCAAACCGCGCACTGCACTCTACTTCAAAAAGCAAAGCAAGGACCTGCAAAGACAGATGGAAGGGAAATTCTGTCAGAACTTCAATACTTTTAAAAATATTAACCTGTGCATTATGAATCAGCAAATAACTGACAAAGAACAGAAAGCAGTAACAATTCTCACTTTGGGCACTGACAAGCCAAGAAGTTTCAAAACCATAGGTATTTCTGATGCTGCCTGAAAAGATCCAAACAATTATTTTCTGGTTTGAGAAGATAAACTTAAAAGTGGAGTCAATTTCAGAATTCACAGACTTGAGTCCATGACGTACATCCAACAGCCAGCTGAGATGATTGACCAATTTATACACAGATATTGATGTAAAATTATGGAATGTGGTTTCACCAAAGCTAAATTAGCTGGAAAAAAACAGAAAGAACCGTGGATGCTGTTAATCAGGAACAAAAACAAAGTTGCTGGAGAATCTCGGCAGGTCTGGCGGCATCTGTGAAGAAAAAACACAGTTAACATTTCGGGTCCAGTGACCCTTCCTCAGAACTGGGGAAGTTCCATTCATCCTTTATTTAAACATAAACATATAGTAACATATATGCCTTTACGCTAAAATAAGTCCTGAATACATGAGTGTTTGCGATAATAGTTTGTGTTAAATTAATACAATCAAAAACTGTTTTGCAGATGACATTTGGGCAAAGGAATCATAGAAATTATAGCACTTCATGCAGGTGCCTGTACTATGTTCTTGTCTATCACAATAACACTTTCATAGCTGAGTCATAAGGTTTAAGGTTTAAGTCCCACTTCACAGACCTGAGTAGTAAAATATCAGCTGAAACTCCAGTGCAGTACTGGAGTTTGCACAGTCAGAGCTGGGGTCAGGAAGCCCCATTTACCTTCTCAGGTGAATATTAATGATCCTGTGGCATTTATCCCTCACCCAGCATCGTGAAAACAGATGATATGATTTTAACATTCTCCTTATGGATTTTTCTGGGTGTAAATTAGCTACTAAATTCCCTCATTCCTAGAATTTCTCAGGGTTCTACAGGCGAGGTCAGGGAGAGCACGAACCTTTCCATGAAAGCAGGACATGAAAGGGGAATATTCTCTTGGAATCCATGGCCCTGGCACTCAGAAGTTCGACATCACCCAATCCAACCCTCTCCAAGAACGTACATGATGAATGAAGTTAGGGGTCTGAAACATGTAGGCTATCTGTGCTGGCAAAGATAATGTCGATGGTGACCTAAGGTCCAATGTTAGGATAAACCTGGGCATCTCCCTTTGGCCCAGGACTAATCGCTACTCCATTTGAGTCCAATCCTATTTTCTTAGATCTTTGTATATTCTTCACATTCAATTTAACCAGTTCTCATTTAAATGATGCCATCGTCTTCCATATGATGAAGTATTCTGAACTTCAACAACCCCTCCTGAAGTGAATTTCCCCTCATCTCTCTCTTTAATCTTTTTGAGATCATTTTCACTCTATGCTAATTTTGTTGTCACCTGCCAAACAGTGGGGAAAGTATCGCTTGCCGTCACAATGGAAGCTTCCACAATTTTGAAGGCATGCAACTTCCGCTTAGCATTTTCTTCTCTGAGGAAAAGTGGACCAGTTTTTTCTCATCCATTCTTCCGACTTCATCCCCTCACCATAACTCTAACATTATTCTTGGAAAGGAATACTGAACTACATTCCAGACTCCAGTTTTGGTCCAGTTAATGTCTTGCTCAGAATCAACTTCAATTTGATGATTCACTCATGAATACAAGGCCCAGTAACAATGAAACAATGGTGATATATTACCAGCTAAGGTGTGAAGTGGCTTGGCAGAGAATATGCAGATGGTGCTGCTTCCATACACCTGCCACCCTTGTCATTTAGATGATTTATGTCATTGTTTAGAGGGTGCTTTTGGAGGAACCTTGATGACTTGATGCAATGAATTTTGCAGATGGAAGACATGGAAAGAATTCTTGGTCCTTGTTCTGCTCCTGTGGCCAAGGTTTCTGGTCAATAGTAAACCCCAGGGAGCTGATAGTGGAAGAATCAGTACTAAATGAAATGGAGTGATGAAATAAAAACATAAATTGCTGGTGAAGCTCATCAGGTCTGATAGCTTCTGTGGGATAAAAAAGTAGAGTGAACTTTTGAGGTGGTCATTACCTGGAAACTATGTGGCACAAATGTTAGCTGCCACATCAATCCAGGCCTGAAGATTATCCTGGTCTTGCTACATGTGAACACAGACTATTTCGGAATCTGTGGAGTTATGAATAGTGCTAAATATTCTTCACTGATTCGGGCCTTATGATGGAGGGACAGTCATTGCTGAAACAGCTGAAAACAGTTGGCACTCAGACACTACCCTAAGGAACTCCAGTATTGATATCCTGTGGCTGAAATAATTGACCTCCAACAACTGCAGCCAACTATGAATGACTCCTGCTGACTCCTGCCAATGGACAGTTTCCCCTGAAATCCACTGATTCTAATTTGAGAAGGCTTCACAATGTCACATCTGGGTGGCACAGTGGCTCAGTGGTTAGAAGTGCTGCATCACACTGCCAGCAACCCGGGTTCGATTCCACCCTCGGGTGACTGTCTGTGTGGAGTTTGCACATTCTTCCAGTGACTGCATGGGTTTCCTCTGGGTGCTCCAGTTTCCTCCCACAATCCAAAGATGTGCAGGTTAGGTGGATTGGCCATGCTAAATTGCCTGTAGTGTTCAGGGATGTGTAAATTAGGTGGGTTATGGGGGAATGGTCTATGTGGAATGCTCTGGAAGTCAGTGTAGACTTGTTGGGCCAAAGGGCCTGTTTTCCAAACTGTTGGGGTTCTATGAAATATTAACGGCAGTGATCCTCACTGTTCCTCCATGGTTGCACCAAAGTTATATCTTCATTCATTCATGGGTTTTGGGTGTCATTGGTTAGGCCAGCATCCATTGTCAATCCCTAACTGCCTAGAGGGCAGTTGAGAGTTAACCACATTGTAGGTCTGGAGCCACATGTAGGCCAGACCAGGCAAAGATGGCATATTTCCTTCCCTAGAGGATATTTCTGAAATGGATTAGGTTTTACAACAATTGATAATGGTTTGATGGTTGTCATTAGGTTTGCTTTTAATTACAGCTATTGATCAAATTCAAATTTCACCAATCTTAGTAGAATTCAAACCCATATGCCCAGGACATTAGCCCGGTGCCCAGTGTTGCTGGTGCAGTGACATTATGATTATAACACTGCATCCCCTTAACGTCAGGAGCTGGGTGGCTCTGGCAGGATCCAAACTACGCATCAGCGAGCAGGTTATTGATCAGTACGTATTGTTTGAAGCTTTGTCAATGATCCCTTCTATCACGTTGTTGATGATTGAGGGTAGACTGATGGAACTGTAATTGGCCAATTTGGATGCACCCTACTTTTTAGTGAATGATGCACCAAGGTAAATTTCCACATTGCTGGGTAGATCCCAGTATTGTAGCTGTACTGGAGCAGCTTGTTTGGGGATACAGCTCACTCTGGAGCACATGTCTTTACTACTATTGCCAGAATGTTGTTAAGGCCCATAACCTTTGCACTGTCCAGAGCCTTCAGCATTTCTTGATATTACTGGGGGTAAATCAAATAGTTTAACGTGCATCTGTGATGCTGGCAACCTCATTAGGATGTTAAATACCAGAAGTTAAGACACTGGTTAAACAGAATTCAGTCATATACTTTTCTGATCAAAGATTTTTTTCTAGTTCTCTGAAGATTATTGCAAATTCTTCGGCCTTATCTTTTGCACCGCTGTGCTGGGCTTCACATCAGTGAGGATAGGAAAATTAATGGAGAATCCCCCTCCGGTGAGTTCTTTAATTGGATACACCACCTTTCGAGAATGAATGTGGCAAGACAGCAGAGTTTAGATCGGATCCATTGGTTGGACTTTGTAGGGTGGACAGGGTTGCAAGTTCCACTGTCATCTCCAATGTCTTGGTCAATATCAGTTGATCTATTCAATTTCATTCATTTTCTCAGACTTTGTAGCAGTTAAGTATAGCTGAATGGCTTGCTAGGAGAGTCAACCACATTGCTGCGTGTCTAGTCAGAACAATTCAGGATGACAGATGTTCTTTCCCAAAAGGAATTATTGAACCATGGATATTTATGACAATGGTTTCATGATCCCCATTAAACCAAATTTTAATTGACCTGACTTATTTATGAATTCAAATGTCACAATCTGCCATGGTTAGATTTGAATCCATTTCCTCACAGCATTAGCTTGGGTTCTGGATTATTTGTACAGTGACCATACTGTTGCAATATCTTTTCCAATTTGGAAGCTTCAGCATGCAATATGCAAAATCCAGAATCTACTTGCCTTCCTTGCATATACATCCAATTTACAGATTTCTGTATCTGTACGGTTAGATCTCTTGGTTAATAGTCTTGTAGCTGGTAGTTTCATTCTTCCCTCCATATTTTCTGTAACAACTTACAAATACATTGTGCTAATATTCCTCTGTGCTCTTTCTCGCAGTTCACAATGCTGCTTCATTTGATTGTCATTAAGCTTGGAAAAATTCCTTTTGCTTTGTGCTTGAATCATTTATACTAATGGAAAACCAAAGAGCTCTCAACATAGGTCCTCAGGATGCAGTATCCTGCCATTTGAAGCACATCAATTTACCCCTACCAATTATCATTCCCACTGATTCCCACTCCATTAGTGTAAATAATTCTAGCACAAAACAAAACAAATTATTTCCAAGCTTAATAACAATTAAATGAAGCAGCATTGTGAGGTACAAGAAAGAGTACAGAGGATTATTAGCACATGGTATAAGCAGGTTGTTACAGAAAATGTGAAGAGAAGAATGTGTAGGGAAGAATGAAACTTGTGCATAATTTTTGCAACAAGTCTTTCATAGAGTCATTGAGTTACACAGCATGGGGAAACAGACCCTTTGGTCCAACCAGTCCACACTGACCATGTTCCCAAACTAAAATAGTACCACCCACCTGTGGTTGGCCCATATCACTCCAAACCTTTGCTATTCACATACTTATTCAAATGTCTTTTAAATTTAGTAACTGTACCTGCATTCATCCCTTTCTCTGGTAACTCTTTCCACACATGAACTGTGTAAAAAAAGGCCTATCATGCCCTTTTTAAATCTTTCTCCTCTCATCTTAAAAATTCCCCCTTGTTTGAACACCCCCATCCGAAGGAAAAGACACTTCTCATTCACCTTATCTACGCATCCGATGATTTTATAAACCTCAATAATGTCACCCTCAACTTCTACACTCCAGTGAAAAAAATCCCAGCCTTCCAAGACTATATTTGTACCTCAAACCCTCCCAGCATGAATGCTTTCCAATTCAATAACACCCTTCCTATAACAGGGCGACTAGAACTGTACACAATACCGGACAGGAAGCCTCACCGACGTCCTGAAAGGCTTCAACATGATGTCCCAAATCCTATACTCAAAAGAGTGAGCAATGAAGGCAAGCATGCTAAATACTTCTTAACCACTCTCTCTATCTATGACACACATTTGAATGAATTATGCACCTGCAATCCTAGGTCCATGGTCTACAACACTAGCCGGGGCCCTATTATTAGCTGTATAAGTCCTGTCCTTGCAGCTCCTTATGAAAAGCTTCTGAAAATCAATCCACACATCTACCCGATACGTACATGCCAGGGCGTCCCTCAAAAAATTGACTCAGTTCACCAGACATGCCAGTGTTGTACAAGTACATGCTAAGCAATAACGTTCCCTTAATGCACATTCACGCAACTTTAACTAAAGCGGTACGTACAAAATAACCTCAAAGCAACACGCTTCAATTTTGCGCTGCGCTGATCGGAAAATCTCACCGATAACGAAATAAATCTTTTGGCAGCATACAGGCACAGAAAGAGCAAATCTGTCAAATGTTAACTAAACGTCTGCAAAAGCAATTTAGTCGGATCGTGTTGTCCTAGCAATAGCTACCTGAGCTGCAGCACTTAAAACACTACTTATAAAGTATCAATCCAAATTCGGCTTCTTGTTTATGTAACAGGTTGGATGCGATTGATTCCGGTTCGCCAATGAACAGAGGTGAAAACTTTGGCAGAGAAATATATTTGCATATTCTTGTAAAGCATAGAGCTCTTGAAGCAAAAGTGATGTCAGAAATTGCAGAATCTGAAATATATTGTTAGCAAAACTATATTTATTAGAAACTGAACGATATTTACTCGTCCTAATCAATGATATAGCACAGTATTGCTGGGTACTTTGACGTCCAGACTGTGTTACTACTGTAATTTAAAATAGTCCTAAAATAATCGAAAGCAAGGACAGCATGTTTTCAGAACGTTATATACTCACACCTGAAAGATTTCAGCACTCCTGAGTCTGGGAGTGCTGGTTCACTAATCACTGGGACGTTGCTTGCTGATCACTGGTCACTTCGTCGCTGTTCCTATTTCAATCGCAACTGTCTGGTCAGTTTATTTGTGGTCACTCTGCATCGCTGCCGCTGTACTCTTCCTTCTCCCTTCGTCAATTTTGTGCATCTGATTTTCAGATGAGTTTCTGCCCACTTGTGCCTGCTCTCTCAGTGGTCAGGTTAATGTGTGAGCACTCAGCAAAGTCCCCTCTCCTGTGCATTACACAGTCTGTCTGTTCCGCCCCTTTCTGTGTCTATTCTATCCATCCACACACCGGGGTCCCTGACTTTCAGCCCTGCATGCGTCCTCACAACTCCAGTGCGCGCTCCCCTGCACCCTAGGTTGACGCGCGCACCACTGACGAGCTGCTCTCAGGCTCGGAGGCGCGCCCTGCAAAGCTGCGATAGCAGCTGTTTAACCCGCACTGCAGAAGGTACTCGTTCCCTTCTGTTCTTGCAGTTACCCATCACATTACCCATAGATGTGTGAAGGGCAGCTTTCTGGCTGCGCGGATGCTACCTCATCCTGCACAGCATGCTGCATTTTTGATCCCCAGTAACGTGCGTGGGGCTAGACTAATATCAGAAGATTTGTAGCTCAGGTTGAGGTTCCGGATGTGAGTTTGCTCACTGAGCTGGAAGGTTCGTTTCGTCACCATTCTAGGTAACATCATCAGTGAAATTACATCACCATTACCGGAAATGACATCACCAACCAAGGAAACCTAAACAGATAAATAGAAAGCGTGACAATAACACCAGAGCTTCATCAGAGTCTCACCGATGATGTTACCTAGTATGATAACGAAATGTCTGAAAAAGAACCTTCCAGCTCAGCGAGCAAACTTACATCCAGACTAATATCACTTCCAAATCAGTCAGTGACTAGAAACATTTCTTGCTCAGTATCCTCATGGTTGTGTCTTCATCATTGAAATGAGAGATGCAGAATAGTACCTGGGGGCAATATAACTAGCAGGACTATTGCAATTGGAAGCATTAAAGCTGATTAGCAAAAATGAAGCTGCAGATGCTGTACATCTGAAATAAAAACAAAATGCGCTGGAGAAACTTTGCAGGTCTGGCTGCATGTGAGGAGAGAGAAGTAATGTTTCGAGTCGTATCTCATTCCTCCAGACGCTGTTCTTCATCTCTGAGTCATACCGGACTCGCAAAGTTAACCCTCTTTCACTCTCCACAGATGCTGACAGACCTGCTGAAATTTGGTAAAAAAAACAAAAGAACTGCGGATGCTGTAAATCGGGAACATAAACAAAGTTGCTGGAAAAGCCCAGCAGGTCTAGCAGCATCTGTGAAGGAGAAAACAGAGTGAACGTTTTGGGTCCAGTGACCCTTCCTCAAATTTTTTGTACATTTGTACATTTATTTTTGTGCATTTATTGTATTGTTTGATAAAGAAGAACCATATGTCATAAGTAATTGCTGATCATTATTTATTTAGAATTAGCCATCTGGTTCTTTAATTCTTAAAAAGTGTTTAATTTTCAATTGCAAACAAAAGTCAATTCTTGCTCTGCCTCGAAAATACAAAGATAGAGCAACTGCCATCCAGCAACTTAATTTTCTGTTGGGGAAACAGCTTACGATTTCACATTTAATGTAAATTTGTATATCATAGCATATAGTTTGTATGTATGTAGGTATACATGATTTGTTTACTTAGGTACAGTCTACACAGAATTTATCATGTAAGGATGGCAATCCTTTTGAACAAAGATTTGCTACTCTCTTGAGGATCAGCAGTGGTGATACACATCTCAAGGGTTAAAATAGTTTTTGGAAGTTGTGTTTGGAAGAGGCATTTTTGTCAGTACAGGTTCCACTGCTTTGTTAGAATTTCAGTAAGCAAACAGATATTATGCCTTTCTTTACAGGAAATGAAACACTGAAGGGAAAGCAAAATGTTAATTATCACAATTTGATGGAATAAATTGCTTGTTTGAATCAATTTGTGATTCTGGATCCCTGTTGTGATAAAATTATTCCTTTATCCTTTGCTCCATTGAAAGTAACAAAGTTTCATGATGTCAGAAAACAACATATGTTACGGCAAAAGTCTTCGTGCAAAGGCACAATTTTTAAAAAAAAGTTTGCTTTTCGATTTGAACAGCTCTACAAGGTTAGCATTTATTCGTCATCTCTAATTGCGTTTGAGAAGAAAGTGGCAGTGAGCTATCTTTTAAAGCTGTTGCAGTACATGTAGTGAACATACACCTAGGCTGCTATCAAGTGTGAAATCAGAGGACGGGCATTCTCTGGATTTGAGCAATACTTCAGAGAGGAAAGCCATTGTTATCTAACATCCTGCTGAATGAAAGAGACCTGCATTTATCTTGAAGCATTTTGTGTGGGTGTCTTCAACCAACACATACCAGAGGCAGATGAGTGGAAGATTAGACACTGTAAAATAATTTTTTGTGCATAAATGAACTGCAAGCATATGCTAATGGCATGAAGCTAATTCACAACATCCAGCCACACACAATGCCTGGAAAGGCAAAGATAATACAGGTCTTACAATCTTATCTGCAGGTATTTAACTGTTGTACACCCTGTTCACGTTTTATCAAATTCCCTGACCCAAACTTGTTTAGCTGGTGCCATTCACTGTTCTCTTGTACAAAAAGTCATTTCATGTTTTGCACTGTAAATATGTAAACTTAATTCAACAGAGGAGTTAATTGTTAAAAGTTAACACGTACAGATTCAGCACTAATCTATTAAGACAGCCTTTCATCTGAATGTACAGTGTCAAAACTCACTAAATTAATTATACTCAGAGATGATAATAATTATTATAATGCAAATTTTCCAGATTCAATTAAAACTTACAATTTTACACATTACTCTGCAGTTTCTATATCCAATAAATAGCTATTGGTTGCCATTATAAAGCTGCACTTTCTTGTCTTGCATATGCCTGTTCTTTCAAACCTATATATTGAAAGTATTTCTATGTATTTAGATTCAAACCTTCTGTTTGAGGCAGATCCTTTTTGCATAACCAGTCATTGTTGAAATATTAAACCATAAATAACAGTTTCAGCAACAGATAAGTTGAGTCAGGGGCCAAAGACCAGTGGTTTTACAGAGGTGGCAGTAGACGGTCTTAGTTGTCTCACAAACGTATAGTTGCAAGCTTATCTTACATTAGATATGATTTGCAAGGAGTCTGGTTTAGCCTCAGACTGTGGCAAGGGAGAGATAGAAAATTGGGTTCAGACTGTGCACTGACAATCAGTCTTTCCAATATGTAGTTGCAATTTCGGTCCTTGCAATACTGGATTTGAGATCAACTGTCCAGTAATTTCACAGGAAGTGCAGAGAGAGGTCACTCTGTGTCATTGGCACACGTGTATTAACTCCTGCTGTGCTTTAGGATGAAGCTATTGAGAAGCAGTATGTAGATAAAAAATCACAGGGAACCAACAATAGTTTACCAGCAACACCAGAGTTAATGGTGCGAGAACAGGAAGAGAAGCTAATACAATTGATTCTGTGGTTTCAATTGGATAGGAATGAAATTAGGTTAGTGCAGTCCCACGCAGCTGGATGACAGTGGAGGGGCATTGGAGGAGGATAGCATCATTAAGTATATCAAAAGATATAAACAGATTGAGAAGAATGATAAGGAATACCTTTGTCACGTCACACATGATTACAGTTGTGATTTTTATGAGCATTGTGATGGCAGAAACCAAATTAGAGGGATTCCAGCAGGGAGTTTTGGGAAAGACGGCCACGGATTTAGCAGATGACAACACATTAAAGGTCTTTGGAGAGGAACAGAAGGATGGAGATAGGGCAAAAGATTTCATGAACCATGGGGCCAATAGTCATTTGTTAAGGAGGGGTTATGAGAGCAGGACAGTGGATCAGCACCTAAAGAGATAGAACTGTCAATAGTATCTACTAACATCGGGGAAGGTTGGGTGGCCAGCAGTTTATGGGAGTGAAGTAGGAGGAGGTGAATCACATGGACAGGATAAGCTTGGAGAATGCAAGAGGGCAGGTAGAAGAGGAACTAAAGAAAGACACAAATTCAGGTATAAGGCAGAGAAGAAATTTGTGGGATATTGGAAGGGAGATAAATGGCAAGGATAGCTGATTGGAAATCCTCCATCTTAGTGACAAAGACATTTACTAATTTCTCACAGTGATAATGGGAACTGCAGATGTTGGAGAATCCAAGATAACAAAGTGTGGAGGTGGATGAACACAGCAGGCCAAGCAGCATCTCAGGAGCACAAAAGCTGACGTTTCGGCTGACACCCTTCATCAGAGAGGGGGACGGTGGGAGGGAACTGGAATAAATAGGGAGAGAGGGAGAGGCGGACCTAAGATGGAGAGAAAAGAAGATAGGTAGAGAGGAGAGTATAGGTGAGCAAGTAGGGAGGGGATAGGTCAGTCCAGGGAAGACAGACAGGTCAAGGAGGCGGGATGAGGTGGTAGGTAGGAAATGGAGGTGCGGCTTGAGGTGGGAGGAAGGAATGGGTGAGAGGAAGAACGGGTTAGGGAAGTGGAGATAGGCTAGGCTGGTTTTGGGATGCAGTGGGGGGAAGGGTCGAGCTGGGCTGGTTTTGGGATGCAGTGGGGGAAGGGGAGATTTTGAAGCTGGTGAAGTCCACATTGATACCATTGGGCTGCAGGGTTCCCAAGCGGAATATGAGTTGCTGTTCCTGCAACCTTCAGGTGGTATCCTTGTGGCACTGCAGGAGGCCCATGATGGACATGTCATCTGAAGAATGGGAGGGGGAGTTAAAATGGTTTGTGACTGGGAGGTGCAGTCGTTTGTTGTGAGCGGAGGGGAGGTGTTCTGCAAAGCGATCCCCAAGCTTCCGCTTGGTTTCCCCAATGTAAAGGAAGCCACACCGGGTACAATGGATACAGTATACCACATTGGCAGATGTGCAGGTGAACATCTGCTTGATATGGAAGGTCATCTTGGGCCTGGGATAGGGGTAAGGGAGGAGGTGTGGGGGCAAGTGTAGCACTTCCTGCGGTTGCAGGGAAAGGTGCCGGGTGTGGTGGGGTTGGAGGGGAGTGTGGAGCGGACAAGGGAGTCGCAGAGAGAGTGGTCTCTCCGGAAGGCAGACAAGGGTGGGGATGGAAAAATGGCTTGGGTGGTGGGGTCGGATTGTAAATGGCGGAAGTGTCGGAGGATGATGCGTTGTATCCGGAGGTTGGTGGGGTGGTATGTGAGAATGAGGGGGATCCTCTTGGGGCGGTTGTGGCGGGGGCAGGGTGTGAGGGATGTGTTGCGGGAAATGCGGGAGACACGGTCAAGGGCGTTCTCGACCACTGTGGGGGGAAAGTTGCGGTCCTGGAAGAACGTGGACATCTGGGACGTGCGGGAGTGGAATGTCTCATCCTGGGAGCAGATGCTGCAGAGCAGAGGAATTGGGAATAGGGGATGGAATTTTTGCAGGAGGGTGGGTGGGAGGAGGTGTATTCTAGGTAGCTGTGGGAGTCAATGGGCTTGAAATGGACATCAGTTTCTAGCTGGTTACCTGAGATGGAGATTGAGAGATCCAGGAAGGTGAGGGATGTGCTGGAGATGGTCCAGGTGAACTTGAGGTTGGGGTGGAAGGTGTTGGTGAAGTGGATGAACTGTTCGAACTCCTCTGGGGAGCAAGAGGCGGCGCCGATACAGTCATCAATGTAACGGAGGAAGAGGTGGGGTTTGGGGCATGTGTAGGTGTGGAAGAGGGACTGTTCCACGTAACCTACAAAGAGGCAGGCATAGCTGGGGCCCATGCGGGTGCCCATGGCCACCCCTTTTGTCTGCAGGAAGTGGGAGGAATCGAAAGAGAAGTTGTTGAGGGTGAGGACAAGTTTGGCTAGGCGGATGATGGTGTCGGTGGAGGGGGATTGGTCGGGCCTACTAATTTCTCACAAATTGGTGGAGATGAGGATGGAAGAGACAAGGGAGAGTGGTTTAAGAAGATGGCTCCTAATTTCTAACTAAGAAATGAAATATTCTGATTCATATTCCTTGGAGCCAAAATTGATGACATTCAACACCATCTGCTACAACGTTGCTCACACAATTGATAGACAAGACTTTGAACCATGTTGTACTCAAAGCACAACAAACACCAATTTTAGGGACCGACATCCCACACCCAAAGGAAGCTCAAAAGGTATTTGACTTGATATTGGATTGGTCTATTTCGCTTGTATCCTCAAAGGCTACCTAAGGCAGGCATCAGATCTCTTACATATCATAACGAGGAGCCTAACACCCATTTCAAATATCCCGTTAGCTTTCCTGCTCCTAATATGCTGCTTGGCCTGCTGTGTTCATCCAGCTGTACACCTAGTTATCTCAAGTATTCTGTGTTGTTCACTACAGATAAACCATGCTGACTGTACTCAGGATACTTCAAAGCCTCAAATTTTCTGGTTGGAGAACGAGGCAGGAATATAGTATCAATCTCCCTGTTTCATCACCAGAAGTGGACATTACATTCCGTAAATAGATTAAGTGCTTTGTACAATGAACCTCGCTAGATTTACTATAATGCTATACTAGGCATGTTCAATTCTACTTACTTTTTAACATCTGCTGATCTCACTAACCCTTTTGCATCATTCTGCACTACATACATTGCAATGTGCTCTGGGTGGAGGACTTTAATGTCCATCACCATGGGTGACTCGGCAGCCACACAACTGATTGAGTTGATCAGGTCCTAAAAGACGTAGCTGCTAAATTGGGTCCGCAGCAGATGAAGAGGGAGCCAATGAGAGGAAAATCATACTTGACCTCGCCCTTACCAATCCGCCAGCTGCAGTTGCATCTGTCCATGACAGTATCGGTAAGAGTGACCACCGTAGAATCCTAATGGAGACAAAGTCCTGCCTTCACATTGACAACAACTTCCATCACGTTGTATAGTGCTATCACTGTGATAAATGGAACAGATCTAGCAACTCAAGACTGAGCATTCATGAGGCACTGTGGGCCATCAAACGCAGCAATGCACTCTAACACAATCTGCAACCTCATGGCCCTGCATAATCCCCTGCTCAACTATTACCGTCAAGCTAGGGGATCAACCCTGGCTCAGTGGAGAGCGCAAGAGGACATGCCAGGAGCAGAACCAGACATACCTGAAAATGAGGTGTCGAACTAATGAAGCTACCAAACAGGTCTGGAGTCACAGTGTTGTACAGCACTGAAACAGACCCTTCAGTTCAACTCATTCATGCAGACCAGATATCCTAAATTAATTTAACGTTTTGGCAAAGATTTGTAGCTCGGTTTGTGGGTGAGGTTGTTAACTTGCTCGCCGAGCTGGCTTGTTCTCATCCAGATGTTTCGTCAACATGCTAGGCAACATCATCAGTGGACCCTGCGATGAAGTGACGTCATTTTCCTCTGCTTGGAATTTATACTCTTTAGTCTGTTATGGTGATGCACTGGATACTGCAAAGGCTAATGGCCCTTGATAATATTACAACAGTAATACTGAAGACTTGTGCTCCAGAACTTGCTGCACCTCTAACCAAACTGTTTCGATGTAGTTACAATACTGGCATCTACCAGGCAATGTAGAAAATTGCCCAGTTAATGTCCTGAACACAAAAAGCAGGACAAATCCAACTCAGCTAATTACCGCTCCATCAGTCTACTCTCAAGCATCAATAAAATGATAGAAGGTGTCATCAATACGCTTTTAAGCATCTTCTGCTCAGCAATAGCCCGCTCACTAGGGCTCAGTTTGCATTCCACCAGGATCAATCAGCTTCTGACCTACTTATAGCTTTGGTTCAAACATGAACAAAAGAGTCGAATTTTAGAGGTGAGGTAAGAGTGATAGCCCTTGACATAAAGTCTGCATTCATCTGACAGTGGCTTCAAGGAGCCCTAGAAAATCTAGAATTAATGGGAATCTGGCCAAATTCTCCACTGTTGGAGTCATACCTGATACATAGGTGTTTGTTGTGGTTGTTGGAGGTCAGACATCACAGTTCCAGGGCATCTCTACAGAAGTTCCTCAGGGTGTTGTCCTCTGCCCAACCGTCTTCAACTGCTTAATCAATAACCCTCCCTTCACAATAAAGTCATAAGTGAGGACGTTCCCCCAATGATTGCACAATGTTCAGAATAATTCGTGCCTGTTCAGGAACTGAAGCAGTCCATTTTCAAAATCTGGATAATATCCACCTAACCCAACAAGTGGCAAGCAATATGCATGCCACATACTTCAATGAATCCCCCACTATCAACACCCTGGGGGCTGCCATTGACTCAACTGGTGTCATCCTATAAACGCAGTGACTACAAGAACAGTTCAGAGGCTAGGAATACTGCAGCGAGTGAGTCAACTCCTGGCTCCCCACAGCCTGTCCGCCATCTATAAGGTACAAGTTAGGAGTGTGATGGAGTACTCCCCACTTGCCTGAATAAGTGCAGCTCCAACAACACTCAAGAAGCTTGACACTATCAAGCATAAAGCAGCCTGCTTGATTGGCATCATATTCACTAGCATCCATTAATGCCACCACTGACGCTTAGCAATAGCATTGTGAATGATCTACAAGATGCCCTGCAGAAATTTGCAGAAAAACATCTTTAGACAGCACCTTCAAAACACAAAACCACTTTCATCGACAAAGATAACCACAACATGACATCTCAACTCAAGATCTTGCTGCATTCCCAGATAATCTTCTTCATTGTTCACTACAACACCTATTTTGGTATCATCTGCAAACCCAGTAACCATACCTCCTATATTCACAACCAAATCATTTACATAAATGATGAAAAACAATTGACAAAGCATCAATCTGTTGATTTATTATTGTGACCAGTACTGAATTACGGTGAAGAGTATTGCCTTGCACGCTAACCAGGCAAATTATACCTTACATAAGTACATCAGGGTAATAGAACAGAATGCAAAGTATAGTGTCACAAGTACAGAGGAAGTGCAGGGAAAGATTAGTTCTAATATATGAGGGGTCCATTCAGAAGTCTGATAACAGCAGGAAAGAAGCTGTTCTTAAATCTGTCAGTACATCGTTTCAAACTTTCATATCTTCTACTTGATGGACAGGTTGGAAGAGTATATAATTGCAGTGGGAGGAATCTTTGGTTATGTTGGTAGCTTTCCCAAGATAGCAGAAAGAACATGTAGAATCAATGGAAGGAAGGCTAGTTTTCATGATGGACTGGGCTGCATTCACAACTCTGTAATTTCTTGCAGTCTTGTGCAGAGCAGTTGCCATACAAAGCTGTGGTTCATCCAGATAGGATGCTTTCTGTAGTGCATTTTTAAAAAAAGATAAATTATTGTGGGCATGTCACATTTCCTTCGCCATCTGAGGAAGTAGAGGCATTGGTGTGCTTTCTTGACTGCAACATTTCACCACTTGTTGCAAATGTAGTTTTTGTCCTCATGTCATCTCTGTTTCTTTTGACAATAATCTTAAATGCTCTGGTTACTATTCAATAAAAGCCATATGTCTCTAACTACACTATTCAAACCTTTCAAATGTGAAATAAATGCTAACATGAATTGCCAAACAACAATTGCTCTAGAAATGAGCCACTACCAAGGGAACATAACCAAACATTCTTCCTCTATTTTGTTTGCCCATCTCTGATAATAGTATTAGTCTACAGAGAATATTACTACTGATTGCCCTCTCATTAGATCTCTTTACATGAGGCAACTGTTTACACCGACCCTTCTCCCAACAGGTATAGTTGAACAGAGATAATGGGAACTGCAGATGCTGGAGAATCCAAGACAACAAAGTGTGAAGCTGGATGGACACAGTAGGCCAACCAGCATCTTAAGAGCACAAACTGTTTATCAGTGCAAGTGGTTCAAAGTCAATGGAAGTGATGTCACTGTAAAAAAAATGTCAACAATTAAAATGTTTGTCTTGCTCAGTACTAAAATCTGTGAAGTAAAGCTCGATTGTACTACGTAAACTAAGTATGCATCTAAGTTCATCACTCCAGGTTCTCCACCTCAATAAAATCTTGGCACAGTTCTTGTACATGGTACTATTTTTGGGAGAGGAATGATTTCTTTACTACAGTGTTATGTTAGCTCTCTACAGTTAAAGGCTTTCGCATTGTTTGAAAAGTAAAGTTTTGATCATCTTCCTTCGCAAGACAGAGAATGGGAATGACAGCATATCATTTTCATTATGATTTTACCATATGGAAGTGATACTGTTATATTTTCATATGTTGGCAAGAGTGAGATCATCCACTTTAACCCTAATGCAAAGAATGAAAATCTAGGAACTGTCTCTAAGTAAACAAATAATTTACAGCTCGCAAACACATGCTACATTCAAAATTATCAAAAAAGCCTTTGGAATATTTGCTTTTATTTCAAAGGGCTAGATTACAAAGTGGAAAAAGTTGTTTTTAATTTGTACAGAGCTTTATTACAGTTTTGGAAATAACACCTCAGGAACGGTATAAAAACCTTAACCCATTCACCAAAATGATACTGGGGCTTAAATGATTAAATTATACTGTTTGAATCTAAAATTAAGGATAAGCTGCATAAAAGTATTCAAATTTTCAGCCCATGACTGAGAGCAAACATGGATTTGTAAATAATAGGTTCTGTCCGATGAGCATGAAGAGATGGGTAATTTACCGAGCTGGAAATGTCCATAAAGTTACTTATATGGACTTCCAGAAAGCATTCACTGAAGTGTTTTGCAAGAGATTGTTAGCTGAAGTTACAGCTCAAGGGACTATAGGAAAACTATTAAGAATTGGAGACACTGAGGAGGATAATTGGCAAGCTCTCAAATTGGCTAGATGTGGCCCCTGGTGTCCCACAAGTGTCTGTTGGGAGTTCAACTGTTTCACTATATTCCATAAAGATTTAGGGATGGAGTGGAAAATGATGCATCTAAATCTGATGATGATATGAAGATAGGGGGTGACCTGTTTTGTTGTTTTTTTTATTCACTTATGGGACATGGATGTCTCTTGGCCAGCATTTATTTCCCTTACCTCATTGCCCTTGAGAAGGTCATGGTGAGCTGTTTTCTTGAACTGCTGCAGCCCATATGTTGCAAGTAGACCACAATGCAGTGGAGCAATGTCAAGGGGCAGAGATTAGACTGTCTCTTGTTGGTGATGACCATTGTCTGGCACTTGTGTAGCACAGATTGTACTTGCCACTTGTCAGCCCAAGACTGGATGTTGTTCAGGATTAGTTGCATTTGAAGATGGCTTGCTTCAGTACCTGAGGAGTCACACATGGCACTGGACATTTTGCAATCATCAGCAAACATCCTGATTTCTAACCTAATGAAGGAGGGAAGGTCATTGACGAAGCAACTGAAGATGGTTGTGCCTAGGGCACTAACCTGAGGAACTCCTGGAGTTGAAATGACTGACTTCCAACAACCTCAATCATCTACCTATGTGCTAGTTATAACTGTGTATTCAGTCAACAGAAGCTTAAAAGTGAGGAGATATTAACAGATTAAGTGAATGGGCAAAACTACAACAAATGTATTTCAACGCAGGCAAATGTCATCTACTTTGCACCTAAATTCGATAAAAGCTGTTGCTTTCTAACTGAGGAAATCCAGAAAGAGAAGAGATCCAAAGAGACCTGCAGGTCCAGACACATAGGCCATTGAAGTATTGTAAAATAATATGGAAAATGATCAAAAAGACTCATGCAATGTTATCCTTTGAATCTAGAGGACTAGAATAAAAGAGCTAGAAGTCTGGCTTCAGCTGTATAGAGTCCTACTTAACCCACATCTGGAAAGATACACTGGCCTTGGAGGGAATGCCACATAGATTTACTAAAATAATACCTGCATTCCAGGGGTAAAGCCATGAAAAAAAAATTAAACACAGATGATCTGTATTCATTAGAATTTATGGTTACAGGTTTTCAAGGGAACAGATATAGTAAAATAGCAAGGAACTTTCTATTGTCCTTGAATTCCACGACGAGGGAGCTTAGTCAAAATAAAAGCCTCTTAGATGTGACATTATTAAATTTGTCAATATGCGCAGCACATCAGAGGCTTGAAACACTATTCTATCAATAACAATTTATACCAGGTGATTTGTTAGATTTAAAACTGAGGTGGGTGTGTGGAATCAGCCTACAGATCATCCATGATCTCATTGAATGACACAGTAGGCTCGAGAAGCAGAATGGCCTACTCCCCTGCCTGTATCCCTACCTTAAACTGAGAACTCAGCTATTTGAAAGCATTCAAAAGAACTCTTTCACACATATAAGCTATGTATGTTGAAACAGGTACGAGCTTCAGGACTCAGATCGATATGCTTTTTTATACAGGTATGCAACACAGAAAAAGACCTTTCAGTCCATTGAGTCTGTGCCGTCAAATGCAACCACATAACTATCCTAATCTATTCAATTTTTGCTAGGTTAGTCCCTCAAAGAATATAAAACTAATACAATAAAAAGGACTTCAGGAACATGGGATGCAGGACAATTATGGAATAAATAATAAACTAAGCTAATGGGGCAGAACGGCCTATACTCTGAGACATCTGAATACATTTCATTACACATTTAGAATTACAGAATCCTTACAGGGCAGAAAGAGGCCATTCAGCCCATTGGGTCTGCACTGACCCTCTGAAAAGCATGTCACCCAGATCCAGTCCCCCATCCTATCCCCATATCCCTGCATTTAGCAAGGCTAATCTATGTAGCTTGCAATTTTTGGACACTGGGGGGAACTGGACTGTCCAGAGGAAACCCACGCAGACACGGAGAGAATATGCAAACCCGGGTCCCTGGTGCTGTGAAGCAGCATAGTTAACCACTGAGTCATCAAATTCAAACATTTAATCTGATATGATTCATGAAAACACTGCACCTTTAATGCATTTTCATGTTTGTTTAGCAACAGCTGGCGAATTATTCCCTGCAAAATATGTAAAGAACCCAAAACTATAAACATTTTAAAATTTACACTGTCAATCCGACTAATTAGAAAATCAGGATTTTAAGTTGCTCTGTGTCAAAATTATCTTGAAGCATTTAGCCTAACGAATAAGCTGAAGAGAAAGTGACCTTTCTTTAAATACAAATTGTCCAATGTTCATCCCAACTTCCTCAGGCTCTTAGCACTTCTCCAAAGTTGGCATCATTAACGTTTCGGTTTCAATCTCAACGCGCATCACTAAGAACGTGAATACAGAACCAAATGCAAGATTGCTGTCACTGCACTGAGGGAATGAGGGAAGGAGGACCTCTTAAAGTCACAATTCACAAGTTCCATAGAAAGGACCGTGAGATAATACTGATCCTGAAAGCCCTCTCCCTGTTTAGAAAATAACATGAAATACCTGAAAGAGTCAACTAAGTAAGCGAGTATACTGGAGTTTTACTTGAAACAGATTAATTTTTCTTGAAAAAATAATCTCAGCATCTTACTGATCTTTTGGAATTGAAGGCAGAGCAAACTACAGTTGAATCCCCCTGAGGGAAACTAATCCAATCTTATGACAAAAGGAAAATTAGATTTTTCAGTAAACAAACGCACTGTGAGAACTTAAACATTCGGGAGCAAAATTTTCCAGAGGCATTAAGCCTAATATTTGATCAATCCCCAAAAGTGTAGTAGACCCATAGAAATTTGCGAAGGAAAGTTCCACAGAACAGATTTGTAAGTCAGATCATAGAATAAAAGTGACAGCAGGGACATGGCTACAAAAATGGCTAAGTGACGGTAAATAAAGATTCGTGGTGAACACTTGCTTTTTTTTAGATTGAGGTAAGGTTTGACTTGGAATTCCTCAGTGCTGTGTTCCTTTTCTTGTCATAGGCTAGTGCACAGAGCCCAATTTTAATTTTTTGAGGTTGTATAAAATTTCTAAGTATTGTAAATCGTGAGGAAGAAAGTATGAAATTTCGAAAGAACGTAGACAAATTGGTGAAATGGGCAGACAAGTGGCAGATGAGATTTAATGCAGGGAAATGCAAAGTGGTTCATTTTGCCAGATAGAAGATGGTGAGACCAAGTAAAGGTACCATCCTAATGAGGATGCAGAGGGACATATATGTGCACAAGTCATTGAATATGGCAGTGCAGGTTGAGAAAATGGGTAATAAAACATACATAACCCTGGGGCTTTATAAAAAGAGCACTGAGCAGAAAAGTTATGATAAACCTTTGTAAAACACCGGTTCAACCTCTATTGGAGTATTGCATCGAGTTCTGGTCACCATGTTGTATGAAATCATTGGAGTGTATGGATAAAAAACTCAAAAGAATAGTTCTGGGGATGAGAATCATCAGAAAAGCTAATAGGTTGGAGAAGCTGGGAGTGTTCTCTTAGGTTGACAGGAAACTTAATAGACCTCAACTTCTAGATTTCACTTTTTACAGTTCAGAAATTTCAGTCTAATTCCCTTCCACAATAATGATTAGCATTATTTGCCTCACCATTATACCCAACACAAAATCTTTTGAAAATATTGATAAATATCAATTTTTTTTAACTTTATTCAAAATAGAAGGGTGTAAATGTCTTCAGTTTTAGAGAAGATGTTAATTTTTAATTCATTCATGGGATGCTGGCAGACCAGCATTTATGGCACCTCCCTGATTGACTTAAAGAGTCATCCATATTGCTGTGGGTCTGGAGTAACAAATAGGCCAGACCAGGTAAGGATGGCAGTGTCCTTCCTTAAAGGACATCAGTGAACCAGATGAGTTTTTCCTCAACAATTGATAATGGATTCATGGTTATCATTATACTCTTAATTCCAGCTTTCTTTTCTGTTGACTTCAAATTCTACCATGGCTGGACTCAAACCCAGGTCCTCAGATCATTACCTAAATCTCTGGGTTAACAGTCCAGCAATGATACCACTAGGCCATTGCCTCCTCGAGACTTAATACTGGATTAGACTAATATATTAGGCCAAAACCCTGAAATGGGTGGATTGTCTTATGAGGAAAATTTGGACAGGCTAGGCTTGTATCTCCCGGAGTTTCAAAGAATGCGAGCTGACTTCACTGAAATATACAAGATCCTGAAGGGTCTTACTAAGGCCAAGGTGTGTAAGATGCTTTCTCTGTTTGGGGAAATCTAGAATTAGAGATAACTGTTTAAATATAAGGAGGAGCCCATTTAACACAGAGATGAGGGGAAGTTTTTTCTCACATTGGATCATGAGCCTTTAGAACTCTTTTCCCGAAATGTGGTGGAAGCAGAGCCTTTGAATATTTAAGGCAGATATATATATAGATTCTTGATAAGGGGTGAAAGGTTATTTGGGCAGGCAGAAATGTGGAGTAATCGAATCCGCCATAATCTTATTGAATGGCAGGCTCAACTGGGGGTTACTCCTGCACCTAATTCATACAATTGTATGTAAGAGATTCTGAAAATACAGAAAATTATATTGTTCTGCCTTGTTTTCTGTTTTTATTCTTTTAAACACAGATATTTGTCCTGGGATTGCTACTTCATCTATTAGCCTAAATATTCTGTAACGGTAATGATCTTCGAAACCCTGAATGGAAGACATGTTCTGGTGCTGAAGCAGTTTTAATATTTACCGCCACCTCGTGGTCAAGCTGTAGAATAGTGTTTTAGAGATAGATGCTGGAGAGTCTGAGATAACAAGGTGTAGAGCTGAATGAACACAGCAGGCCAAGCAACATCAGAGGAGCAGGAAAGCTGATGTTTTGGGCCTTTTTCTGAAGAAGGGTCTAGGCCTGAAACGTCAGCTTTCCTGTTCCTCTGATGCCACTTGTCCTGCTGTGTTCATCCAGCTCTACACCTTGTTATCTCTATTGTAGAATAATGCATTTGTTTCATCCTTTGGGCCAGGTGCTGAATGCTCAAAAAAGTAAAGGTAATGCCTAACTTAAAAAATCTTTTTTAATTATAAACGCTAGATCATTTGAAATGAAGGAGAAGAAGACAGTATCTTTAAAAAACAGATAATGGGAACTGCAGATAGTGTAGAATCCAAGATAACAAAGTGTGGAGCTGGATGAACACAGCAGGTCAAGCAGCATCTCAGGAGCACATGCTGCTTGGCCTGCTGTGTTCATCCAGCTCCACACTTTGTTATCTTTAAAAAACAGTTGGGTTGAAGTAAAGCAAATTGGGAGTGGGAAGCACTGCAAATTTTCTTTAATTGACCCAACAAAATCACTCATTTTGAATTAAATTCACAAGGAAACCAGCATAATGCTCCACTCCCAAAAAAGTACAGAAAATCCAGAGAAACAGAATGCATAGTTTCAACTTATTACAATACCAGTATTTGATGAGGAATCCTGTCACACAGTACTTTCTTGATCCTATGTTAAATTCAAATTTCATACCTAAATTTGAATACAGTTATTTTTGTTCACAGAAATTGTCAAAAGTGGCAAAAATATATAAAAAGCTTTGATTTAATTTGTGCAGTAGTGAAATGATATTGACTGAGGCATAGGGATATAGCAACATTTCACCGTCAATACAATGTTGGGATCAATATCATTGTAAAATTACAAATTTGCTTAAGGTTTTGTTTGAAAGTTTGAAATTTCTGACAATGAATGCCCTTTAACAATGCAGTAAAATTCTTAGCTGTGTCTGTGTTTCTGCAGCCAGTAACGGAGTGAACAAGTGCGTGCCATGAAAATATGATTTAAGTGTAAATATGAACAATATTCCAGCATTGGCCATGTGTGACTCATGTGGGCTCTCCCACCATTCCTAGCAGCCACTTGCAAACAAACTTGGCCTGTGACCTAAAACTCATGGTTACATCTTGCCTGCATTGGGCATGGTATCAGACTAAATGAACTGAGCATTTAAAGAATACCTCAGAGCATGTATTGGGGTAGCGCTGCATAAGAGCAATGGGACAGGCAAAGGGAAAGACAGACACATTGCAGAGCATTAATTAGCTGAAGCGATGGTGGCCTAAGGTTAATATCACTACAGAAAACCAGCAGCCCAAACTCATACTCCGAGGATCTGGATTCAATTCCCACTTCAAAAGCTGCTGGAATTTGAACTAAATTCATTACTAAGTTCCATTTTTAAAATGTGGTATAAGTAATTACTGCTGTGAAACTATCAGTGATTGTTGTAGAGAACGATCTGGCTCACTGTTGATTTCCAGGGTTTGTGATCACAATTACCTAATATGGGCAGCTAATGATTTATGGGCAATTTTCTGATAGTTTATTGAGTTTGTAAGGAAGCAGCAGTTTAGATATGATGCATTAGTTAATTAGATAATGAACATACACAACTGTAACAATTGGGGCAGATTCACTGATGTTAGAGGACGAGCAGGCTGTTGGCATGTGGAGTGTTTGGTCTCGTTAAAGTTGTCTGGGCCACATCCTGCTCTTTAGCCAAGGTGATAGAGAACTCTGCCCTGTGTCTTCCCCTGTCCTCATGGCGTGTTGTCCATCTACCTCGTAAAGACTGTCCATTGAAGACTACTCTCAGGATACCACCTGATGGGAACTGCTGCCTGCAAGGTCTCCTTGATAAGAACTGCCCTCTTTCCTGATCATTTATTGTTATATCATATATTTAAGGCAGGTAACTTATGTTGTGTCAATCAATTGTTTGATCCCTTTCGCCCAATAACTATGGGACAAAAACCATTATCCCCTTGCCTGCCTTCATCTGAAGGCTTGCTCTTCCTTCACGCCAGGTTCCAGATGTGCAGCTTGCTGCTTTTGAGGTGGTTAATGATGTGTAATAACTCATTGATTATTACCAGTTTCAAAATGGGTAGTGGAGTCGGCCTTATTAGGAGCATTTAAGCAGCTACTAGATAGGCATATGGATGATAGTACAAGGTAGGGGTGGAGGTTAGATAGACCTTAGGATTAGGGTAAAAGTTCAGCACAACATCATGGGCCAAAGGGCCTGCCTGTGCTATACTATTCTATGTTCTATAAATACTTCTTATAGCTTTGAAAATAACTTTGAAAACAACACAATGATAGTCAGGTGCACTTGGTGCCTGATAAATTGACAGTAGTCCAATGGACATTATGACTTCTGTATTTTTCATAATTCCCTTTATTTTCATATGCTGGAAAGTTAAGTATTGCTATAATAGTTGTTAAATGAAATCTCATGCCATTCAGCCTGTCATACCTATGCCAGTTCTCTGCTAGAACTCACCATGCAGCAAACAATCAACAAATCTTTACAACTGTCTTTGAAATATTATATTCTTTGCATTTTGTTCTTTAATTGTTTTGGTCTAAACACTTTAAATTCTCTTTAGTTAATCAGTTAGCTGCCCCCAGTTGTTTAATATATGCCTCTGAGCTAATATTGAGTGAATATGTGGGGAAAAGAAACCTAAAACCTCCTCTAATGTGTAACTTTGTTCAATAAGAAGGCATTGTTGATGTTGTCATTTGTGCCATTCTATGTTAAATATTACGTTGATTTGATTTGGTACTGTTGTTAGCTGGCTTGAGCTAAATGTGCTCTTTATTGGATCAGATAAAAGTGTATTTTTTGAGACCATGCTCATTGCCAACCAGCATAGAAAAATTATTTGAACACTGTGATTTTCCAAAGCACATTGGCAGTAAGGTGAAGTCCATTGCCTTAGGCAAGACAGGAAACTAATCTGATAATATCAGAATCAGTTTGCTTGAAAATACATTGCTGAGTTCCAACACAAACAGGATAACTCCCTTGTATGCAGAATTTAAATAGTCTCCTTTTCCTATACTAACATCAGCAACAAGTAATAAAGGACAAGTGCCACCCGTTCTTGAAATAAAAATACAAGTAAAAGATTTGGCTTGATAGAGGTGAGAATGGGGCTGGATAGATTTTGGGAAATAAGGTTGCTGAGTAAGTGACTGGGGGAAGGGCCATTCTACTTCAAATGCTTAGGGTCTAACAAACAAGCTCACTCATCACAGTGAAATTTCTATCAGAAATATCACGGTAGATATATCCTTACCTGTAATCTGTAACTGAAATGATTTACAGGTGTTGGGATTAGAAGGAGGGAAGTGATATTGGAAAGATTGGAAAGAGGCTCACTGTGATGAATGAGTGGCAGATCAGGGTTGAAAAGAGGGGCTGGGAGTACATTTTTGATGGGTCAGGTGTGGTATTTGTCATTGACAGACTCTCTCACTGTCAAATACTTAAAAAAAATCTCAGCCTTCACATTCACAATTAATCTTAAAAAATACTGTAGACATGTGTACCTTAACATGTAATTTTAATGATTTACAAGTTGTGTTTCATTAGAGGGCTTGTTGAAAGAGAAGGTGACTGTAGCTGCTTCCAAATGAATGATCAGTCTGAGCAGGGGTGAATGAGCAAAACATTTTGGAGAACCACCAGTCTAGGTGCTTAAGTGCAAGTGTGATAACAAAACCCTCTAAAAGTGTTACCATGAAAGGTATAAGTAATTATAGGTTGACATTTATTTTGGTCTTTTGTTTCTGACTTTGCTCATTTGAGGTTAAACAACATTAAAAATAATTTTCTCTGATATTGCCTGGGTAATTTAGGATTAAATTTGCCCCCACTGATGTTCTTTTATTAATTTTTTTTAAAAAAAAGATAAAAATATCTGGAGAAAAATAAACTGTAGTTTCGAACTGCCAATAAGAAAGAGTGCAAATTAGGAAGAATGGTCTGAATATATAATGGAAAAAAAATCTAACTAGCTATTATCATAAATACATGATTTGAAGAATAATCATTGAGCACAATTTGAATGGTGTTGAATAAATGTGACTAACAGATAAGCAAACCCTTTATTATCAAATTGATAACATCTGTTTGACTGTGGACTGTAGGTGCTCAAAATACAATGTTAACTGTTTTCTTTCTCATCATTATGATCAATTCTTTCTATCTTTATTTTTGCAAAAATTCCACAGTATGCCATTGTAATTAGCTGAACGCTAATAATTTGGTCTTTTCAGAAGTCTGTAGTGGGTCCGAAAATCAACAACATGGATTCCACAGTCACTAGTTTCACAAATCCCAGGAACTCCTTGCTCACCAGGCATTCCTGGTTGTCCTGAAGGCCCAGTATATCCTATTGGCCCACGCGGACCTGGTTCTCCTCCTTCAGCATCACCTGGGTAACCCGGATAGCCTGAAAGACAATGAGAGAGATTGAGAGAGATTTACTTTCATTTCAGTGAGAAAACTAATAAGTTTCAAAGACATGTGAATGCACAAGTAATGAAATTATTCAAATCATTTTTATTTCTGAATACAGAACGTAGGTGTGCAGCATGAAAAAGTGTGCGGTGATCTCACATCAATGACCAAAGTTCACACCCCTCAGCACAAGACACTCAGGCTGTAGCACAAACCTTGTTCTTTATCTACTGCTCAGTCACAGATTCAAGTAACACCCTTTGTATGTTAGAGTTAACCCCTCCTAATTTATTCTTCTCTTTCATCAAACTAAATCGAAGAGAACGACTCCAATTAACTAGAAATTGGGTTTTTCTTCCATTCTTTAAATTGGATTTTAGCAGGCACTGGGGATTATTTCAGTAGTCCCAACACCAACTCCTTCCAGGTATTCTCAGATTTGTGTGGCTAGAGCTGCAGTTTGGATTTTATGAATCAGGTTGAAGTGTTTGGAAAACATAAAAATCTGGACACATGCCTGAAATAGGTTTGCAGGGGAAGAGAAACAACTTCTCATTGACAGAAATATGTCCAATATGTTTTCTAACTTGTCTCAAAGGGACATCAGTTCCCACTTTGTAAAAGTAAATTATTAAAAGGTCACCAAACTTTCTTAGTACATTGTACTGAGAAGGGTCATCACATTATATGAGTGGGTTTCTCATGTAAACAGTAGACACGTTTAATGGCTATTCTCCTTGATATAACAATGTCTTGCATGAAGTCAACAGTAATCATTTCAATCGGATTCTGATTGAGACATGGAGGTAATTTTAGGGGCATTTAAAACAAAAGGAGACAGCCTTCCCATCACGTTGATACCCAGCCTGACTTGTTTCCCTGTATTTAGGAGGTAACTAAGATGTTAGCCAACCTACCCACCTATCCAAACACTGAGTCCTTAATAACTAATTGGTGGTTACTTAAGTACGTCATTCTTTCTCTACACGATACTATGTACAGCCAAGAAATTTTCAATGGACAGGTAAGGGTGAGGGACTTACTCCTTTTGGAATCTCTTGTCTCCATCAGGGACAAACCCCAAAGACATTTTTTCCTCTTTTGTGTCCCTTCCCTCTACTCATGTGAGTTTCTAAAGCCCAACATCATCCTCTTCCTTCATCAAAATCACTAAAATATCTTATTCCAAAATGCCTGGAATTACCTTGAGTCCAGGAGAGATCTTCATTTCTTTTTGGAACGCTACAGTGTCTGCTACTATGTTCTGACACTGCTGGGGTGACAGAGCTGCTAACCTTGCGCAGGTAATGTTTCATGTCCCTGAGGGGTAGATGTTCCACTGTCATCTTATTTATGCCACGCCTAACGTATTATTGTAACAGGGCATCTCATTTTAAAGTCAGTGAAATGTCCGCTGCCTTTTTGGTTAGCATGGGGCACTGGTGAACAAGAAATATGTGCCCTTATAAAATTCAGCCTGTAGACTCCAGCATTTGCTGTTGTCACAATACTTGGCCAAACTAATGGAAAACAGAAATTGCTCAAAGTTCAACAGCTCTAGCAGCATCCGTGAGAGAAATCAGAGTTAACATTTCAGGTCTCGTGATCCTTCCTCAGAACCGGTTCTGAGGAAGGGTCACTGGACCCAAAACATTAACCCTGATTTCTCTCTGCAAATGCTGCCAAACCTGCTGAGCATTTCCAGCAATTGCTATTTTGATTCTGATTTCCAGCATCTGCAGTTCTTTCGGTTTTTAATGTTTCATACTCCCAAACACACGTTACACATCCTTAAAGCACAATGAAGTAAAAAAGAATGAACCTCTTGGTCCTTGTAATCCTTCTGCTCCAGGAAGTCCAACTCCTGGAGCTCCTTTTACACCTTTTTCACCTTTATCTCCTAAAGTACAAAAGAATTGAAGTTAAAGCCAACAATAATTACTACTGAATAGAAAGGGCCCCAAGTGTAGCATCAGTATACAAAAACCTAAAGATTACCTGGGTCTCCAGGAGCACCCCTTAATCCAGCTAATCCTTGTCTACCCCTTGGTCCAGGTTTACCGGGATTTCCAGCATTACCAAATTCACCCTGTAGAAAAATGATTATTTATATTTTGAAGGAGATCTTAAGTCATTCCTTTTAAATGTAACTATTTCTTAAGACTAGCTTTTGAAAAAATCCTGCATGTGTTACAGTCACATATTGAATTTAATTAGTAGATACTGCCAAAAAGATGCAATATTTCAATAAAAGAAAGTTAGGCCTGTATCAGTCCAAAGCATCAACCGTGAAGTCAATTAAGCCAGAAAATAAATGGCACTTCAATTCCTATTCTGCAGAACATGTGTTCTAAGACTGAGGACTAGATTACTAGGTGAGAACAAAAATCAAGAGAAAGCTGTTTTCATTCACTTTCTGAAAACTTCTCATAACGGCAATAACTGAGGCTTAGAGATTACTGACCTTGCACTTGTTGTATGCATTTATACTGAAAGCATCTTCTACATTAGAATAATTAGAACTAGTTGATAGAGGTGATAATCAATCAAGCTTTCAGGCCCTCTGCAATTATAGAAACATTGTTTACTGAGTTCTAAGTCCATTAGCCATTCTTCAAGCTCAGCCAAACAATCATAAGGCAGCTAACTGGTCAGGCTGATACAATTGTCAGATGGCCTGTTATCTTTTAATGATTTATTGTTTCTTGAAGAATGTTTTCAGTGCCTATTGATTTACATAGGATTAAAAGGTCTGAAGGGTATAGAAGCTTTTGACATTAATACTCAGAATGATTAACACTTTTAGGAGGTTAAAAACCAAGCTGTTCTTCAAAGGAACTTTTCAAAGTTTCAGCTTGTTATTTCAGGATTATTTCAGACTTGCCAAACTCGTGAGTATTGGCTCTGTATGGAATAGATCCTGGTAGCGGGGTTGTGGAGAATGCAAGGAGGTACGGAAAGGACATTGGGGTATGGGAGGGCATTTTAGAGCTACAATGGTGGCATGGCAAGGGCACAGCCGGCATGGGAATGCATATGGAGGATCAGTACTAGGTCTATACTGGTGTGGCGTAGTGTGATGGTTTGGGGACCTGACACTTATCATTATAATTGGGTATAACATCCCAGGACGTGGAGGCAGCTGTCTGGCCTATCAATCTTTCCATCCACTTACCTCCATCTCCAGACCATCCCACCTTTTCAGAATGGCAAGGTAATTGGCAGGACTATCCTTAACGGAGACAAGTTTGCAGAGTTGAGACCTTTCTCAACTCCTCCTCTGAACTCAAATCATCTTGCAATGAAGGCCAGTTGACCATTTTGCTTCATAACTATATGCTGCATTTGCCTGTCTACTTTCTGGACACCCAGATCCATTTGTACATCCACACTTCCTAATATGTCACTATTTAAATAGTACATATTCTTCCTTTCTATTTTTTCAAACAAAAGTATATCACTTCATATTTTGCCACATTGTACTACATCTGCCATATGTTTGCCAACTCAGTCAACTCGCTTAAATCACCTTGAAGCGTCCTTTTATTCTGCTCGAAACACACAATCCAGGTTTGTGTTGTCAGCAAACTTAGAAATATCCTATTTGGTTCCATCATCCAGGTCATTTATAAATGATGTGAACTGCTGGGGCCCATTCTCTGATCTTTGTGGTACTCCCTAGTCACTGCCTGCCACTTGAGAAAAAAATCAGTTTATTCCCTGTTTGCCAACCAATTTTTGATCCATGTAATATATTACCCTCACTCCCATATGCTTTAAGTTAACTCTCTAACCTCTTATGAGGGACATTATTAAAGACCTTCTGAAAATCTAAATGCACTACATCTACTGGTTCTCCTTAATCTATTCTACATACTAGATCATCAAAAAATGATTTATCAAGTATGTTTTGTCTGTAATAAATCAATGCTGGATTTGTCAAATCCCATTAATACTTCCCAAAAATTCTGTAATCTTGTCTTTTATAACAGTTTATAGTATTTTCCCCATCATTGATGTTAGACTGACTGGTTTGTAATTTGCTATTCTTTTCTCTCCCTCCCTCTTCAAATAGTGGGGTTACATTTGCCACCCTCCAATTTATAGGAACTACTCCAGTCTGTAGAATTTTGGAAGATGCCCACAAATGCATCCAGTATTTCCAGGACTACTCTATTTAGTACTCTGGGATTATCAGACCCCATGAATTGTCAGCCCTTAACTCTGTTACTTTATCCAGCACTATTTTCTTAGTAATTCTGATTTCTATTCAATTCTATCCTCTTGTGGGACCCTTGGTTTCCTAACAGTTCTGTGAGGTTGTTTGTGCCGTCTTATCTGAAGACAAAACCAAAGCATATGTTTTATCGTTCTTCCAATTCTTTGCTCCTCATCATCATTTCCCTGGTTCCTGACTGTAAGGGATCTACATTTGTCTTTACTAATCTTTTTCTCTTCACAGGTTTATAGTAGCTTTTATGGTGAGTTTGTATTTTCTTCAAAATTTTTCCTCATACTCTATTCTTCCCTGTTGAAAGCTTTTTGTTCTCTTTTACTAAATTCTAAAATGGTCCCAAACCTTAAACTTGTTGCTTTTTGTGGCAATTTTATATGTCTCCTAATTGGATCTAATATTTTCTCTAATTTCTTTTGTAAACCATGATGGATGTACCTTTCCTCTTATTTTTGTGCCAGATAGATATGAACAATTGTTGTAATCCATGTAAACATTCATTAAATGTGAACTATTGCCTATCTAGCATCAAACTCTTTAGTAAGTTTCCCAATCAATGCCTCATACCCTCAACAGTTTGCTTTATTTAAATTCAGAGCCCTAGTTTTAGACTCAAATACTTCACAGTCCAATTTAATGACTAATTCTATAATATTATGGTCGCTCTTTCCCAAAGGACCCCATTCCAGCATGGTTGATAATTAATTCTTTCTCATTGCAAAGTTCCTAGTTTATACTAAGCTGTTCTCCAGTTTTCTCCACAACATGTTGATCTAAAAATAAAATCATGTGTGCACTCCAAGAAATTCTCTTCCACAACATTGCTAGCTTGTTTTGTCTAATCCAAATGTAAACTGAAGTCACCCATGATTACAATCATACCCTTTACTGCATGCATTACTGACTTCTTGTTTAAAGTCTTCTCTTACAAACCGCTAAGAACATTTTCTGCCCCTTGATGTTTCTTACCTCCACCCATACCGATTCCAAGACTTTCCAAGCCAACATCCTTTTTCAGTACTTCATCGATCACTTCTTAACTAACAATGCAAACCCATCTCCTTTCCCGTTTGGTTCGTGTATCCTAACTTATGAAAACTCTGCATGTTCAGTTCATATACTCGATCAAAATCTCTCAAAATTCAAATAAAAAGACTTTCTACATCATTACCCTAAATGGGTAACCACCTATGAATATGATACTGCAGGCATGTTTCTGATATCAAAATTATATTATATCCATTTATATCTATTTGTGTCACTAATTCATCATCTTATTGCACTTGCCCTGAGCATTAAGACATTAAGCCTTGTTTCACCTGACCTTTATGTTGCACTGTGGGTCATTTTGCTTATCGTCTTTGTTTTGTCTGCCTCTTTTTGTTTTCTTTTGTTTCTATCCTTGTTTCTCCCTCCTCTGTCTCCTTACACAGGTTCCCAACTCATGCTATTGTAGTTTAAACCATCCCAAAAGCACTAGCAAATACATTGATATCTGGAAGACATTCATGGTTATCTTAATAAAAAAGACTGAGTCAATTTTCCAGGTCCATTAAAGATAGAAATCTACACAGATACTTTCAGAGAAATGGTCTCTTTTATGCTTAAGCCACATGCTTCTACTCAGAAGGAAATGGCTTTTATAAACTATATGCATAAAAAGGAAAGAAAACTTGAAAAATATATCACCACCTTCTCAAGGGTAACTAAGGGATTAGCAATCAATGTCTGTCTTGCCACAATGTCACATCCAGAGATAACCAATTCTATATTTGTCAAAGTGATTTGAGCCTCCTGAGCAACAAATAGGGCAAAAGCCGTGGGACTCCAATGAATTTGTACACAATTAACACCCAACCATTAAGTTTTTAACTTTGCTTCCAGCATTATTGTTTGGCGAATTCTCATCGACATTACATAATGCAATAATGACCAAACTTGAGAGAGGTTACACACACAGAAAACATACTGAACAAAGTCACATTTCATTTAGTGTTCTATTGAGTAGCAAGTAACTTACTTGTTCTCCTCTTTTCCCTGGTAATCCAGGAGGACCAGGGGGCCCTATCAGTGTTATATTGTTGGTTGGACATGCCCTTGTACATGCCCTTCGGATTGCAGATGCGTAGATTGCTAATTGTTCATTCACAACACTTTTGCACAACTCATAAACTTGTTCCAAGGGCATTCCTGGACCCTAGCAGAAACACAAGTTATTGCAAATAGCTTTTAGGATGGATGTCTACAAACAGACATGTCTGTAAAAGAACAGAGATAATGGGAGCTGCAGATGCTGGAGAATTCCAAGATAATAAAATGTGAGGCTGGATGAACACAGCAGGCCAAGCAGCATCTCAGGAGCACAAAAGCTGATGTTTCGGGCCTAGACCCTTCATCAGAGAGGCAGGGTAACTTCTTCAGGTTAGGCATCCCTGGAAGAGGCTTCGCAGTGAGGTTAAAATAGTATCAGAGATAATGGGAACTGCAGATGCTGGAGAATTCCAAGATAATAAAATGTGAGGCTGGATGAACACAGCAGGCCAAGCAGCATCTCAGGAGCACAAAAGCTGATGTTTCGGGCCTAGACCCGCTCCTCAGAAATATTTGTAATGCTTTTGATTTCAAAATCATATTTGTTATAGGCAACACAATACCAGAAAAGATTACTAATAAGCATGTTGGACCGGACAATAAATATTCAAGTAAGTCTGAACTAGATTGATAGCAATATTTTATCCTGTTTCAATTTTTAAAAAAAATCAAACTTTACCAAATTACCCCCCCCCCCCCCGAAATAAATCTTGGCTTACATGACTCTTAAATATTTGGCATAAACACTGGAGAATTAAAAAGAACTTGTTGAAGAAAAATATTAGTGTAGGGAGATATACTTTCAACTTTAATTATTTAGCCTCATCTGACCCTTTTTGCGTTGATTTTTTTTAAAAAACTGTTTGCATCATCCTCCTTCGAATATTAATATATCACATATAACTGTTAGATGTCAATGGGGTTGTGTTTTGTTTCAGAATAAGATGAAAAATAAGGTGCTTCTCTCTGTGTATCATAAGCAGATTGTCTGTTAATTTTCACAATGATATTGGAAGTGTTTCTCTGCTAACATTTTAGCCTCAACTGTCCATTACAAAAATGTGGGTTTGGTTCATTGAAACCAGTGGGCTTAAGTTCAAAGGATCTTTCTTCTTTGGTAGTTGCTGCAGATAAAGAATGACTTTCTGATGTGATGTGTTCTGAGATGGCTGATAACTCCAGTGTAGACTCTGTAAATTCTCCCACGTGTGACAGGTGGTTGAAGGAGTGAGCATATAGGTTGTCTGAATGTTGCATGCTCCTGTTGATGTCTCAACTTAGGCTCTGCAAATTCCTGATGTAGTCGGTCAATGTGTTGGACACCTTCCCAAAAGACATACAAATAACTGATTTTCACATCAAACACCTCCTCCCCCTGCACACCACACCCCAACCAACACACCCACAAAGTCACAGCTCCTTTACACATAGGAGTGGGAGTATGCTGTTGAACACCATCTGTTCAAAAGCAGACTCATAACTTTGTTAGCTTCCCTCAGTGGCTGATAGCCAGGACGTGGGGAGGGCTGCCATCTTTCTGGCTTTCAGTACCGTGCAGAAACCAACCTTTAAGATTGGTTCTTTTGCACAGAGTGAAATCAAGGGGTAGAATTTAACAATCAAAGCTGGAGTGTAAATGGTAAACCTGACATGGCCATTGCTGAGAGTCCATTAAATCCCAATGAGACAATCCACTGGCAGCCCATTGGGGTTCCCAGTCTGCCATGTCGGAATATCCAGCTGAAGAGAGCTGCTGGACAATTAGAAGCCTGCAGCTTTCTCCAGTACCAGCAGTGCCATTTGAAGTGGTGGCCATTGCAAGGTCCTGCAGTAAACCCCAGAAGAAGGTTTGTAACTAATGCACTGGATCACAGTTCAAGTGCAAGTGAACCACTTGGGACGTTCAGAATCTTTAACAAGGGGTGAAAGGATCTTGGTGTCAAGGGTGAGAGATAAGGTTCTCCATTCTCCAGATATGGCCAGGATGTGACCAGATTTTCCCCTCAGTCTTATAACAGCTATGAAAAGCTATCCAGGATGTTTTAAAAGTATAGGATTCCATTAATTAATTCCCAATACCAACAGAGTCCACTTAACTGAAAGCTGATTACAGTTGCAAGCAGCATTTCTGCACTGAGATTGCATGATGGTACATAATGCTTGTATTCCCCCCACAAGGAAAAACCCAGTAATATTTAGAAATGAATGTACTGGGCGTACTGGAATACTATTCTGAGGTATACAAGTCAGACAAGTATGCAGCATTAGCAAGTTTTACTGTTTTTCCCTTCTACAGTCACAGCCATGTACGTGTACTGTGCCTGTTGCATGTTTTATTGCCCACTAACTTGAGCCTGAGAGCAAACAAATCACAAGTTGAGAGAGAGAGAAAGGAGTTAGCCCAAGAGCTGACTGAAGGTAAGAGACAGTGGCACTTACAGCCTCAATGTCACCAAGATGAAAGCTCCCTCTTTTTTGGATCAAAAGAAAAACTTGCAAAATAAGTAACGTGACTGGAATGAAATCAGAAATATGCTTCTGCCTCCCCCTTTGAAGGGGTTGAATCAGTTTTGGTAAATAAAGGATTAAATTTTCAGTCCTATCATGTAGAAATTGAGAAATACAGATGTGCAAAGACATGCTATGAGCTAACAGGAGATATTCTAATCAACAAGATAGCGCAGGCCTTGGGTGAAATACAGACAATACCTGTGAAAACTGTGGGAAAACAGTAGGTAACCTAAAACACCTAGAAAAGAAACGTGGGAATTTTAATATGTTGTAATGCTTTGCATAAAGCCAGGTGTCTATAACCCACTAGAATTAGTCTTACACCAGACTATGATAAGAGTGGTTCTCTTTGCGTATGCATAAAAATAAATGATTGTGGACCTGATTCCCATTACCAAAGCGTTCAGTTGTCTGATAACAAATTCCCTAATTTTAGACTTAAGGCCAACAATCCATTATTTACCTTTGAGCTTGGATGTTAGCTTCTTGTGATTCACGCATGAATACCTCTAAATATCCAAATATCTTTGTGCTAGACCTTTCTGCAGTTCTTTCCCATTTAAATAATATTCAGCTTCTCTCTTCCTGCAAATGTACATAACCCCAAATTTTCCCATATTATGTTTCATCTGCCAAGTTTCTGTACACTCATTTAATCTGTCTGTATCTCTCTGTAGGTTCTTTGTGTCATTCTTGTTACTTGTCTTCCACTATTTTCTGTCATCTGCAAACTTCAGATGAGTACATTCTCTTCTGCCATCCAATTAGTATATATACAGATATAAATATATATGTTTTAAATAATTGTAGCCCCAGACCTAATCCTTGTTGTTCTCCAATAGTTACAGGTTGAAATTCTGAACATGCTCTCTTTATCCCAACTCTCTTCCTTCTACTAGTTAGCCAATCCTCTTTCCACGCTAACATACAACCCTTGGCATGGATTACCACCTTGCTGTGGCAGAGTAGCTTGAGAATTCTGTTCATCACAAGTGTAATACTGTCAGGAGTTCTTCACTCATAGCAGTGGTCACCCTTGATAGTAAGGTTGGGGGTGAGGGGACGAACCAGATGAAGCACAATCCAAAACAAGACCTCCATGGTGATTCAGATGCAATATAATCATGTGATATCAATAGTTGCAATGGCTGCAGCATCGAGATGGGCTAGAGGACTGGAGTACAATGATGCAGAAGTTATGCCGCAGTTATACAAAATCTTGGTTAGACCTAGTTGGAGTACTATGAACAGATCTGGGCACTACACCTATTGACTTTGGAGGGAGTGCAATGTAGGTTTACTAGAGTGATACCTAGACTTCAGGAGTTATGAGGAGTGATTACACAAATTAGGAATGTTTTCTCTAGAATTTAGAGGGTCACGGGGTGATCTGAGCAAGGACTTCAAGATATTAACAGGAAAAGACAGGGCAGATAAAGATAAACTATTTCCACTGCTCAGTGATTCCAGAACTAGGAGACATAGTCTGAGAATGAGGGCCAGGACATTCAGGAGAGATGTTGGGAAGTACTTCTATACACAAAGGGCGATAGATGTTTGGAACTTTCTTTCACAAATAGCAGTGGATGCAGGATCAGTTGTTAGTTTTAAGTCCAAGATAGATAATTCTTGTTAAACAAAGGTATTAAGGTATATGGGCCAGTCAGGTGTATGGAGTATGGAGATCAGCCATGTTCTCACGAAATCGTGGAACATGCTGAAGGGGCTGAATGCCTACTCTAGTTCTTGGATTCCCAGTCATTGAGGTTTTCATGCCATTGGAACTGGATCTACTTTCTGTCAATGACCATGCAATAGAGTTCCCACATTAAAATATGTTCCTCACAAGTTGTCTGCCTGGTAGAATTTTTTTTGTTTCCTCCTCCCAGAACAGTTAATAAATTTGTCAGGCATGATTTGTCCTTCATGATTGTATTATGCATTTCTAAATGGTCTGCTGTTATGCTCTTAATAATAAACTCTGACATCTTCTCAACAACTACTGAAATAACAGGCCTGTTGTTAGCACCCTCCCTTTTAAATAAGGGCATTATATGGGCAATTTTCCAATTCTCTGGGACATTTCTAGAATTTAAGGATTCTTGGTGGATTATCACTAGTGCATCCACTATTTCCATAGCTACAACCTTTAAAATCCTAAGATGCAACCCATTAGATCCAGGGGGCTTATTGGTCTTAAACACCACTAGTTTTCCTAACACTTTTTTTCTACTTGTAGCCATTGTGCACTAGCTTCGAAATTACATTATCATTTCATAACATCAAACATCTCAAAGTGCTTTATAGCCAATGAAATACTTTTCGAAATACAGTCAATATAATGTCAAAAATGAAGCAATTTTACATATGTTAAATGTGATTAAAGAGGTTTTAACACAATTCGAAATCGAAGATAGAGCTTAAAGCAGTTTGAGCTGTTTTGTTCTGGAAAATGCAAAGATTGCACAGTTTCAGTTTTCTTTCTAAACTTAATTTAAGATGAAACTGAACTTACAAGTGCTCCCACAGGTCCTGGTTCCCCTCTATGCCCTGCTTCACCTCGTTTCCCCACGGGCCCTGGAAAGCCTCGTGGTCCAGGAATTCCAGGGATGCCACGTCTGCCTTCAACTCCAACATGTCCTGGAGGGCCAGGTCGTCCAAACTAAATTAAAAACAAAAATTCAACAAAACAGTTACAATAATTTAACTACTTAAAGCATGCCCACTGGGCATGTGTTCAAGTAGGATGGCTATGCTTATTATTCACTGCTGTAATTAATAAAGGAAGTGCACAGATTTGCAGTTGAAACCTACCCTGAACACATTATTGCGCATCTTTTTGTAATGTGATGTTACCTTTCTCTTCACAGCTATTTCCTAAATCGGGCTGAGTGCCTTTGATCTCAACTAAAATTCTGAGCTGCCCTTACTGTTTGATCATCCCTGTCTGTATGCAGCAATATTTCCAAAAAAAGTCTTAATTTTTATCTTTTCTCCCATTAATGAGGTTTCTTGATTTTGCTCCCAAAGTATATCTGATGGTATTGTTTCAGCTGGGTCCTAAAGAAGGTTTCTATCACATTAGAAACCTTGTATCGCTCCATGAATACCTCTCAGAGAAGTCTTGCTCTGAGTTCAACAAGCCCTATTTTAGCGTTATTGGGATCAGGTTTGCTTCTGTCCTCTGAAACTCCAGCGAGGTCCAAAAGGCTACCTTAGGCTGAAACAATCAGAGCAGTATACAATACCCTAGTAACAATTGACCAAATGAATTTGACAATATATATTATTTTCCTCCATTTGTTGGCTCCACACATGGCTTAAACATGAACAATGGCAAGTCAAATAGGACCCTTTTCAACTTCTCCTATGATGATCTCATCCTTCAAAGGAAATATGAATAGGATAGAATATATATAGTGTGTCCATATTGAATCTAAGTTGCTAATAGTCTGCTCATATAATCATCCCTCTTGAGTCCTCTATGTTAGATCTTAACTGCATCTTCTGAGCATATTTATTGTGAACTCCTACATAGCCCAGGCAAAACCGCTGCTCAACTTCAACCTACAAAAGAAACATACCGCAGGTGATGGAAATTTTAAACAAATTATAAAAATGCCAGATACATTCAGCAAGTCTGGGAGCATCTGTAGACAGAGAAACAAAAATGCTTCTTGCAGTTTCCATTTTTGTTCCAACCCAGTTCTTCTGTAGCACTGCAGCACCATTCATTCTATTTTAAAGTTCACTCGTGGGATATGGGCATCACTGGCCAGCATTTATTGCACATCCCTGGTTGCCCTTGAAAAGATGGTGGTAAGCTGCTTTCTTTAACCACTGCAGTCCTTGTTCTGTAGGTAGATCCACAATGCCCTTAGGAAGGGAATTCCAGGATTTTGGCCCCACGACAGTGAAGGCATGGCAATATATTTCCAAGTCAGAATGGTAAGTCGTTCGGAGGAGAACACCACAGGCAGTGGTGTTCCCATATCTGCTGCCCTTGTCCTTTTAGATGGAAGCAGTTGTGGGTTTGGAAGGCGCCATCTAAGAATCTGGTGAATTTCCACAGTACAACTTGTAGATGGTACACATTGCTGCTACTGACCATTGGTGGGGGTGAGAGTGGATTCTTGTGAAAATGGTTTCTATCATGCGGACTGCTTTGTCTCGGCTGGTGTCAAGCTTTCTGAGTGTTCCTGGAGCTGCATTCATCCAGGCAAGTAGGGAGTATTCCATCACACTCCTGACTTGTGCCTTATAGATGGTGGGCAGGCTTTGGGAAGCACTCTTGTAACCACTGTATTCAGTGTATTCAATTCCAGTTGAGTTTCTGGTCAATGGTTGTTGATAGTTGGGGACTCAGCATTGGTAGTGCCATTGAATGTCAAGGGGCAGTGATTAGATTGCCTGGTGTTTGTATGGCATGAATGTTACTTGTTACTTGTCAGCCCAAGTCTGGATATTGTTCAGATCTTGTTGCGCATGAACATGGACTTTTTCAGTGTCTGAGGAATCGCAAAGGGTGCTGAGCATTGTGCAATCATTGGTGAACATCCCCACTTCTGACCTAATGATGAAGGAAAGGTCATTGATGAAGCAGCTGAAGATGGTTGGGTGAAGGCACTACCCTCAGGAACTCCTGCAGAGAAGTCCTAGAGCTGAGATGTCCAATCTCCAACAACCTTGACCATCTTCCTACTTACTAGGTATGATTCTAATCACTGGAGTGTTTGCCCCCCCGATACCCATTGATGCCAGTTTTGCTAGGGCTCCTTGATGCCACACTCAGTCAAATGCAGCCTTGATATCAAGGGCTGTTACTCTCACCTCACCTCTGGCATTCAGCTCTTTTATCCATGTCCATAAATGACCATTTGGCTTCAAGTAACTGTTCTTTTGGAATTTAAATTTTCAAATTGTGGTCTGTAAGCTACCATGTTAGTTCTGCTGACATATGACATTCCCTTTTCCTGCTGACATCCCACTTCAAGGACTAATACGGCACAAGAACCTATCCTGGGAACTCAGATGAAGGGGCCACGTATAGTCAGACAGGGTCAGCATGGTAACCATTGGAAAGTGCCAACAAAAATAGGACAGTCAAAATATAAGTGATGGCAGATAAAGTTTAATATAAACAAATAGAAAAGTAGTGCATTGAAGTAAAGAAAGGTGCAAGATATATACATTCTACAAATGGTGCTGAAGTAGTAAAGGGTATTGTTAAAAGTGACCCAAATCCTCAGGCCTGATGCTCAGAAACCAATCAACAGAACAGTGCGTAACACAACTAGAATAAAGGAGTCTATATACGTAGGACATAGAAGCAGGAGAAAGTCATTTGATCCTTTGAGCCTGCTATGCCACTCAATGTGATCATGGCTGCTAATCCATCTCATACCCAGTTTCCACTATCTCCACATATCCTTTGTACCTTTAGAATCAAGAACTATATTTAACATCATCTTCAAAACATTCAATGTTGTGGCTTCAACGGCTTTCTGCAGCAGAGAATACCACAGGCTCATCACACTCTGGATGAAAAATGGTCTCATCTCAGTTTTAAATGGCCTACCCTGTATCCTTAGATTGTGACCCTTGGTTTTAGATTCTCCAATCATCAAGAACATCCTTTACCATGTGTAGATTTCTATGACATCCCATGTCATTCTTCCAAATTCCAGGGAATATAGTTCTAACTGGTTCAAACACTCTTCATCCTGCTATTCGAAGAATCAGTCTGGTAAATTTTTATTGCACTCCTTCCCTAACCAGAACATCCTTCCTCAGGTAAAGAGGCCAAAGCTGCACACAGTATGCCAGGTCTGACCTCACCATTCCTGCTCTTGTATTCAGAGCCTCTCGCTATGAAGGTCAACAGATTATTTCCCTTCTTCACCAAGTGCTGCACTTACATGCATACTTTCCTCATCTGAGAGAATACCCCTGCTCCTCACCTTTTCACAATCTATCACCATTCAGATAAAAATGTGCCTTCCTAGTTTTGCCACCAAAGTGGATAGCCTCACATTTGGCCATACTATACTTCATCCACCATGCATCACTCAACCTGTCCAAATCGCACTGAAGCACTTCTGCATTCTCTTTACAGTTCATCCTCCCACCCAACTGTGTGCGCCCTGGCTTAGACCACACTTTGAGCTTTTGGTCAGTATTCATAATCAAGACAAAGGAGAGCACTGAAGCATTGGGGATAGTGCAGAAGAGCCAAAAGACTGATCCCTAAAGTTAGAAGTCAGTGCAGAGAGAAAAGAGTAAAATGTTTAAGCTTCTTGATCTTGAAAGGATCATCTTATAGGAGGTATGCATGATAAACAATATAGAAAAGATAAATTTAGAAAAAATAATTTAAACTAAATTATGAGAGTAAAACAACAAGCCACAGATTCATGGTCATAAATGTTAAATTTAGGACTGATATCATGCCACACTTCATATAAAATAATGAATATTTGGAACAGAATTACTAAGTGGATCCGAAAATCCTTGAAGCAGTCAAGAATCATTGCAATGGCATCATTATAAACGTATGGGCCAAATTTCACCTGTAAATATTTTGTGACGGAAATTAGCAGAGATACAATCAGCATCCCTTCCTAACCTACAGAATAATTGTTTCTCTGTTAGAATTCTTCCAGCTATGATCAGTTTACGATTTAGACCAGCGAGTGAACTCGAGACCATTCAAGTCTGATTAGTTCAATTTTGTCCTGTGCTCTCTATTTACCGATGTGTCACGTTTCCAAAATGCTTAATTCATTATCTGCCCCTGAAAAGATGTCTCATACTTTATCAAATCGATGTTAACTTATTTAAAGCAAATATAATACATATCTCCACACTGCATCATGTAATTGAGATTTAATGGCATCACCGAGACAACAACAAACAGCAGTTCATCAAAGAAAGACCCCAGAGTAAAGTTTTTTTTTTGAAGGAAATTACCCATGGATTTTGTATGACAGAAAGTTATACAAAGATTTATGATATAGCTTTTCCTGGACTCATATTAATGAATGCATATCTCTGCTTGAAAAAGACAAAAAATTCAAACCTGTCCTTTGTCACCCACATCACCTTTCTCGCCCTGTATAGAGAAAGAAGAGGTCAACTATGTTTAAATCCCCAAAATTGTGTCAATTTTGGTTTTGTCAATTGAATGGTCACTGATTATAAAGTACCTTGGGTCCTGGTTTGCCTCGAACTCCAGTTTTTCCAGTTTCACCCTATTAAAAGTTTGAATTGTAAAATTAACATTTCCATATTCAAACAAAAAAAAACCTGAATATTCATGTATACAAAATTGCTGGAATAGAACATCTATTAAAGAGGCATCCAATGATGCAACACACAGCTAACACTGGCGGAATTCAGCTTCGTATCATTGATTCTGTGCATTTCCAGTTCTGGCCATGCTGGAGTGTTAGGCTTACAATAGGTCCGAGTTGTTTATCATCCGAGGGGAATTTTTGCTGGAACATTCACCGGATCTCATTGATTCATGAACACTGCCTACTGTCTATTCACACAGTGGCCTGACCTGAAGTTTGACAGGGACGGGGCTTGCCACCAATAATGGCCAAATGGTATTGTGCAGCATGTGGATTTTAAAAAGCCACAAATATTTGTGTCAACTCAATGTTACTTGGCATTCAACAGTGTATTTTGTGGATCTTCTCATGAGTTTTTAAACAAACAAGAAGAGATGCCTAATGGTTAAGATTGTAGACATTACTGCTGTAGTTCATTGACAAACACTTATTGTTGACAGTCCTGAATCTGATACGTAAAGCACCAACATATTCTTTTACATGGGTTAATGCCTTATAGAAATGTGAACTCAATAGTGTTACTCAATAAACTGAATTTTCACCCCGAGGTGGATGTGGGCATGTTGGGAAAATGGCGACAAGCCGATTTTTTAGCACGCTCCGACCTCACTGAAATGGTACTGACATCAGAGTCCTGACCCAAGAATGAATATTCAGCCCAGTGTGTGAAGCAACTGTCTGCTAATATTATCAGCAACAATCTCTACCATCACTCATACTAAAACTATTTAGACAAGGCTTTACAGGATATTTGTTAAGCTTTTCTGCAATTCTTATGTCTCCCATTCTGGATTTTTACCTTCTGGCCATCAGGCCCTGGTTCACCTTGTGGGCCCTGTGAAGAAAACATGTAATAAATGAGATCCTCCTTGCTTAAGGGATTCTTTTATAACTAATTGCAGCTTCAATGACAGATCTGCTTACCAGGAAGCCTTTTACTCCCTTTGCTCCCAGCTTTCCGGGTATTCCAGATTGCCCAGCATCACCTTTCATCCCCTGTAAGAAAATAGACTCCATAACTGGACATATAATAGGTCATGATAAAGAGCAAGTGCATTCTGTAATCAGTTTGTATTTTCCATTCAGAAATTACACAATTCCCAAGTAGCAGAGAAGTACATTTCTAAAAAGTTGCAATTTAAAACAAATTTATCTTCACACAAACTTAACGTTATGCCTCAAACCGTCCCTTCTCCTCCTTTTCCTCCTTCCCCATACCCACTCTTGAATCACTGGTGTCCACCGGTAATGAATAATAGGGCTCCAGGCCCAAATTTCTAATTCAAATGACATTCAGACAGATGTTTTTGAGGCCAACCATCAAAACTGCACAGAATACAGACAGATATTTAAGATTCACAGAATTTACTATTGTCCTTTTTTTTTTAAACACAAGTCTGCTTATTATTTATTCTCCCCACCTCTCAATATACATTCACTAACAATCTCTCCTGGTCCACCCACATTGAAGTGAATGTCAAGAAAGGACAACAATGCCGCTACTTCCTCAGGATGCCAAGGAAATTCAGCATGTCTATAAAGACACTTACCAATTTTATAGATGCACCATAGAAAGCATTCTATCCAGTCATATCATGGCTCAGTGTGCAACTGCTCTGCCCAGGACTGTAAGGAACTACAGCAAGTTGCGAACACAGCCCAGTCCATCATGCAAGCCAACTTTCCATCCATTAACTTCTCGCTGCCTCAGGAAGGCAGCTAACACAATCAAAGACTGTTCCAATCCCAGTTATAATCTCTTCCAATCTCTTCAATCAGTCAGAAGATACAAAAGCTTAAACACATGTACCAACAGATTCAAGACCAACTTTTACCCTGCTTTTATCAGACTTCTGAATGGGCCTCTCAAATTTTAATTTAGATGTTGATCTCACTCTACCTGCCTTCTCTGCCACCATAACATTGTGTTCTTCACTCTGTTCTATTACCCTAATGGACATAGTAAGGTATGCATGCAAGATGAAACTTGTCATTGTACCTAAGCACTTGACAACAATAAATCAAACCAAATCCCCTCTGGAATTCACGAACAGGTTATTGCTGATTAAGCATTACTTATAACATTGTCATTGATACTTCCCGTCTCTGATGATAGACAATAGACTGGGGTGCTAAATATTCAGGCAGAATTTGACCTGCTTTTTACAGACAGATAAATTTCTACATTGGATGGACATTCATGTTGTAGTTATGCTGAAATGGCTTGCCCTGAGCACAGCCAGCTCTGGATCACAAGTCTTCAGGGCAATTGCTGAATGCTGTCAGGCCCCATATGTCTTTGCTGTATCCAGTGTCTTCAGCTGTTTCTTAATATCAAGTGGAATGAACCAAATAGTTGAAGGCATCTGAGATGCTGTGGACAACAGGAGGAAGTCACTCAACACTTTGGGATGTAGACATTTGCTAATGCTTCAGCTTTGTCTTTTGCACTGAATTTCTGGACCCACCCCACCCACCCCAGCGATTTGAGGAATCAACAGTTAGTTTTCTTAAATTGTCTGGCAGCATTCACGGTGACTGTAACAGGACCGTTGAAGTTAGATCTGATCTTTGTTAGTCATGGTAATAAAATGTGAGGCTGGATGAACACAGCAGGCCAAGCAGCATCTCAGGAGCACAAAAGCTGACGTTTCGGGCCTAGACCCAGGGTCTATCTTGGAATCTCCAGCATCTGCAGTTCCCATTATCTTTGTTAGTCATGGGATCACTTGGCTTTGTCTACCACATGCTGCTTCTGCTATTTGGTGTGTCAGTAGACTTGTGTTGTAGCTTCACCAGATTGACACTTCCTTTTTAGGCATGCCTGGTGATGTATATGTCCTGCCCTCCAGCACTCTTCAGTGTTACAGGGTTGGTGCCAGCATTCGCTTTAATTTTCTTGCTGCCTGTGCAGGCCTCCAAAGCCCATGCGCGGCATCAGAAGTCCATGCTGCAGCCAGCTTGCTAATGCCAATTGCTATGTGTGGAAGATAAGCGCAGCTCATGCACGGCTCAGAGGATAATTGGTTGGTCCCCTAGGCTGATACTAATGGTATGTTTGTTATCTTCAAATTTAGTGGGAGTTTCCCCTGCTCAAGGGAGTTGTGGGCAATTAAAATCAATGCACCAATTATCACAAAAACCACTTCATTTAAGACCCTAGGATAAAATCCCTTAGGCCCAAGGCATTTGTCAGCCCACAGCTTCACCTCCCTAGTAATTATAATTTTCCTGAGCTCTTCCCTTCCCTTTGCTTCCCTGATTTATAGTTGCTTCTGGCATGTCACTTCGATTCTTTTTTAGCGGAGACAATGCAAAGTAAAAATTCAGCTCACCAACCATCTCTTTAGTTTCCATTAATAATTCACCAGAGTCACTTTGTGTGGGACCAAGTTTCCTTTAGTTAACTCTTTATAAAATGTTTATATAAATACAGTATCAGTTTTTTAGATTTTTGACAAGGTATCTTTTGTACTCTAACTTTTTCTTCCTAATTAATTTTTTAATAGATATTTTATATATTCTCATTGAGTTGTAGACAAAGAGGCGATTCAGCTAATCGTGGCTATGCTGATCAACAAAGATCTGACTACACTAATCGCATTTTCCAGCTCTGGCCAAAGCCTTGAAGGTGATGGCAACACAAGTGAAATTCTAAATACTGCTTAAATGGTGTGTGCGTTTTTGACTCTGGGTGAAAAGAATTCTCAACTCCTCACCTCACCTTCTACCTCTTATTTTAAATTTGTACCCCCAATTTATAGATCCACCTACTCACTATGAAAGTGCTTTCCTGTCCACTCTATCAATGCCCCTGAATCTTGTACAACTTGTCAGGACCCCCATCCCCTCAACATTTGCTACTCCAAGGAAAACAACTCAGCCATCCAATTTTTCCTTTCAGCTTAGACCATCCAACCCCCACAGCATCCTGGTAAATCTTCTCTGTACCATGTCTCGAGCAATCACATCCTTCCTATAATGGGGATACTGGAACTGCATGCAGTATTTCAGCATTTTACACATTTGAAACACAGTTTCAGCATGATCTCCCAGCGCTTGTGTTCTATCCAATTGTCTGTTATGCTACCTATTTTTGGACAATTACTTGCTTTTTCTTTAAGTTTGATACTAGTGTTAACATTTCTAGTTGTGATTACAGGTGTACGATTTGCATGTTATGGAAGGTTTTTTTTACAAAGAAGAGTGTCAGAGCTTGGATTTGAAAACTAGTTGCATATGGTCTATTTCGTGATGGAGTTTGATAATTAACTAGGTCAGCCTTTTTAGAACCCCGATTTTAAACTATTTCTTTTCAGAGAGGAAATGCTGAAGACGTCCTTGAGGGCTAATAGAAGTTTGTTTATATTATGGGTTTTTCTGGCAAGTGAAGAAAAAAACATGAGGCCATTAGCTTAGCAGAAGCTACGATGAGTGAGTTTTTAAAATCTAGTTATAAAAGCTTCTAAATTCTGTTTGAAGAAAACCTGACTGGGATCAGATGCAAAAATAATTTATAAGAAAAAAAAGAGAAGTTTGTTGAGAGCAGTTAAGGGAATAAGTTACTTCAGTGTAAGGGTTTCAGTTTGAGAAAATTTCCAAATGCAGAGCGTTTGGTTAGAAATTTGCAGCTGGTTATTCAAAGCTGAGCAAGTCTAAGATCTCTGTTATGAGAGTCAAGGGAAAAAAAACTTCACAATTCATTGGATTGGAATAAAAAAAAAGCAGTTAAGCTTAAGCATAGATTTAATAGGGAAGGAAGATTTCCTTGGACTTTGATTAACTGTGCAATGATTGTTGCCAGGTATTAGAAATAATTTGAACTTTTTTATATGTAGATAATTTTTTTTGTTATTTGTCCACTTTCTGCGCTTTCGTTTTATTGTTAAAACCAAACTGGCAGCTGGGTGTGCTTATGTTTCAGTGAAAGACCAATAATTTTTTTTGAAAGATCTATTGAGCCACCATTAATTCTGGGATTTTACCTATCCAGTAGGAACATTAGTTGGGATAACATAGTTAACCATGGATGTTGGATCCATCCCTTGAAATTTTTCCTACCCATTGGAACGTATCTATTCTGAGTATTCTGATTCCCTGAAATATCCACTTAAGTTCCTGCTGTTACATTTCTATTGAAATATCATTTAACCTATTTACTAATTCATTTTGGTCAGCTTTGCCTTCATACCCTCACAATTGCTCTTAGGTAAGTTTAACAAATTTGCCTTAGACCCACTTACCTGTCTGTCTAACTGAATGTAAAATTCAATTACAATTCTGATTGAGGCGCATAGAATCATAGATTTATACAAAAAATACAACACTGAGGGACGCCATTCTGACAATCGTGTCCATGCTGGTTTTCTGTAAAATAATCAATTCAGTCCAATTCCCTCTGCTCTAGTCTATAACCAGGGTCAGTTTAGTTTCTATATTCAAGTCATTGTTAGGCTTGAACTTACAAACTTCTGAGTTGGAAGCCAGAGTGCTACCATCTACACAAAACAGATTCTTAATTGGCAGTCCTTTCACACATTATCATTCATATTTCAAAACAATTTATACCAACATTGATTGTAAAGAAATCCAACTCCCAAACTATGTATTTTTAATCATTCACAAAGCATGGAATGGTAAAACCAACATTTATTGCCAATCCTTAACTGTCCTTGAAGAGCTGATGACTGCTGCATAGGTCACTGGGCCAGTTACAAGGTAACCATGTTTTTATGCAATTACACAAAGAATTGCAGATGCTGGAAATCTTAAACAGAAACAAAAATCGCTGAGGAAACTCAACAGGTCTGGCAGCATACGTGGAGAGAAAGCAGAGTTAATGTTTTGGGTCCTGAGATCCTTTTTCCGAACTCAAAGATGCTGCCAGACCTTTCACATTTTTGTGGAGTCTGGAGTCACGTTGAGACCAGGTGAAGGCAGCAAATTCCTTCCCTAAAGAACATTAATGAGCTGAATGGATTAGTACAAACTTTGGTAGTTTCTTGATTACATTGACAGATACAAGCTTTTTAAACTCAATATTTAACTACATTTAAGTTCCCCAGCTGTCCTGACGGACCTTCTACACACCTACACCAGATCATTCATCTTAGCTGCTGGTTTATAAGCCCAGTCACACAGCCATTACACCGCCATTTCTCACAGACACACTTGTATTGGATTGAATACGCAGCACATAAAAAGGCCAATTGGCTCAACCAGTCTATGACAGGGTTCATGGCTCTTATGTCTCTTCCTGTCTTCCCCAAGGGATAGTTTGCAGCAGTAAATAACTTGAGAAGGGCTGTAAACATTGTTATACATTTTTTTAAAAAAGTACCTATTAATGAGATAATATACATTTGGGTGCCCCTACGTTGAGCAGAGTTGGGAATGAATGCAGTTTAGAAAATTCAACAAGTAAAATGCTATGAAGTTTCTGTTGTTTTAGAACAATATTTTAAATTGCAAAATAAACAAAACACTTACTGGAAAACCACGTGGGCCTTGTGGTCCTCTTGGACCCAGATCCCCTCTATTGCCCTACATTAAAAACAATAAAAAATGTTCCTCTGTTAATTACCATACCATAAACAGGTAACTGTCATCATGATCCAAATATAATAAGTTTTAACGTATTTAATATACATTGAATTGGATGTGCAAAAGTACCTTTTTTCCTATTTGTCCTATTTCACCTAATATTCCTGGTATTCCCAGAGGACCCTGAAATCAATAAAGATAATTATTTGGAGCATTTTAGTTTTTGGATGTATATATTTTGAAAAGCTCATTTTTAAAATATTGAAGTCAACTTCATCTTACATGACCACCTGGTATGCCATCACTACCAGGTCTTCCTGCCATTCCAACTTCACCCTGAAAGCAAACATATAAAAGCATTGGCTTTATATCCATGACGCGGAAACATTACTCCCTAAGTGCTAAAAATTACAGCATTTACCTTTCTACCTGGAGTTCCAACATGTCCTACTGATCCTGGGTATCCCTAGAAGAGTAGAGTATAAAATAAAATATAAGAACCTCTTCTGGAATACCATGTGCAGTCCTGGTTGCCCTGTTATATATAAAAAAAGAGATTATTAAACTGTAGAGGGTTCAGAAAAGATTTACCAGAATGTGCCTGGGAGTGAAGGGTTTAAGTTATAAAAATAGACTGGAAAGGCTGGGACCTTTTTCATTGGAGCGTAGCAGGTTCAGCGATGTCCTTATTTGGGTTTACAAAATCATAAGTGACATAGATAAGGTGAATAGCAAGGGTCTTTTCCTCGGGGTGAGGGAGTTCAAAGCTAAGGGGCATATTTTGAGAGGAGAAAGGTTCAAAAAGGACAGGAGTGGCAGCTTTTTTTTTACCTAGAGAGAGTGATTCGTGTGTAGAATGAACTTCCAGAGAAAGTGGTAGATGCAGGTACAGTTACAACATTTAAAATACATTGGATAAATTCGTGAATAGGAACGGTTTGGAGGGATTTGGGCCAACACAGGGCAGGTAGGGCTAATTTAGTTTGGGAACATGGTCAGTGTGGACTAGTTGGACTGAAGGATTTGTATCCATGTTGTATGACTATAAGATATTGTTCTTAATGCCAGTAAATTTAATGAAAAGTCACCTTCCAGTCATTAAAAAACGCACTGCGGTCACACACCATGTACGTTTCAAACTTACCGTTATGCATGTATCATATACATTGAACAGGGCAATGTTTGTTATTTGTACAGGAAACAGAAACCCTCTAAAGGGCACTTGTTACTAACATTTACATATGTGGAATACATTAACAGGGATTTGTCTTTCCACAAACCAACAATTTAAATATCAGAATCCATTGGTATTGTAGTATAATATAAACCATTTTAATGTTGTTGTCTGCTTTAAACTGAACAAGTTAAACAGTATACCTACCTCAAATGACAGTACTATGTACTGATTATAGCAGAGGATTGGTGGGAGTTCATAAGAAATAGGTGCTGCCTATGTAGGGCCAGAACCGTTTACAATTTACCAAACTCTCTAAAATAACATGCCTTTAGCAGAGTTTCAAATCAACAATGTAAATTGTGTGTGATTTGTATATTTTTAGGATTATTTTTTGAGTTTGGGACTGAAACTAATGCAATGTGAGTTTTGATCTGTATGTGTTGAGGAGATGTTAACTCATCAGTATTTCTTTTATTTAAACCAATATGAGAGTGTGATAATGGGAACCTATTTGCATTGAAAACACTTTACCATTCGATAGAGTGAACATTGAAAGGCATTTAGAAGAAACATTGAAGTCATCTGATGTTTCAGTTCTGATGGTGTTTGGATAAATGGGATTGTACTTTTCCATGTGCTTATAAATCTTTCATGTTTTATATATGAATAATTTGGTTATTCTATTTTGTTTTCATTTCTTTTGCATAAGTGTCTGCTTTATCATTAAAACCAAATTTGCAGCATTGCGGGCTTGTGTTTCAGTGAAAGAACATCCTGTTAAATAAAAATAAACAAAATTTATTTTAAATCTTAGAATTCTCCTATTTATTTACATTTTTTTTCCAAAATGTAACTTCAACCTTTTATGGTACATACAGTATGCTGACATACAAGGCTTCACGAGAAAATTATGTTTAAACTGCATATTTTAATTTTAAGTAAAGCAGAATGCCCTGGATTTGGAGGGGGGGGTGGGGGGGGTGAAATTACAAAAAAAATCAGCTTCAAAACAGGGCTATGTAATTTGATTGCCATGGACAAACAGCTCAGGCAGGAGTCAAAAGAAATCAGGTGCCAGTTTTTATACCTTAACACAAAAGGTGGCAGATGGTCTTATTAGACATAAGCTCTAAGATCCAGAGAAACCTCAACAGGGAGACTAAAAACACTGCAAGGTAAACATAAAAACTGTGATAGCAAGAACTGTAGATGCTGGAGTCAGAGATAACAAACTATGGAGCTGGAGGAACACAGCAGGCCAGGCAGAATCAGAGGAACAGAAAAGCTGATGGTCCTGACCGAAAACGCCAGCTTTCCTATTCCTCTGATGCTGCCTGGCCTGCTATGTTCCTCCAGCTCCACACTAAATATAACAACTGTTATGTGTTAACAACTGAGCAGGATGCTAATGGGGAATTTTTCTATTGTTCAAAGAGCTGGGGCTTGTGGTTGGAAGTCAGTTTATACACTGAGATGATTAAGTGAAGTACACTGGAAGGCTTGCCTTCAAGTAGCAGACAGCAGAGAGCATTTTGACAATCTGGGAGGACTGTGGGACTTTGTTTACTGACAGCATGGTGTAACATACAAATGAGGTCTGATTTGCTTAGCTAAGTAGTTTTCTGTAGTTTGGTATGTTAGTTGTCTATTAAGTAATATTGAGTCTATGTTCATTTTAGTTTGTTTGTTACAATTAAAGTCTTAACATGTGGCAACTTGTGTGATTTTTTTATATGAGGTGCTAAAAAAATCATAACTCTTTTCACAAGTTAAAGGTTTCAGTGGGGATCATAACAAAATATATGTACATGCAGGTGAAAAGTTTACATATATCTAACCCCTAGTATTGTTTCTGATATTGGTTCAAATAATCCATGCAATGGAACTAATATTTATTCTAGTATCTTGTCCTCAATTTATGCTTTTAGCAAAATGTAAATGCTGTTTAGAAGGAGTACACAGACTGAGCAAATTATTCATGCCATCATGGAATCATGCAGCACAAGACCTTCTGTCCATCATGCAGTCTTAGCTCTTTTCCACAGTCAACTAATTAGTTCCACAACAAAAACAGAAATTGTTGGAAAAGTTCAGCAGGTCTGGCAGCATCTTTGGAGAGAAATCAGAGTTAATGTTTTGGGTCCAGTGACCATTCCTCTGACTGTCAGTGTTCAGACTTCTGAGCAAGGGTCACTGGACCCGAAACGTAAACTCTGATTTCTCTCCAAAGATGCTGCCAGACCTGCTGAGCAGTTTCTAATTTTGTTTCCGATTCCTGGCACCCGCAGTTCTTTTGTTTTTTTAATTAGTTCCACATACCTGCTGTTCCTTCATATCCCCACAAATGTTCTCTAGTAAACTGTGAGAAGTTATTTTAGCCTAATTTTCTCTTTGGTTTATGGTTTTCTATTTCTAAAAGCATATCATATTGCCCTATCATTCTAAGTCTTTCACTGAATTTGCTTTCCTCCTCTGCTCATTATGATTGAGGTATTTAAAACAAGTTTGGTCAATAACTACCTAATAGATTTTGCCAATGAAATAAATTAAAAAGAAAACACAATTTACAATCATAACACTTACGTTTTTTTTGTATACTGTTTTAATTGGTTAGTGTTAGGTGTGTGGCTCTTACTGTGTTTATTTGGAGGGCAGCACCTACTGCACACAGAAATCCACATGGTGAAAGCAGTGACTTTATGTAGATGCCAACCATTGGCAATGGTAAGGGCGCTGATGAGGTAGAACAGGGGAGGGACTGATGGAGAACAAAACAGAAGTTAAAGGGACCCCAATAATTAAGTTACTCTGACTAAAGGGATTGATTCCAATGTATACTGGTGGGTAATAATGGGAGGGATGTGGATGGCAAAAATGGGATAAAGATGGCATGTGAAATTTGGATGAGATTATGGAATTAGTCAAGTGTGGCAATATATCAGGGACAATTATTTAACATCAAAGTAATTTAATACTAACTGTTATTTTCTATGCTAAAAGTAAGGATTCATTTGATTTGAATGAAAATGCTTCGCAAAAGAGGTCAAGTGAATTAGAATACATCAGTTGATTCTATTGATGAACATGATGATGTGTCTATAACTTTCGTTATAACTGTTTCTAAACACGTGAACTCCAGTGGGCTTGCTACTGCACATACACAGACTTTAGGAGGAGCAGTTATAATGTTACTCATCAACTTGAATCCTAAAAAAGGACTCCATTGGGATTGGTAGTTAGGAAACTGTCTCCTTCGACATCAAATGCTGAAAGAATAACCGGTAGATTTCAGTCAAATACAGATATCCTCTGGTTAAAGCATGTTTAACAACACACTTTGGCATAATTTTGGTAAATTAGGTAAGTTCCTCGAAAAAACATGACCGCCATTTTTCTTTTTGCACAGTTTCTATGCTTGACTCTTCACTGTGCAGCTCCCTTATTTCCTCCCCCATTCTTCTTGCTTGTCCCTTCCTTCCCTCAACTTCCTGGTTTGCCACTTCCCTTCCACCAATTCTCCCACTTGCTGCTTCTCTCTTGCTCCACCATTCTCTCTCACAAACCCTCGTTGCTTCTTGCTCGCCACTTCTGTCCTGAGTCCTCACCTTGACTGAGGGCTCAGGACTGAAACACTGAGAGGGAGGGTGCAAAAGGGATAAGGTGGGAAGAGGGTGGAGGGTCAGTAAGAGGCAAGCAAGAGGGTCAGGGAAGTGGTGAGCCAGTGCGTCAGGTGAAGCAGTGGGTGGGAGGATCGGGAGAGGCAGCAAGCAAGCAGTGCCATACAAGAAGATCAGTAGAATGAAGTGGAAGGTGAGACGTGAGTTGTTAAGAGTTAGTAAGATGACCTTTGGGCCACTTAGGTTTATGGTAGCAAGGAAATCATAATGAACCCATAAGGAACAGAAGCTCGATTTGCTCATTCGGCCTCTTGAGTCTATTCTGCCTTTCCTGTAAGATTAGGGTTGACCTGATTATTGTCTTTAACACCATTTCCTTTCCTGACAGCCTTAAATATAATCAATGACACAGCTTCCACTGCCCTCTGCCGAGAAAATTTCAAATAACTAACAATTTCAAAAATCAAATCCGTTCTCATCTTCATCGCAAATCATTTTTTAAACTACGTCTCCTGAATCGAGATTCCCCCAAAAGAAGAAACATCCTCCCAACATTATTCGAATGAGCCCACTGCTCGTTCTTCTAAAACCAAAGGAATATAGATCTAAGCTGCTCAACCGTTCCTCATCAGTCAGCCCTTATATTTCAGGAATCAACTGAGTGAAACTTTGCTGAGCTGCTTACAGAGCAAGTGCATACATATTTTCTTACAGGAAAATTATTTTCATTTTGTATTGTTTTGTATAGCTCACCCCGTCATCAGAACACATTACAAGAACTGAATGAGATGTAGCTACGGGTAACAAGGCGTAGAGCTGGATGAACACAGAAGGCCAAGGAGCATCAGAGGGGAGGGAGGAGAATAACTTCTAAAAGGTACGCATCCTTAGAAGAGGCTTCGCAGTGGGGTTACAATTGTTTCAGAAATAGTAGGAACTGCAGATGCTGGAGAATCTGAGATAACACGATGTAGAGCTGGATGAACACAGGAGGCCAAGCAGCATCAGAGGAGCAGGAAAGCTGACGTTTCGAGCCTAGACCCTTCTTCAGAAATGGGGGAGGGGAGCAGTTTCTTAAACGAATAGGGAGAGAGGGGGAAGCAGATAGAAGACGGATAGAGAAGATAGGTGGAGAGGAGACAGACAAGTTAAAGAGGCAGGGATGGGGCCAGTAAAGGTGAGTGTAGGTAGGGAGGTAGGGAGGAGATTGGTCAGTCCAGGGAGGATGCACAGGTCAAGGGGGCGGAATGAGGTTAGTAGGTAGGAGAGGGAGTGGGGCTTGAGATGGAAGGAGGGGATAGATGGGAGGAAGGACAGGTTAGGGAAGCAGGGACAAGTTGGTGATAATGGGAACTGCAGATGCTGGAGAATCCAAGATAATAAAATGTGAGGCTGGATGAACACAGCAGGCCCAGCAGCATCTCAGGAGCACAAAAGCTGACGTTTTGGGCCTAGACCCTTCATCAGAGAGGGGGATGGGGTGACGGTTCTGGAATAAATAGGGAGAGAGGGGGAGGCGGACCGAAGATCTCTCCGTGACTCCCTTGTTCGCTCCACACTGCCCTCCAACCCCACCACACCCGGCACCTTCCCCTGCAACCGCAGGAAATGCTACACTTGCCCCCACACCTCCTCCCTCACCCCTATCCCAGGCCCCAAGATGACTTTCCATATTAAGCAGAGGTTCACCTGCACATCTGCCAATGTGGTATACTGCATCCACTGTACCCGGTGTGGCTTCCTCTACATTGGGGAAACCAAGCGGAGGCTTGGGGACCGCTTTGCAGAACACCTCCGCTCGGTTCACAATAAACAACTGCACCTCCCAGTCACGAACTATTTCCACTGCCCCTCCCATTCTTTAGATGACATGTCCATCATGGGCCTCCTGCAGTGCCACAACGATGCCACCCGAAGGTTGCAGGAACAGCAACTCATATTCCGCTTGGGAACCCTGCAGCCCAATGGTATCAACGTGGACTTCACCAGCTTCAAAATCTCCCCTTCCCCCACCGCATCCCAAAACCAGCCCAGTTCGTCCCCTCCCCCCACTGCACCACACAACCAGCCCAGCTCTTCCCCTCCACCCACTGCATCCCAAAACCAGTCCAACCTGTCTCTGCCTCCCTAACCTGTTCTTACTCTCACCCATCCCTTCCTCCCACCCCAAGCCGCATCTCCATCTCCTACCTACTAACCTCATTCCACCTCCTTGACCTGTCCGTCTTCCCTGGACTGACCTATCCCCTCCCTACCTCCCCACCTATACTCTCCTCTCTACCTATCTTCTTTTCTCTCCATCTTCGGTCTGCCACCCCCTCTCTCCCTATTTATTCCAGAACCCTCACCCCATCCCCCTCTCTGATGAAGGGTCTAGGCCCGAAATGTCAGCTTTTATGCTCCTGAGATGCTGCTGGGCCTGCTGTGTTCATCCAGCCTCACATTTTATTATCAGGGACAAGTTGGTCTGGGTTTGGAATACGGTTGGGGGAAGGGAGATTTTGAAGCTTGTGAAGTCCACATTGATACCATTGGGCTGCAAGGTTCCCAAGCAGAATATGAGTTGCTGTTCCAGCAACCTTCAGGTAGCATCGTTGCGGCATTGCAAGAGGCCCAGGATGGACATGTCGTCTGAGGAATGGGAGGGGGAGTTGAAATGGCTCGTGACTGGGAGGTACAGTTGTTTAGCGCAATCCAAATGTAGGTGTTTTGCAAAGCGGTCCCCAAGGCTCCGCTTGGTTTCCCGATGTTGAGGAAGCCACATTGGGTACAGCGGATGCAGTATACTACATTAGCAGATGTGCAGGTGAACATCTGCTTGATGTGGAAAGTCTTGGGGCCTGGGATGGGGGTGAGGGGTGAGGTGTCATGGCAGGTGTATCATTTCCTGCGGTTGCAGGGAGAAGTGCCGGGTGTGGTAGGGCTGGAGGGCAGTGTGGAATGGACAAGGGAGTCACGAAGTGAGTGGTCCCTCTGGAAAGCTGATAAGGGTGGTGAGGACAAAATATCTTTGCTGGTGGGGTTGGATTGCAGATGGTGGAAGTGTTGCATGATGATGCGTTGGATCCAGAGGTTGGTGGGGTGGTACGTGAGGACAAGGGGGATTCTGTTTTGGTTTTTATTGCGGGGAGGGGGTGTGAGGGATGAGTTGCGGGAAATGCGGGAGACACGGTCGAGGGAGGGAAGTTGCGGTCCTTGAAAAATGAGGACATCTGAGATATACGGGAATGGAATGCCTCATCCTGGCTACAGAGGTGAAGGAATTGGGAATGGGGGATGGCATTTTTGCAGGAAGGTAAATTGGAGGTATTCTAGGTAGCTGTGGGAGTCGGTTGGCTTGAAATGGATATGGTTTCTAGGTGGTTGCCAGAGATGGAGACAGAGGTGTCCAGGAAGGAGAGAGAGGTATTAAAGATGGTCCAGGTGAACTTAAGGTTGGGGTGCTAAGGGTTGGTGAAGTGGATGAACTGTTCGAGTTCCTCTTAGGAGCACGAGGCGGCGGCAATACAGTCATCAATGTAACAGAGGAAGAAGTGGGGTTTAGGGCCTGTGTAGGTACGGAAGAGGGATTGTTCCATGTAACCTACAAAGAGGCAGGCATAGCTTCACCCCATGCATGTACCCACGGCCACCCACTTTGTCTGTAGGAAGTGGGAGGAATTGAAAGAGAAGTCATTGAGGGCGATGACGCGTTCAGTTAAGCGGATGAGGGTGTCAGTGGACGGGGACTGGTCAGGCCTGTGGGACAGGAAGCAGAGGGCCTTTAGGGAATGCAGGTCTATAAGGACTGGACGTCCATGGTAAAGATGAGGTGTTGGGGACCAGGGAATTGGAAGTTCTGGAGGAGTTGGAGGGCGTGGGTAGTGTCATAGATGTAGGTAGAGTGTTCCCGGGACCAAAGGGGAGAAAATGGAGTCAATTTAGGTGGAGATAAGTTCGGTGGGGCAGGAGCAGGCAGAGACAATGGGTTGACCAGGACAGTCAGATTTGTGGATTTTGGGAAGGAGATAGGAGCAGGCAGTGCGGGGTTGGGGAACAATCAGGTTGAAGACTGTGAGTAGGAGGTCACCTGAGGTGATGAGGTTGTGGAAGGTTTGGGAGATGATGGTTTGGTGCTCAGGGGTGGGGTCATGATCCAGAGAGTGGTAGGAGGTGGTGTCAGAGAGTTGGCACCTGGCCTTGGCGATGTAGAAGTCAGTGCGCCATACTACAACTGCGCCTCCCTTGTCTGCAGTTTTTATGGTGAGGCTGGGATTGGAGTGGAGGGAGCAGAGGGCTGCACATTCTGTGGAGGAGAGGTTGGAGTGGGTGAGAGGGGTGGAGAGGTTGAGGTGATTGATGTGTTGATGGCAGTTGGAGATAAAGAGGTCTAGGAAGGGTAGGAGGCCTTGGGATGATGTCCAGGAGGAGAGGGTGCGTTGGAGGCAGGAGAGGGTGTCAGTGGAGGGAGGGTTATGCTGATGATTAGAGAAGTAAGCACAGAGGCAGAGGAAAAGCTGCTCAATGTCCAAACATGACTGGTATTTGTTGACGTTTGGATGGAGGGGGACAAAGGTGAGACCTTTATTGAGGACCGACCATTCGTCTTCAGTAAGGGGGAGGTCTGGGGGGGATGGTGAAGACCCGGCAGGGCTGGGTTTTGCTGGCTGTGGAGGCGATGGGTGGAGCGACGTTGGTGGTGGGTGGAGTTGCGTCAGCGTCGGGCGCAGCAGTGTCAGTAGGTGCATCCTCGGAAATGGAGGCGGTGACATCAGCAGCGGTGTCGATGGCGTTTGCCATCCCAGAAGTGGTGCACCTGGAGGATATGATGTCATCTGTGGGTGCTCCAATGGTGATCACATGGCCAATGGTGCTGGGTACATTGTGGGGAAGGTCTTGGGTAGGGTTGGGGATTTGGGAGGTGGAGGAAGCCCATTTTGGGTGGTAGGCGCCAGAAAGTTTACTGTACTTAACAGTTTTTAGTGTTCAATAAAGCTGAGTGGAATTGAGAGTTCAGGTTGTGGGTCCTACGAAGAATGAAAAGCAGGAGAGGTCCTTTGCAGGTCTGGGAGAGGGAGGGTCTGAGCTGGGATAGGCTTGATTGTAATGCCAGGAGATGTCAGCACATTGCTGCGAGTGCATGTTTGGGAGTCATGCTTCTGAATGATCTCAATGTTCCAAACGTAGCCATTGTCACGGCTGGGGAAAAATTGGGAAGGCCTGAATGTGGACTGTAATCCATTGGGGATGATCTGGCTTTGTAGGCAGGTACTAAGAAAGATGATGCGGCTGTGGTAGCTGGTTTGCTTCAGGACATAGTCGAGCAGTTTCAAGGCTGAAGAGATTACAAGAGAGTTGCAGTGGGACAGAGCACCACTGCAGTTTTTCTGGAGAGAGGAGGATAACTTCTTCAGGGTAGGCATCATTAGAAGAGGCTTCGCAGTGGGGTTACAATTGTTTCAGAAATAGTAGGAACTGCAGATGCTGGAGAATCTGAGATAACAAGGTGCACAGCTAGATGAACACAGGAGGCCAAGCAGTAGAGGAGCAGGAAGGCTGATGTTTCGGGCCTAGACCCTTCTTCAGAAATGGGGTAAAGAAAGGGGGTTCTGAAAATAAATAGGGACAGAGGGGGATCAGAAATGTCGGAGGGGAAGGGGGTTCTTGTTTCTAGGCCCAAAACATCAGCCTTCCTGTTCCTCTGATGCTGCTTGGCCTGCTGTGTTCATCCAGCTCTACACCTTGTTATCTCAGATTCTCCAGCATCTGCAGTTCCTACTATGTCTGCAGCTGGGGGTGTTTGTTCCTTGAATATTATTGAGCCTCACAAATGAAAAACTGCATTTTCACCTCAGGAATAAACAGATCTCGACTAGCTCTTCTATAGCTATAAACAGTCATAAGGTCAAACTCTTAACAAAGTTTGTAATTATATGCTATTTTTACACATGGACAGTTTTAAGTGACCTTTTCCAGAGTGAGAAGTTCGGATTCTGATAAAGGCTTTGGTAAAAGAATAATAATGTTTAAAGAGGTACAATTGCAGCAAAGAAACTGATTGACCACTAATGACATGTGGGTGTCTGATAATGTTGAAACAATTCACATACTTGAGTAAATTTACACGCAAATATAAAGTGCGGAACTGCAAGAGTTTACCATATCTCCTGGTTCCCCAATATCTCCTGAGAATCCAGGATCACCAGGGAATCCCTGTTATATTCAGAGATACAAAATCATGTTAATAATTCAGAGAACTAGGAAATAGAGAAAAGTCAAGGACTATAAGAGTCATTTGGAACATTGAACTCACTCCATGTCAGGCACAAATTCTCAGTCTATCCAGCAAAAACTATTCTAACTCTTATGCTGTCCAATTGCATAGCATTTTAGCTCGCACAGAATCCTGCTATTTAATATCATAATTCACATACTGTCTAGTAATAAACTACATTAACTTTCATTTTTCCATCTATTTGTTTACCATATTTACCATAATTAACATTTACCATATCTAACCACATAGCATCCCTGATTTTCCATTGTTCCTAGTTACTTAGCA